>NC_133795.1:31727195-32080695 GCF_043250625.1 Sebastes fasciatus | reverse complement strand
CAGCAAAACTGTCATATTTGGGAACATAGTTGTTATTTTTGTTGGAAAATTGATCAAAATAGATGCTGATTCATTTTCAATTACTCGGCTAACTGATTAACTAACTGAGGTTGAACTTCAATGAAAATCAAATGTTTACTGTGAGGTTTCCAAAACTATTTATTTTATTAGATTTATTTATAGGGTCTGTAATTAAAACATTATTTCCAATGGAGGTTTCCTGGGGCTAGTTGCATAAACGTGGTTTAAGACTAGACATAATTTGAGGTAGGAAAATCCCCTCTCTCCCTGGCTAAGCCTGAGGTGAGAGTTTTGTAGTTAAGGCAACAATCTCTTAGAAGGTCTGTTAGCTAATTATTTCAACTGTTTATCCATTATTTTTAACTATTTTTTAACTAACTATTTCAACTGTTTATCCATTATTTAGCTATTTCTTAGCCAACGATTTCATCTGTTTATCCATTAGTTTCAGCTAACTTTCCAAAGTTTCCAATAATAAATTGATTTTTAATGAATATTTACATGGTTTCCATGGACCCGTTCTTTCATGGACATTCTCTAAAATTAGAACTAAATGACATTTTTTCCTGGAGACTTCACAGGAAATTATCAGTAAATAACCGACCTGTGAAACAAAACATGACCCTGTTTTTCTGACTGATTTTGCTAACACTTTAACGCCCCTGTTTGTGAAGAGGGGTGAGAGTACCGGGAAAAGAGACGATAACTATACACATCGGTACAGTATGTGCTGTGTGCCGAGGCCCCGCAGTAAATTAAAAAGTAATCTGCTCAGAGTACAGCACATGGCGTCATCAGCACACAACAAGAGCCCTCAGTAATTTATAATGTGGATCCAGATTTGGCAGGTTCATGTGAAACAATCAGTGTAAAACATTAATTCAACATAAACACTACAACTGAATGTCTGCCTCATTGAAACAGAGATGAACCTATGTGTGATCTGGGATGATGCATTAAGGCAAAACATCTTTCACAGAAAAGGCTACAAATACTAAACTCATCACTGATGCGTCTGGGCTGAACCTGGTCCTTAAATTGGAATAAAAAAAACATGCCAGTACTCTGAAGCAGCAGCTGCACTGCTAGTGTTTTTTTTTATCTTAGACTACAGTACATCCCATGTGAAATCTTTCTGTATGAAAATATGCGTAAATCCACGTGAAACATACAAGAAAAGTGCAAATAACAGTTTTTGAAATAATGAAATACAGTCAATTTCCTTTAAAGTTGGAACTTTAATGTTCAACGTATGGTTTTAGGAACAGTTTTGGGAAAAACGCTCATTTGCTTTCTTTCCAAAAGTGAAATGAGCAGATAGATGACACTCTTATTTGTATGTTAACTACGGAGCTAAAGCCAGGAGTTGATGAGCCTAGCTTAGCATAAAGACTGGAAGCAGGTGTAACAACTAGCATAGTCCTTTCCAAAGTTAAAAAATACGCCTTCTGACACTTCTAAAGCTGTATCTCATTTGTTTAAAGGTGCTAAATGCGAGATTGGGAGCATTTCTATTGCCCCCGCATGTCTCTCAACATGGTGACGGCTGAGCTGGCGGCTCGTAGCTAACGGTGCTAACAGCGCTAACAGTGAAAACAAAGGCAACACTGCTGACAGAGCTAACAGTGGGGGGAACCGGAGGGTGCTATGCTTCCGCTATGACACCGTCGGTTGGGCTGGCGTTATCAGCTGTAACCACCGTATGAGAGCAGTGCAGAGCGGCGGTCGTGAGCTAGCCAGTGGGGCACGCTCACATGCGGCCGGCCGGCTATGTCAACAAAGCACAGAGAAGCTCTGATTACAACACAAACAGAATGAGAGTGACTTCATTCTCTGCTCAGGTAGACATTACGCCTCCATATCTTTGAATAGCAAATAGTTGTTTGCTGCCGTATTAATACTCTGGATATCAGACCTTTAAAATAGGTACAAAAAGATGGCGTGTCGTTTAAGAGTAACGTGCTGTCAACTGTTTCTTGCAGAACAACAATTCATCCTTTTGTTATTTGGATTCCATTTTAACAAGGATGCTTTTGGACCTGTTTTGTTTTGGGTTTATTAATGGCTGTAGTCAGAAGCTTACATATAGTATGTCCATCTGTGTTCGACCAGGGCGGTAGCAGCACGCAAAAAAGAAGTACGGGTACCCATGTGGCCAAAAATCATCTGTGCCAGTACTTCAGCCTAAAAAGTTGTCTAACCAGTTCTGCAGCACGTCAACCTGAACAGTCGACTGTGTACAGGCTAAAAAGTGTTGTTCTGTCTTATTGTTTTTCATTATTGTAACTTCAGTGGACCTTTTTCAGAGTGTGGTTGGAGAGCTGAAGGGCAGTGTGGAGAATGAGAGGACAAATTCATATCAAAGCTGGACGCTCGGCATTTCTGCTCCACTGCTGCTGGGGAGCGAGCATCAAAAGGACAGCAAGCAAAGAGCTCTTTGAAACGGAGCGACACTGGAGCCCCTCTCTGGACGGCTGCCATACCGCGCTGATGGCGTGTGTGTGTTTTGAGAAATCTTTTGTGCAAAAATGAAAGGGGGGATGGAGAGAGGGCGATCTAAAGGGGGAGGGGGGAGACCTTATGTAACCTGAATAGCTCCAGCAAACTGAAGCCAACAACTTTACTACACTCTTTCAAGCACGGCTGAGTACTTGGGATGTTTCTCAACCATTTACTTCTGTTGCTGCAATGCATAAGCAGATTTCTGTAAAGCCCAGATCAAAATAAATTACTTCTCAGTTCGGTCCAATTAGGAAACTTATTGAAATCACTAACTTCTTTTATTGTTATCTTTTTTATCGTATTTATTTCATTATTATTTCATTCTATTCTAACTATATTCATGTGTTCACTGTACATACTATGATGATTTAAGAGAGTTAATGTTCCTGAAATGACTCTACTGAAATATTCTTGTGTACAGATGAGCAAAAATTGCAATGGTGGACATTTTATATGTTATACTACACTATGACTGGACGGCACGGTGGAGCAGCGGGTTAGCACAGCAAGAAGCTCCCGGGTTTGGAGTTAGCAAGTTCTCCCCGTGTCCGTTTGGGTTTCCTCCAGGGTCTCCGCTTTCCTCCAACCACCATAACATGCATCTCCCACTGGGCACTGTGAGTGGGGGGTTGCGTCAGGAAGGGCATCCGGTGTAAAACCTATGCCAAATCAAATATGCGGATCATAAAATCAGATCTCAGATCAGTTGCTGTGGCAACTCCTAACGGGACGGGACGAACAAGACGAACAAAATGAACAATACCATGAGTTTTTAATGTGATTTTTTAATACATACTATACTATGACTTTTTATGCCATTTCTTATGACATATTTTATGATATTTTTTATGACATGCTATACTATGACTTTTCATGACATTTTATTTATTACATATTATACTATGACTTTTTATTTGTTTTTTTATGACATACAATATTTTGACTTTTTATGAATTTTTTTATGATAAACCATGACTTTTTATTGATATTTCATATAACATACTATACTATGACTTTTTATATGATATAGTAAATGTTTCTGAGAGTGATTTATGAATTTTGATGTACTCAATGAGGGTCTGAAGATTGGACCGTGAAAGATGATGTTTCTATAGTTAGTATAGATAAAACATATAAAAATGAGTATGAAGAAGTAAAGCCTACATCTAACGTCTGTATTGTCTAAATATGTAAGCTTGTTTCTACATGGATAGGGGTTTTCATTATTCCAAAAACAAAACAATAATAAACAAATTCAGCAACAATGAATCTAATAGATAGCTGCAACCCTCGCTTGAATTATATCCTAACTGGCTTGACCCCCACACCGCACATACATAAACAACCAAACACACACACACACACACACACACACACACCATGACAGCATCTCAAAGGGATTGGCAGCAACACAATCGACGACACACATCTTTAACTTTGAAGCAGCCTTATCGCTTCAGGACCTTGAGTCACTGCAGGTTAAAAAAGAGGATTTGTTGGATGTTTCATAAAAGTCCTACAGTAAGCTGCATGTAATCATTGTGTGAATGTGTTTGTGTTTGTAATCAGTTGGGCGCTGGCTGATATGACAACTCTAATCCAGGCTAGTTGTTGAAACAAGGCTGGGATCTGATCAGATAGAGGAGGTTTTAGCTGGGAGCTGAGGCCGGTGCAGTCAGCCAACTCTCTGCTGCCGCTGATTATTGTTCCCCCACAAATACAACACAAGCCTCAGCATGAGGGTCCTTAGCAGTATTTATCATTCTGCAGGACCCGGTCAAAGCTTCTGGAAAAGTAACGCCACACCTACAATATATATTTGCTGTCTGGCATCACAGTTTATCAAGAAGCAGCATTTCAGGTGATTTCAATGACATCACCTTTTTCCAGGCAGATGGCTCAGGAGTGTTTTTTCTTCAGGCGAGCGGATTCAACATACTGAGCCTACTTACAGGAATACATCCTAAGTGCGGGTGGCCCCAGCGGGAATCTAACCTCTAAAGCTATTCAAACTAGGCAGCGCTACACAACCACTGATGGGCTTTGATATTAAACACACATCTGCTTTACATATTAGAAGAACTAACACCAAAGCACAAAGCGCAAAGTCAAGCTTTCATCATGGAGACTGACTCCAACTGATGTGCAATTAGTGGACCACACAGACTGACGTGGTTTATGGCTGCTGGATGCAACAGTGACTGTGTGCTGCTGGTTGAGGAAGAAGAGGGAGAAATCCAGTCCAACTACACTTCTGTTTCATTCTTGTGATTTTTGGGTAGTTTATGTGTGTTTTTACAAAGCTTAAGAGACTAAACCAAAAACCCCACTTAAAGCACATTTTCAGACATGGAAACGTGACCTTTCTGGCTCCGTCTGTCTGTTAAAGGGATGGATTTTTGACATTCAGATGTGTGTACATTACGTAGATGTTTTTATTCAGACATGATAGGGCATTTACGGAAAGAGCCACAATGCTCGGGTAAAATGTGGCACCTACTGCCAAGTAGTGAGTACAATAACACAAAGAAGAGTGTTTTCAGTTCTCACAGGCTGCATCACTGATGGATTTTTAAACCTATTTTGCGGTTGAAGCCTTAATTAATGACCATTGTAGCCCAAGTTACACAGGTCTTTTTGCACTGAATCTTCTATTACACTTTCTCATCAATTTCATGCGTTATTAGAGCATTTTTTACTGCTTATTTTATAAAGTCCAACATGTGACAAGTACAGGATGAACAGATTTTAAGTTGAGAAGACATTTAATTCATATTTGTTTTATGCTGTATGTAAAGTGTGTTGCTAGATAGTCATTCATTCATCCATTTAGTTGCCATGAATGAAAACAGAGAATATATTGTAAGGAGGGAGTGTTGGTTTGACGATCATTATGAGTGTATCAGGGTTGTTTTCTTTGTCTTTACAGCACTGCAAGGGTAAAACATAACTGTAACAAACCGCTTACATGAAAAGAATCCCCTCAACAACTTTAACTAACTCTCATTTTAGGAAAAGAAAACAAGATGCACATTTATTCTCTCTTTCAGCTACTGTGGCTTTTACGGTATAATATGGTGGTTCACTTGTACCGCATTGGAAATCTTACCAGGTGGGAGGTATAGTGAGACTGCCATCACATTCACGGTGCATTATGAGCTGCATGTCTGAAAATGGTTTAATCAGCACTACAGTGAATTAAAACGCACACGGAGGTAAAGGCTCAAACACTCACTGTGTGTTTGGAGCAAGTCCAGAAACTGTCGATTCTTAATATCACAAATTGAAGTTTTGGCAGAAAGCTGTTCGTAGTCAGTATTAATAAATGTGTTCAAGACTCAAGAAATAATGCATGAAAATGAGGGGGCTTAGTAAATAGTTTATATATATATATATTAGTTTATTTATATATCATAAATATATGATCTTGCCTTCTTCTTTACCATCATCGTTTAGCAACTTCTTTAAATCTTATTCTCAAATTCATTCACATAATACTAGACAGGTTAATCATCTTCACCTGCCTTTCTACAAAACAAAACATGGCCAGTACTCCCTCAGATATCGATGGTGTACAAATATAGAACACCAAAATACACGTTATCAAGAGCTCGTTATCCTTAGAACATTTTAAAAGGAAATTATCATCACATTTAATTCATGATGTCTAATTATCTTTTGATATGTTTAGATATATTTTCTTTTCTTCTGTACTGTTTTTTGTATGTATTTCATTGTTTTTATTGGATTGTTTTCCACTGTTTGGTTGGTTTTTCTGCACATTCTATGTACTTCTTGTTGTTGTTTAACTTTTGTTGTATTTTTAAAATTATGTTAGTTAAGATCTTTCTTCCTTTTTTGTTATTGTTTTTTTTCTCCTGGGGTTGGGAGGAGGTCCTTTGTAGAAGCCTGTAAGGTTTCTTGACCTCTCCTGACACATTTCTTTCTTTTTTTTTTTTTCATTGACTGGATTTTGTGCAGTTTTATATATGTGCAAATAAATAAATAAAATAAATAGTTTCAGACTACAGCTTTACTGTTTGATCCTTTAAAAATCCTCGCCTGCAGAGGAGCCCAAACTGTGTTAACTCTTTCTTTCTGATCTACAAATCAAACCTGATGAATCTATCAGCGTGTAGGAACGTCAGCACCGGGCAATTACTTCAAACTTCACAAGGGGTGTCAGCTATGGAAATTCTTGTTTCCTCTAACAAATGATCCAACATCTGTTAGCCAGGGGGATGCATTTGATGATTTATGTTAATGAGGGGGGATACTTCCCTTTCATCCCTCCTCATAAGGCCCCCTGAGGGCAGCTTTTACACCCAGAAGGGGGGAGGAAGACCCACACAGCGACAATCAAAGAGAGATGAACTTGTCCGGAAGTCAATACAAAAAGTCGATACACTAAATTGTTTTCTGCTCAGAGCAGTTTGGTGGTTGCAAAACCCTTTCACACTTCAGATCTTGTGTCCCTTTACATCACTGACCATACAAGTGTGGAAAGAAGTTTCCTTCTACATCTATTTTTCCTCCACAGCTTGCTCCTTTCTTTCCCCTCTCCTCTTTCTCTCTCTGCCCTGTCTAACCACAATCCACTCATCATGGAGACTCTCACAATACCCAACACACTGAACTGGAAACTACCTAAACAGGTACAACAATAGCAGGTGTTTGTGCGTTGACCTCATAATGCTAAACTGATGACCGCTCATCCACATGTGCGCACCACATACACAGTGACAATACACATGAATCTCCCACTCCCACAGATGAACTGTCGGTTCAGGATGGTTGATGACGTAAATAAATAATATAGTTTGGGTGTAGTCTTTCTGAGGATTCGGTTTCCGGTAAGGAGGAGTATTCAGCTGTGAAACGGCACCACTTTGAAGTACAAAGATGTGATAAGGTCTGCAATCACCTGAGGGGCTACCGAGGGAACAACCTTTATCTGGTTTAGCTGGAATCTGAGCCTTTATCTGGGAAAAAAGAAGAAAGAAACTATTCTTTCGAATCTTAACATTGGGCTGGATTCAAGGAAAATGGTGTGTGAAATTAAGGTAGATAAAAAAGACGAGAGCTTAAGTTTTATCTATTGGATGTGAGCTCTGAGGATTTCCGAGTCTCTTCACTTGAGATTGGATTTATTGAGAATCTCGCCACCTTTTTGTCATTTCCATGTGGCAGACAATCTTTCCATGGCCTTTCCACTGCCATTCTATGTTGAATACTTTTAATTAGTTCTGTTTATCAAATACTAGGTTTGTGACCAAATACCTGCAAAAACTAGGCGCAGTAGGGTTTCCTTTAACTGAGCTGAGCTCTTACATGGCATGGCTGTAGACTCTTAATCTTATATGACTAACACATAGGCTAGAGCAAATTCATATTATGATCTGTTTGTTACCAAGAATAACTGTTGAGTTATTACAAGGCAGCAGGACGGAGCTGCCGGAGATATAACGCATCCCGCTGAAACAGCACCTGTCACCAGGATGGAAGTGCTGCATGTTATCTAGAGTAACGCAGTAGGCCTGTCAGGGTTACTGCGTGTGGCTCCACAAAACTGCAGGTCCATTTTTATTCTAGTACGTGTGCAAACGCTATCTGTGTCGGGCCTCCAAGCTCAGCAGATTTTACTAATTTATATAATATCTTGGCATCCTCCTTGTGCCCTGGTGCTGTCATCTCTACTGATCTCTTAAACATATTACATAATCTGTGAGATGGATCTTTGGTTATTATCAATATGTAGATTATTTTTATTCATTATCTGAAGTGCATGTCTTGCAGGAGGCTGTGCAGTAAAGAAGAGAGTATACTGTGTAAAGGGTTTAAAGCATTAAAACTGACACTGTTCTTAAGCCAGTAACTGTATCAGGATGATACAACAAGTGTTAAGTAAACACGATAAGACAATCAGCCATCTGTGGAAAATAGAGAATCACAACTTTCTGGGTCATGAGAGAACAGACAAGTCTTTTTTTTGTCTTTGTGGGTTGCACAACAGGCTGGCAACAAGTCTATTTAAAGTCCCTAATTATTCAGTAGCCTTTCATTTCTGATCTATTATGGTTATTGCACAATTTATAGGAAAACGCTGCGGGAAATGTAATTGGATAAGTAAATATTCATCTTGGTCTGGGAAGACAGTGTGTCATGTTCCTGTAAAAAAGATCAAGTAGGATTAAGAGTGTTAAACCCGATTTTGTCTTCCAGTAACACACTTAAATAACACACACACACTTGCAAGCACATGCAGCAAATGTACACAGATGCTGACGAGTGCATGTGCATTATCCACTTTAAGCAGAGAAAAATGACCTCATGCGGCCCAACGTAACTCCAACTGCTGCTGCAGCACGCTGCATTCCCAACTACATTCCTGAATTCCCCTCAGACATTCCTGCACAATGTGGCGGGAATCTGCAGCATGGTGGTTTCACTCGTAGGAGAGGCGGTTTAAAGGAGGGTGAAAGGGTAAAAGGTCAAATCGCTTACAAAAGTCAGGAAATAAGAGTCTCAGACTATCGGGTGCCTCGTGGTGGAGGTGAGAGAGAAACAACAGAGTGGCACATAGCAAGAGAGAGAGAGACAATGAGAGAATAAAATACTAAAACAAATCCTTTGGCCCCCGCATGGAGGCGTCTACATTTGTTGTTTCTCTGCTCTCTCCCTTTAATTTGTCACTTGTCTTGTCTTTGTGTTGCCAAAATAAGCACAGAGCATTCATAAATTTAGAGCACAAAAACAATCTATATATAATTTATATGCAGTGTGACAGCAGGATACTATACGGGTCACACATTTAGAGCGGGTTGTTTAAGTACAATGGGGGAAAGTTTGCCTGTGCAAGCACTTGACTCGGTTCCTGGGTGGTACATTCAAATGATTGAAATCAGCCGCATCCAGTCTGCGCCTCTTGCGGTTAGGCGGGGTCGTCTTAAATTGAGCTTCTTAAAGTTGTAAATGTGTCTCGCTCATCTCTTGAAAATGAACACATGCCTTTAATCCCAAACAAATCAAGCAGATTAAAATAGCAGATGCTAATCTTAGGTGTGAAATGTTTACTGCAGTACAAAAAGTATACTCGAGTAAAGTAAAGGGCATGGTACAGTAATATAAAAATAGGACAAAATTAAAATAAGAAGATGCAAATTGCACCAACAAAGCGCATCAACCAGCTTTATTGCAACCCTTGTGTCGTGTGTTGCATGTGGAGTCTGAACATACACACTGCTCATTAGGGATGGAGTTCAGAATAGAGCATGACCAAACTGATGCGACTTTATTTGATGCCAATTTCAATGCATGCCTCACAGAAGCAGATCGTACCAGACACCCAGCCAGGGGCGATGGTCTATCATAAATGACAAGCACCCCAAGACGCCAATTTGACTTACACCTTGTGTTTTTGATGACTACCACAAAAACTGTGTTTAAAACAAACATTTCATCTCACTTTATCATCTAAAATATGACTGATCTGATGATCGACACTATTTAAATCACACATGTCAGAGCACCATGTGAGGAAGACCGTCATGTTCTCTGTATGCTGCTTTTTCAAGCCTTCATGTTCTACTCATGACCACTTCAGGCCATCCAGCAGTAAAAACATACTACTGAAGGACTCTGATGCTCCTTAATGCCTTCTGTTTAATAAAGTAATGTCTCCAGGCAGCGTATACACAATTCCACACAATAAGCAGAGCTTTGGCTGATATTGCTTGGCGGTAAAAAACTCTCATTTGATAAAGTAGTTCCAGATGCCTCAGTGGATACAAGATGTTGGGACTGTGTGATCCGGATCCGGTGCTGTAGGTGTGTTCTGTTTTGGACGTAGAGGTAACAGACCTTCAGATTGTCTAGACATTAGAGATGAATCAATTAATTGGATTAGTTGTCACCTATTCAATTAATTGATTAATCAATTTGAGTCATTTTTTTAAGAAAAAAAAGGAAAGATTCTCTGATTCCAGCTTCTTAAATGTGAATATTTTCTGGTTTCTTTACTGCTCTATGACAGTAAACTGAATATATTTCGGTTGTGGACAAAACAAGACATTTGAAGACGTCATCTTGGGCTTTGGGAAACACTGATTGACATTTTTAGACATTTTATAGATCAAACAACTAATCAACAAGTAATCAACAGATTAATCAACACTGAAAATAATGGTTAGTTGCAGCTCTACTAGAGATCCCTCACACAACAACTATTTCTACCAACATATACTGATTGTTTTTTCAAGCAAAGGTTTGACATTTTGGGAAATACTCATAAATTTGGAACAGACTCCGTCCATCTTGGTCCAATCAGTCATGACGCCCAAAACATAATAAATGATCGGTTTGACAATAGTAATGTGTGGCCTCGCCTGAAGGACAGTGTCTTACTATACAAGCGATCCTATAGAGCCTACAATTGCACTTTATGTTCCCTTTCCTGCCAAAAACCATTATAACTCAAGGCCTCAATAACTCAAACCTCTACATGACACAGTCACGTCGCACCACACTAGCTATTTCCTTGTGTTGAGGAAAACTAAGCGAGCCAAATCTAAATTTTTTCCACATTGAACGTCTCCCTTCGCACTACAATATGTCTGGACTGACATCACACAGATCTAGGTAGTATGTTTCCCCTCCTGTGTTTTAAATAATCATTTTGTGCTCTTCCATTTCCTCTGCGTTCTCTCCGATGTCCTCTTTGTTCCAGGCATACAGCTCTCAGGGGGGAACATGGTGAAACAGGCCACAGGCTGGATGTGTCCATGTGTTTGTGCATGAGTACACGCTGTATTCACTGAGACTGGAGGCAGGAAGAGGAAGACGAGATGGGTGGAAACAGGAAGAGGAGGGTCACCCACTAACCTAACCTGCCCTCTCAACTCAACAGCACATGTCCGGTCCAAAGATGACCCACACACCCACATTTAACACTAAATGTACTATGACTTCATTATGGCACTACGTACTTGTGTTCCACATAATACACACCTGTTTAGTTTGTTTTCTGAAGTTAAAATAACGAAACCATCGCTTTCTTATTCAAACCTTCCTCCTAAATACACAAATACTACAGTTATCGATTGCTCTGTTGAATAAAGTGCTACATGAATAGCAAATGTAAATTGATAATTACTTTATTATAAACATTATTTAATAATTATATGTTGAAATAGCATATAGTTGTTAAAATAGGGCCCTAAGGCTTGAGATGCGGCAGTGTGCTGCTCTTCATCGGAAACCAAAACTAATAGAAGATACTTCTGATCAGGCACAAATATCACCATTGTGTGACTTATTGTCTACACAAATTACACTAACCTGGTAGTTAATGTAATGATTCAGGGAGATTTTTAAGAAATTTCAAATAAGTTATTTGCTAATAAATTATATTTATTATTATATTATTAAATGTATTAAATAATATTATTATTATTTCTTCTTCTTCTTCTTCTTCTTCTTCTTCTTCTTTTTCTTCTATATAATTATCAGCTATTGGGGAATAGCGGAATATCATTATTAAATAATGTTTATAATAAAGTAATTTTCGGTACATTTTGGGGTAAATATTGGAGTAATTTGGCAGTAATTCCAAATAAATTTCCAAATAGGTGACTTGCTTATTATCACCTAATTACCATGAAATTTGCTGACCAGTAAAATAAAGTGTTACCTAAAGTGCTACCACTGTGGTTCACCTGTGGGCCAAGAATTCATTAAATGTGACTCATCAGCTGAAAAGGGTACAAACACAGCCACATACCGTATAGTGCTGATCTGACACTAAAAAACACCATTCAAAAGTTTTAGTTCTTCAATTTAAGTTGACCTATTTCAAATTAGGATGCAGAGGGCAGGTGAGAGAGTGAGATAAGTGTGATAGAGGAGAGGGGAGATGACGCTTGAGAGGGGCAGAGGGGTTGAAGATCAGAGGGGAAAGTGAAGGATAGCATTGGCTGGGAGTGAAAGTGGTTTGATAAAGGAGGAAAGAGATGGTTTAGAGGAGCTCTGGTGTGGGAACGAAGTTAGTTTGTAGGTCCCAGCTGAGGTCACGTCCCCTGGCTGTGTTTTCATAAACTCCTGAGTCTCGGGGTAATCAAACAAAAGCACCGGCGCTCGCAACACTCGACCCAGATAGCAAAACCCTGGAACCAAACCTCATAACAGAGACACGCCGAACAGGAAGTGATGCGGCATCCTCCTTTCTCTTCCTCGTTCTTCCCATTTCAAGGGCAAACACTCCTCTTCCCTACTTTTGGAAAACTAATAAGTCAGTCAGACTCTGCTACCACCACCACCACCTCCCCTTTCTCCCTCTTTTCTCTCAGAGTCATAAAGGCCAGCTACAACAACAAACGGAGTCTCTCTCGGCTGGGTGTGGCGGCCTGCAGAGCAACAGCTGGGTCCTGTTGTTTCTCCTGAGACACACTCGCCCTCGTTTTCAGGACAGCTCTCCCTCCGCGTCCTTAACTTTTTCTCAAATATTTAGTCTTTTTTCAGGATTGCTGTCGTTTCTAGGTACTCTTATCTGCCACGTTCTACTGCTTTTCTCAGAATGAATCCCTCACTTTCCAGGAACTGCTCATGTCTTTGTCAAACAAACTGACATATCCCCCTCACTCCTCTTCTCTCTTAAACGTTTGGATTTTCTCTTGTTCGGCTTTTCTGCTGTTTCTCTCACTTAATCTGTCGCTCCCGATCTCCCTCTTCCTCTCTCCCGCCGTATCTGCGTCTGGCCCTCATTTCCCTCTGACACACTTCCTGTATACTAGAGGAGATTATCAACACATTTTCTGAGTCATACACGTGTTGCATAACACAAAGCAAGAGTTTCTAATACTTGTTAAAAATGTAAATTAACACTGAAACATAGCGTAGGCATTTGAATTATTTTAAAGTATGACATTATAAAAGCTTTTATCATCTATTCTAAATTATGACCATGATGAGGATGACATTTCTTCATATAACAGTTGCTGTGAAGAATAAAATAAAAGTCTTTAACAAGTTGAAGCCTCCGTTTAATTCACTTCTCTGGTGACGCATTAGCGTGCGTGTGTGCAACCAGTATAAACTCTACCTAATGAACCGTTTTAAGCGTGCAACTAACCAAATGGCAATAACAGATCAACTTCAGAGGATGTGTGTGTGTGTGTGTGTGTGTGTGTGTGTGTGTGTGTGTGTTACCAGTTCAGACCTGCCCTAGGTTTAATTAGAACTGTGAGTCAAAGCCAGCTCACGTGTGGTCAGAGGAGCAATCAAACACTAGGGCCCCATTGGGAGCACGCACACACACACACACACACACACACACACACACACACACAGACACTCTGTCACATGTAACAAACACCCTTCAGGAGAATAAAAATTACAAAATCAAAACAGTGTCTCGCTTTTTTTTTAAAAAGATCTCAGTTCTCGAAAGGACTGAGAGCACAAATAGCATTCAAATTAGCCAATCTTAGCCCAGCAACAAGCCCCGACACAAACACACACAAACACACAAACACAGGAGAAAAGTGGCTAGTAAACCACAGCGGAGGCAATCTTTTGATCTGATGCTAAGAGCAGCAGACAGTCACAGTCTTTCATTATAAAGACTTCTTCAAATCACTGGCAACAACTTCTTCTTTCTTTACAGAACCAACCAAACTTATAACACTTCAGAGAGTGTTATAACTGTGACGGATCATTTTGGAAAATGTAACCCTTGTTCATCAGGTGATCGAACGAACTAAAACTATCTTCAACACTTGGAGGGGGGTGGGGGGGGGAGCATACTGGGCACCATGAGGCAACAGTCAATAATAATAGTGGCTTTTTTGTTTTTTTTAGAGCTTGATTGAAATGCGTCATTACAGTGATTTTGCTTTCACATGAAAATTAGGTCAGAGGAAATGATGCCACCCACGGACGTGTGTGTTCACGAACAAAAGTGTTAGTTAGGCAGAGAAATGGGGGCACACACACACACAAACACACATGTGTGTACATGTACACGTATTGTTTCTCTGTGTGTGTGTGTGTGTGTGTGTGTGTGTGTGTGTGTGTGATTAATTATTTGAACCAGAGGCCTGATGCTATCGCCGTCTTCCATGTGCTGGACAGAAAAGCATCGGGGGAAAAAGATAAGAACTGGCATTGTGGCCAGATCTGCATAGATGTGTGCATGAGTGTGTGTGTGTGTGTGTGTGTGTGTGTGTGTGTGTTGTTTTCAGGCCAGAGCTCCAGGGCAGATTACCTGTGAGCAGTCAGGCAGGCTATCAGGCTATACAAGATTCAGACATGCACGTGCAGGCTCTGACGCATGCATACACACACACTCTTATCTCAGTCTTTGATGCAGCTGTTTCTGTATCAAAGAACCAGGGTCAGAGGAATAAACAGCCCTGCACTCAGATAGGATTCATGAAAATACTTTGACTAAGTTTAACTTTGCATGCACATACTTATGCTTATTTAACCATTATTAAAAGGAAAGACATTTTAAGATGAAATAGCTGTAATAAATTGTCTTATACAGTGTTATAGTTAAGAGTGAAATACCATTATGCTACTTTATATTCAGACTTCATATTTAGGGCTGCTGAGAGGGGGTCCTGGGCTTATTGTCACTTATTATTAGACGTGCTCAGCTGACAGTCTTCAATATATCAAGTGAATGTTAGTTTGCAGAGTGTGTGCAACAACAGAGCATTAACCGGACACAATGCGTGGTTCACATGCTGATAAAATTCACTTCCTGAGATTTCAATGAAATGATTTATCAACTCCCCAACAGTATACAGTACAGAGGGATACAGGTGCCACACTTGAGCTTCACGATAAAGCCAGCCAGGTAAAACGTCCTTCAAATTCAGCATTGGTATCTTCAAACTATCTTTAAACTTCCTAGCAGTGTTGTTATTTTTTTTCTTTTCAGTAAAACTCCAACCTGAAATTACATCTGTTCATAAAATATACATTTCCAGAGATGTCACGAGAGCAGATACTTCAGTATCAAGTCGAAGCCCAAATTCTGAAAATGTGAAGGTACTCGTTTTTCTACAATACCGCAGGTACTGTAGGTACCGTCAAGGCTCGAGACTAATGGCGTCCCGTCATCCCGGGGATGTTAGCTAAGGCATTTGGGACTTTTTTTCCCCTGATATTGCTACATTGGAAACAACAAATCCATGTTGAAATCGTAAGGATGAGAGCTAGTTAACGTTAACGTTAGCTCCGTGCAGGACTGAGCTGCTTACCGGCTGCTAACAGATAACATTAACCAGCTCTCCTCTTGACAATTTCAACACAGGAGGTGCCATTGATATGTATTATGATGCGTTCAGGCTCTATTCAGTAAAAATGAGTATTGAGCGAAGGTAAATTCTAACATTATCATGATGCATTCAAATGTAATCTTGTAAAATGTAGGTTTTGGTGAGAAACTTATAGAAATCCAGTTGTTTGAAGGAGATGTTTTCACAGCAATATAAAATAGATAATAGAGGGAATTATGACCTGTTTAACTTCCTAACAAAAAACAGTATGCAAACGGTAATAAAGGAGTGGATGTTGAAGTACATGGGATTTATTGTTTCACTTTTACTTTAATTTAGAATCGTGGCATTTCACTGGTATTGGTATCGACTACTACATTTCTGGTATTGTGACATTTCTACACATTTCAATTAGTTCAAGATCTTTATGAAATTGTATCCTACAGGATTACATTCCATCCTATGTGTAATGGACATTTACATATGTGTAAGTGCACATTATTGGTAGATTGCTTTGTAACATGGAGATTTACCTGGATATCGTTGCGGTGGAGGCTAAAATGATTGGCAGCATAATAACAGTTATTCTTGTAAATTGTTGTCCAGTGTTTTGGCGGCTGATAACCTTCAAAATCCTTTATTTCTCAGACTGGGCTCCCTGGATCACTTTTCACACCTGTAAACAACTATTCCCTCAACAACGTGCAACAAGGCCGATTTGGCTGAACACCCAGTAAGTCATGAGAAATAGGTTGCTAGGCAATTTGAGTAACAAAATAGATGTTGTCTTGTTCTCTTTTCAAAAATAGTGAATGATTTTTTTTTTTCTTCTGCATTTCAATGTCATGCTAAGTAGACAACAAACGTAATTAAAAAAGAAATTAAAAACAAAAACAACATCCATGGGCTCACACAATCAGAACAAAATTGGACTTAGAAAGTTTGGGATATCAGTGAGGCGTTCAAAGGGGTAAACAAGGTTAACATGACCCCGTTTGAAGGCATCATTAAATTGGGACGAATATTTAATTTTTTTAATATTATTTTTCAACATAAAGGTGGAGAGGCATACAGTATATAAAACGTGGATTATAAAATGTATTGATCTTTTTATCTTTTCTTTTTATCTAATATCAAAATGTCCATGTTAAAGAATGTATTTTCATAGGGAGTGAGTGAGTGAGTGAGTGAGTGAGTGAGTGAGTGAGTGAGTGAGTGAGTGAGTGAGTGAGTGATTGAGGTGTGGAGTGGAAGTCAACTGTAAAAGTGCAAAGCCGACATACAGAAATAGTCGTTGAAAGCTACCGAAGAGGTAGAAGAGTGGGAGCTAAACAGGGACGGCTAGACTACTACTCATCTGTCTGTCTGTCTGTCTGTCCGGCACGCTGCCAGCTGCCAGGCCAGAAGAAGGCATCAATCTGGACTGACTGGCGCCAGAGAGGAGAGACCATGTATAGGAGCAGGCCCGCTGTAAGTTTTCCCACATAGTGAAGGAAAAGTTGACTTTATTGGTCCTATTTATGACTTGTGAAAATAACTCCCCTGTGATTAATGATTGGTAATTCTGAATGGGCCCCTTTGGGCTCCAGACAGCTGTCCAGGGTGCCATGCGTACCCTTTGCCCCCCCCCCACCCCCACCCCCCACCTACAGTACACCTCCTCACCGGCTCCATCCCTGTGTACAAGTGTATTAATAAGATACAGCCCACCAAAGTAGTATCCCTCTGTAGTGGAGCAATGTGCTGGCCAAAGAGGTTCAGATCTTATCACCTGCTATTTTTCACACTACCCTCTTCATCTATTTAATCTCTCTTACCTCCATACCATATGGAAAAGTATTGAATATGATGAATATGATGCAAAAGAGAGTTATATACAGTGTGTATATATATATATATGGTAAGATTTTGGCTTCTTATGGTGCCAAAATGAGACAAAAGAACAAAATACATCACTGACTGTATATCTAAATAATTTGAATATGTTCTGTATGTATCCTAGGTATTTATATTTGACTGGTATTTTGCTTAAGATAGCACCCTGCAATAAGGGAAACACTGAGCGGCTACGCTAGACTCATATTACCTCAGCTACAGAAACGGAGAAGGGAGGAGGGGGATTAAAGGAATGATGACATACTGTAGCTGGCCCACCTGATGAGTATCTGCCCCGACACAGAAGGTGTATTATTTAAAGGCTGGCCCACACTAAAAGATTTTTCAAATCTTGAAAGATATTTAAAATGTGAGAGACCCCACACATAACAACATGTTATGATAAATTTAACTGTTTTGTTCCTATAGTATGTGGTGTGCAAGGATTTGGCCAGAACAGCACACCACACACTAACAGATTCGTGAACAACAAAACTCCCGACTCGCAAAATCTCTTGCAATCAAATGTGACTTTAGTGTAAACAAACAAGCATTCGCAATGTTAGTTTTTGCACTACTTTGTACTGAAAATTCACAAAGAAAAAAGAAAAAAATAAGGGATGAAGTCATGGAGACATGATAAATAAACACTTGTGTTGTTGCCACAAATCAACACGTTGGTCCTCTGTTTCTGAGGTCCATGTTACTACTACTTTATGCTTTGCGTTTTGAATTAGCTGCGGCCGCCACGACTTCGGTTGTCACCCCTCCTTCTTCAGTTAGTTTGGTTCCCAATTGGCTGTCGTTCTTTCCCACATGACTGTGTCATTGGCTGTCCTCGGGTTTCCCCACACAACAGGATATAGGATCATAAATACTGAACATGTTTAATAGGAGAAATCGGCTTGATCCTCGTGTAGTGTGTTCCTGGCATAACAGATGGTTCTTCCCCTCTGATGTCCAGGAAAAATTTGAACTAAGTAGGATTCTTATAAAAAGGTGAACGAATGGAGTAAAATTAGTATGAGTATATTTTATTATTATTATTTATTTGTATCTCTGTTCTGATCATACACTGCAGCTGGCGCACCGCTGCATGCGAGGCAAAAGGCAAAAAGTCAGTTAACGGTTAATGAGTGTCGGTTATCGGTTAAGGACATTTTTAAAAATTAGAATCCCTAGACAGTTGTCAAGTTAAGAATTATTCACAAATATAGCCACCCAGGAATCTGTACTACCAAATATAATCGCATCCGTAGGGGAGAAAAAACCTTCAAACATTCCGGAGACGGTTAGGAAAGGTTAGCAAGCGAGGTTATAAGTCAAGCCAAAGACTGACATAAAGCTTCTGAGTTTAGCCTGTAAAGAACGATGGAAATTTAGACCAACTATGTATAGTACTGAAAATATGTGTGCATGTGTGTGTGAGAGAGAGCCTGCGATCCAGAGGGAGAAAAAGCGAGAAACTATGTACAGAAAGGAAGCACAGGAGGTGTGATGTGTCTGCACATGACTGACATGCATCCCTGCAAGTAGAGCACACATTTATAATTAGCAGCGCAATAGATGTCAGGCAGGCATAGCTGGCATACATACAGGACATGAATACACACCTGCTTAGTACCACTGATACATGATGACACTGGCATACGCGTGTGCGTGTGTGCGTGCGTGTGCGTGTGCGTGTGTGTATTTTACGTTTGCTATATATAGATAAAACGCATGCAGGATGAATGTGAGAAGAAATGATAGAAGGTGTTTCCCCGGTCCGTAATGTCAAAATATTTTTCTAATAATTTCCTTGTAGGTTTTCTGGAAAGAACTCTGTGGTTTGGTAGTAATTATGAAAAGTCCAAATAATTCCTTCCAAGTAATTGCTGGCTTTACCGGCTACACGGCTCTCAACATGGCAACGTCTGAGCTGGCAGCTCGCAGCTAACGGTGCTAACAATGCAAACATGAGCTAGCCAACGGGGCACACTCACATGCACTAAAAGAACACGCGACCGGACCGACGATGTCAACAAAGCACAGAGAAGCTCTAATTACAACACACACAGAGGGAGAGTGACTTCATTCTCTGCTCAGGTAGACATTACTCCTCTAATATGATAACCATTCAGCATGTTTTAATTCAAGTGCTCTGAGAGAAAACTAGACTTCTGCACCTCCTCATAGCTCTGTTTTCAGGCTTTAAAAAATCTAGCACATGACGGGAGACTTTGGTCAATCACAGTTCATTTCAAAGAGAGAGAGCGTTCCTATTGGCCGTGCTCCGGCTGGTGGGCGGTGCTTGGTATTTCCTCAACTGATCTCAACATGGCTGCCGGGTCACAAACTTTCTCATTTCACAGTTAAACAGTACACTACAAGATGATGCAATATGCTGAAAGGTTATTATGGAAGTTTTGCCCAATGATGCCAAGAACGTGTTGCCTTCTGAAGCTTTAACTAAGTAACTTTTTGCAGCATTTCCAATACATGTAACTGCTGCTTGTTTTAGTGACGAAGGTAAAGTTGTAGTTTTGGTGTGGTGGGGTTAGCCTTTGATATAAACAGACATCAAACTGGATGTTTTGAAAACATAGCAACACAAAAAAACCTTGAAATAAATGGGAAAAAATGGAAATTAAAATATAAAACCATTCAGGGACAATGGTCGACGAGGGTCAATTGCGCATGATTTGAAATTTCTAATAACACTTCTTGTCTCCCCTCACTCTCCTTCCACCGTTCTCTCTCTCTCTCTCTCTCTCTCTCTCTCTCTCCATCTCTCAGTCTCACAGGAGGTTGTGCAGTGTGCTAATGAAAAAGCAGACTTAATATGTTTTCCCCGAGTCCATCTGGTAATAATTGTAGCATGTAGCAACCGTAGCTGTGTTTGGATAAAGCTCTGACATACATGGGGCCCTCTGACGCTCAACTGTGTGTTTATGTGGGGGTGAGAAAGAGAGAGAGAGAGGGAGAAAGGAGGAAAGGAGCATGTGACTGGTGAGAGTCTGTGTTACTGTGTGTGTGTGTGTGTGTGTGTGTGTGTGTGTTTGGATACATGCTCACACTTGTGTTTTTTCCAAGCTGCTGGGTGACGAGCCAACATAACTAAATCAACTTTATCGTCAGCACACTGTTTTACGTAGAGAAGCACAGAGCGGAGCGGGGCCGAGCGTGGGTGGTTGGGTAACCTCCGCTCCTTCGGGCCATTAGCATGACTCAAGGTGATGATTAGTGGCATCTGATGGCGCACAGACAAACGCACAGATCTGGAGTAACAGAGGTGTCTATATATTTTACTGCCTCTGTTTACTGGAATCGGGCCAAAAAGAGGAAAGTGTCAAGACCTGGGATTTTTATCAAGACACAGGTTATCTTAAAAATGTTATTAAAAGTTCAAACTCAGTGCATCGTCTTTGAAAACCAAATGATTTAGTTTGGAATTGGCAGAGAGATTGCCCTGAAATTAAATCACTATGTATTCGATACTCCCAACTGTTAATGTGTCTTGTTGAACTGTTCTTGAGCAAGACACTGATCTCATGATAAGTTGCCCTGGATATCTGGAGTATCGGCTACAAAACAAATTGGGGGCCTCAAACCCCCAAGGAGTCTTGGACCTGGACACTTCCAGGAAGGTCTTGTATTATTAAGAAGGGATTGAGGTAATGTGACAATGATTTCATTTCAAAATACGATAGTGATATGATGAGGTTGTACAAAGATGGGTTACACCCTCAACAACTCTCTGTGTTACCCAATTCCGTACTGAATCCTAACGGGACAAAAAATCATACCAAGTAGATCCGTTACTCCATAAAGGGTTTCGTTGGTCACGTTTTAGGAGTTGGAGCTGTCATTTTATTCAAATGAGACTTAAAAACCGTGTCACAAGATCAAACCAAAAAAGGAAAAAAAAAGTGTGACAAGTGACACATTCTTCTCGAAGTTCAACGCAAACGTCTTTATCTTGTGACTTACTGGCAGCGCTCACAGTTGAAGTAGGTGGAAGGGAGTGGAGCATGAACTCTGTAGAAAGACTCTTTGTGCTGAGAGGGTCACACATCCTCTGTATTCACATTCAGACAGATTAATGTGTGCGGGAACACACGCATACACGCAAGCTTACTGAAAATGATGCTAGGAATATATAATATGAAGAATGACCAGTGATTGTGAGAGGCTTCCTCTCATATCACATGAATATGGCTGCACTGGGAAGATACAGTTACACGTTATTTTTCAATGGTAGGGGGATTTCTGAAGGCTGAAAACTCACAGTTGCATTTTAACTACTACAACTGTTCTCCCTAACAGAACTGGGAAGAACAAATACAAAACCTGACCTATTACTTTGTTTTAGGGCTGCAAACAACAATTATTTTCACGGTCGATTAATCTGTCGATTATTTTCTCGATTAGTTGTTCGGTCTATAAAATGTCAGAAAATGGTGAGAAATGTCGATCAGTGTTTCTCAAAGCACTATAATAGCTTGTTTTGTGCACAACTCAAAAGATATTCAGTTTACTGTCATAGAAGAGTAAATAAACCAAAAATATTCACATTTAAGAAGCTGGAATCAGAGAATTTTGACTTTTTTTTCTTAAAAAATGACTCAAACCGATTAATCGCTAAACAAAATAGTTGGGGATTAATTTTCTAGTTAACAACTAATTGATTAATCATGCAGCTCTACTTTGTTTACAATTGAATGTGAGAAAGTGCAATAAAGAGTCACTAAATACTATTTTACCTTAAAAGGTGCTATTGATAACATTCAGCCACTAGATATCACATTCTCCCTCCCCTGTTCCATTGCATTTACTTCACAACAAGTCGTTGCCAGGCATTTACCGTCAATCTCAGCCATTTATTTGTTTTTTATCCGTGTCTAACTGACGACACAGAGGTACCAACGTGATACCAACGTGATACCAACGTCGTTTTACTATTGGCTTACAAGCCTTGTTAGAAGTGGGAACCAAATGTCAGATATCTTCCACAGAGATTAACAAAACATTCATTTTGGACCCGCACATTTTTTTAAAATGATAAATTCACAATCATAATCATTTTTTTCAGGAAAAGTCATACTTTTATTCTACACCTTTCGAAAGGCTTTGTGGATGTATTTTATTTTTTATTTTTTTTAATATGTCTACATAAAAATGTTATCAATTAGACCTTTAAATAACATTTCCCTCTCTACAATTACTGTATGATTCTATAACATTCACCTCATTTGTACAGAAGCAAAGGCACCACATCATCATTATGTGTAGGTTTTCATACTGTGTTTAGCCCTTTTATATTGGGCTAATATTATAAAAGGGCTATAATAACACTAGCTTTTATATGGAGAAAATCCATCTCCTCTGTTTTCTTACATTGTAAGGATTAGCCTGACCTCTTTATGTGTCTGTATGGATGAATATATACAGTATTTTATATAATTTAATCTGCCAAGCCAAAGACAGCGGATGGGTGCGTCGGAGGAGAGCTACAACATCCTGTACAGAAACTCACTTCCTCTCAGGCTCTTTGAGTGTTGTGCGTGTGTTGATTTGTCCGACCCAGCCCTTTACAGTACAGGGAGGTTACACTCACGAAAGCTAATCAGCCAACACAACACCCTGTTCTGACACGCCAACACGTATCTGCACTACGACACAGATACCTGGTCTAACATTTGTTTAAATGGGCTGAGTACAGTTCAGGTGACCCCTCTAACACCCCTTTTAGATTAGCTTGAACATGCATTGGGGGGGATCGATCTTATTTGTCCAACGTGTGCCATCTCACCTGTGTTAGCTGACTGCAGATCGGACACTTCTTAGCTTTGGTGAACAGGTGTTTCTATTATGGTTGGTCAATTTGTTAAATGTTAATCATGCTTTACTACATTTAACCAACTAAATGACTTGTCAAAAGTATGTGGCAGTCTAAAGGCCTCAGTATCCTTCAAACAAACTGGGTCGTACGACGGGTTTATACCATAGACTGTCTATAAAGATGGACGACGCGTCTCCACTTCCTCCCACTGTACAAAATTGAAGCCAAAATATCCCGGATACGTGGACTGCCATCTTGAGATTTTGACGTCATTTGGCCCCAGAGTCTGAGCAGTACTGAACGGGGGGTGGAGCCGCTCTATTGAAGTCCCGCCCACACACCCAACCGGGCCAATCACGAGCCGAGCACGGCCGCAGCTTGCTAGCGTGAGCCAACTAGCTGCTACGTTAGCACCATGGTAGATGTTTGGCTAGAAAGACACAACAACTAATGGTAAATGGACTTGCATTTATATAGCGCTTTAATAGTCTTCCGACCACTCAAAGTGCTTTACGCTACATGTCAGTATTCACCCATTCACACACACACATTCATACACTGATGGCAGAGGCTGCTAAGGTGCCAACTTTGCCCATCAGGATCTAATCTAAACACTCATTCACACACCGATGGCTATGCCTTCGGGAGCAATTTAGGGTTAATTGTCTTGCTCAAGGACACATCGGCATGTGACTGGAGCAGCCGGGGATCAAACCACCGACCTTCCGATTGGTGGACGACCTGCTCTACCCTCTGAGCCACAGCCGCCCCAACTAATCATAATACTGTATGACTTATGATCAAATTGACATAATGTTCTATTACACAGACTTGTGACGGTTATGGAAAGTTAAAGTTACATCTCTTCTCGAGCCTCCAGCTCTGCGAATACTTCACTCAGAGAAGCTGTCAATCATGACCTTACACCCCCTTTTTATAGCATCGAATAACTAATTAAAACCAAACTTATCAGAAAAATTAACAATTGAACAAACATCAGTATGGTAAGAACTACCTAAAATGACAGAAATCAAAATGTATTTGACGTGTACCATGTGCCATCCGCTAACATGGAGGGAGCGGGATTCATGACCTATACTGCAGCCAGCCACCAGGGGGCGATAGAGATGTTTTGGCTTCTCTTTTGGGGAGCTGTTATGTCTTCCATCTTTATATTCAGTCTATGATTTATACCGGGCAAAAGTTTTTGTACTTATTCCAAATGGCCACGCTCGGAGCCTGCCGTCATAACCTCTTCCTGGCTGCATCACACTGCCTCCCTGATCTCTTTCCCAAGAATTCAGCCAAATTAAACGACGATTGGGAGGACGACATCATTTTTGTCTGAGCTTTCCAAAACCGTTACAAATCTCTGATTCCTGCAGCCACTAGAGGGCTTTGTCAATGGAGCGTTGACATATGTCATTTTGGGGCGTTTGTGGATACGAACTGAAACAAGCTTGTTTTTCTGGAAAGGTCTCAGATTGTCTTGTTTATGAAAGCAATTGCCGCCAATAAGGAGGCTTCAGACTTGTTAGACAATCTGACAGGCACTTTGTTTTACAGTTTTAAGTATACTGAGGCCTCTGGGGAGTGACAGTGGAGGCAATGGTTACAAGGACTGCAGTATATAAGGAAACAGGCCATACCAAATTGTAGAGTAAAAAAATCCAGTACAAGTACAGATCATGCCATGAATATTTAAAAATGGTTTGTCATGTTTATTTTTCCTCACCGCTCAACTAAAGATACAGCATGTTGCATACTAAACTTTAAAATACATGTAACTAATCTGCCAGACGTCAAATTCATAGTACACTTTCCACTCTGCAATGCTCCCACCAGAGTTAGAAAATCCCAATCGGGCTGATCTCACAAAGGAGCCATTCACACTGATTTGTGCACGCTCACACACACACACACACACACACCAACACACACACATACACAGCTTTCAGTCAGTCTTAACTTTTACCGAACTTGAACTCCCCCAAAAACCCTGTGGTGACCACATAAAAAGTACTTCTCAGGTTACAAACTCGCCCGAAATAGGCCATAAGTACATAGTACTGCTATCTGGTGACGTAGATTATAGTTTAGACTGGTTACACACACTTGAACGCGCAAAAAACACACACAGATACACACATGGGTTGTGATGAATTCAGTACCACGCTTTAGGGAAAGAAGAGAGTATTGTAAAAGAATAACAACAACATGCCAATTCATTTAAATCTATGCACGAGCATTTTGGAGTATAAAACCAACACAACAAACCAGCACCAAACCAACACAGACCTACAGTACGTCAAACTTCGGAAGAAAGTACTCAGGAAAAACCTTCTAGAAGCAACGAGTTGGTGAATAAGCCACTGGAAGCGATAGTCGTCATCCAATGATGACTCATAGCTGTATACAATTCCAACACATAAAAAAAAGGTATCCCGCAAGTACCCTTTAAACCCCTAATTTTTACATTGAGAATTATTATTATTTTGGGCCGCTACTTCTTAAAATATGGGACAAGATCTGAAATGAGCCACAGGCCTGTTTCTAGTGGGTTCCCGCATGAAATAAGTAATAATATGCTTTCAGGAGCGGGAGAACTTCTGTCCCTTCCTGGAAAAGGAAAAAAAAAAACTTGAAGGGACGTCCTCCAAGTGCAGTAGTTTTTGGAATAGCTAATCTGTGTACAGGAAACAGGCGCTAAGACTTCTGGCGCTAGTGGGCTGAGCAATCAAAACAATCTCTCCATGTTCTGATTGAGGAGGATGGGACCTACGCCAGACTCTTCAACACACTTCATCAACGGAGAGAGAGGAAAGGGGGGTGAATAGAGAGGGAAGGAACAATCGTAAGAGATAGAGAGAATGATGAGTGGATGAGGTGAAGATGGATAGCAGGAGAGGGAATGAGGGATGGAAAGAGTGAGAGAAAAGATATATATATTCTTATTCACTAGCTCCTACTCTCTTTTATTGCTTTCCACTCTTTCTCCTCTTCTTCTCTCCCTCCACTCTTTCTCTTATCTACGCTCCTTTTTCCCCCTCCTTTCCCTCGTGCGTCCTTGCTTTCCTCTTCTCCCCTCCTCCATCTGTGTTATGAGTAGGAGTTGGGGAGAAAGTACGTGGGATTTTCCCACAGCTCGCCATGACCAGACCCTCCTCCTCCTCCTCCTCCTCCTCCTCTCCCTCTCTGTCTCATGTCAGAGGGGAGTCTTGAGGAAAACCACCCATATTCCACCACCGAGTCTTCTGGATGTTTGCTGGAACTTTTTGATGCTCGTTGTTCCATAGACATCAACTGTGTGCTGCCACGGCAACAGAGTAATTACAACAAGGTTACGGGACAAAAATATCTCTCTGCCTTTGAGTTCGCTCCTATTAAACATTTAATGTGAGAAATCCTACTAATGAAACTCCTACAATAGTTTCCACAAGAGGACACAGATGTTTTTGAAACTGTAGGAAGGATTCTGTATGTACTTCTTCTCAGGGTCATAAAAGCTCAGCTCCGTGGTAAACTCTATCTACCATTCATGTACTGCCCCTTATTCAGGTCCACCATGGTTATTGAATCCCTTTAATGTACATTGCAGATGCTGCACCGTTTCACCTGTCATACTCTGTCTTACCCTGGCTGCCTGCGTCTGAAATCACTACATCCCCAATATGTGTACTGTCGTTCAACATGCTTTTGTGTGAATGAACAGTAGTATGTATCTTTTTGAACACACTGAGCAGTGATTTACGTCCTGAGAGCCTGCTTGCCGGTTGGAGACGAGTAACCATGGTAACCCCGTGCCAACCTCATGTGACCAAAACAACGATTTGTGAGAATCAAAGTCTTAATTTATAATATATATTACGCCAAGCAAAGCAAAATCTTATACTCACACTTAAATTGAAGCGTATTGATGTTACAGAGCTGTCCGTTAACACCTGCTATGAACGGTGTCGTCACTACCGCATTGCATTTTGGGATATTTATGCCGCCGTAATGTCCAGCGTTGCATACTGTAATATTTCACCAGGAATAGTATGCAATTCACGTTCTATTGGTTTCATACTAAGGTTTCGGACATACTAAAACATATCACATACTGTTTTAATGTACTAAATAGCATGTTAGTATGGGCTTTTGGAAGCAACCCCTCACTTGTGAAGAAATCCAAGAACTGTATAAGGGCTGGGAGCAAGTTGCTACCCCATTAAAAGGATTTCCACCATTATCTCCACTATTTTCTGAAGACAACCGTCTGAGACTTTGAGGTGGACCCACCTACTTGGTCTCGCACCATCCCTACATCCTACTAACCTGACCCTGTCAGACGGTTCATTTCACGGAACCATCTGAGAAGCCGTCGTTGGAAACTGTTTGCACTTTCAAAAAGGACTTGGCAGGTGATTGGATGAACCATCTGTCAATCAAACCAACAGAAACAAAATAACTAATCTCGTGTGATCCTGTGACATTGCGAGAATCAAGCTGCCGTGCAAGGTAAACATCTACATCATCTGCAAAAAGCAGAGATACAATCCTGAGATGACCAAAGTGGACGCTCTCTATTCCTCAGTTTTGCCGAAAGATCTTGCCCTATTAAAAAAAAAGGAATTGGTGACAAGGGACCACTTCGGTGAAGCACAATGCCCACTGAGGACGTGCTTATTGCCTAGAATACGAACACAGCACTCACTACCAGATTCGGTGTAGTTATGGCCGCGACACCACATATTCTTACAGTACCCCCCCACAAGTCACCCCAAAGAACACCATCATGAGCCATCCACAGCAATACATGTAGACTGTGTGGCCAAGGATCCATACAGGACGCTTGCATCATCTCCAACATAAAGATTTCCGAAGGCTCAGCAGCGTGATACTCCGATAACTGGAGCACAACCTTCAGCCTCTCAGAGCAAATTCCATCCGCTCCTGGCGCCTCGCCTCTGCAGTGCTTTTAACGTTTATTAGTGACCTCTGCCAGAAAGATGGGCAAGGCTTCCACCGAGTCCTGCGTCTCCTTTACAAAGTGCACGTCGGTCAGGTTTAGAAGTTGCTCAAAGCGTTTCCTCCCACTCAAGGTCAGCAGCTCCTGACCTCCTGAGCTGACCATCAAATACATAACATTGCAAGATAGATAAATATGATTTTCTCTCGTAAAACTTGGTTGAGAGAAAAAAAAATAAAAAATGCACTTAACCAAACAGTGTTGTGCGTGCATTGAGAACGACATGGTGTTTTTATCCATGTACATGTTGACACAGCGGCCTGTGTCTCTTAGTGCAGCAGGTTCTGTGTGCGTGTCTGTACCTGTTTGTGAAGGTGTATACAGTATGAGTGTGATTTACCTCTGCAGCCTGCGTCTCCTGATGCAGCAGCGTCAGCCCCGTCAGGTCTTCCAGGAATGAGTGGGAAGAATTAAAAACGTTGGACAGGAAGTTGAAACCTTCCCTCTCATAGCTTTCCAGGACCTGGACAAAAAACACACGTAAAAAAGAACAATCTTATGTGATTTAACAGGAAAAGCATAAGAGTAACAATTAGGGCTTCCAAAGTTAACGTGATAATAACATGTCAACGCAAATTTCTTTTAACGTCACTAATTTCTTTAAGGCATTAACGTAACTTGCGATTTTTAGGTTGTAGCGGGCTCAGAAACTCTATCTATCATGTGAAACTAGAAAACCTAAGAAATTGATGTCATACTAGCTTGTCGTGAAGGAGGTTAAATATCGCTCCAAACTTACGCTAAATTAAATCTTGGTGAAGAAAAACTGGCACGGGTCCCTTGACCTCTTACCTCTAGTTATGTGAATGAAAATGGGTTCTATGGGTACCCACGAGTTTCCCATTTACAGACATGCCCACTTTATGATAATCACATGCAGTTTTGGGGCAAGTCATAGTCAAGTCAGCACACTGACACACTGACAGCTGTTGTTACCTGTTGGGCTGCAGTTTGCCATGTTATGATTTGAGCATATGTTTTATGCTAAATGCAGTACCTGTGAGGGTTTCTGGACAATATTTGTCATTGTTTTGTGTTGTTAATTGATTTCCAATAATAAATATATACATATATTTGCATAAAGCAGCATATTTGTCCACTCCCATGTTGATAAGAATATTAAATACAGGACAAATCTCCCTTTAAGGTACATTTTGAACAGATAAAAAAATGTGTGATTAATTTGCGATTAATCACGATTAACAATGGACAATCATGCGATTAATCTTGATTAAATATTTTAATAGATTGGCAGCCCTAGTAACAATGCATCCATTCTAACTGAAACATTTCCACTACAGGCAATTACTATACTGTATTAGTCCAAGGTGCATATTGAGTACCATATTTTGGAGCCTATATGTTTTACACTTCTGCTCTCTATTTAAATCAATGTGTAAACAACAGTTGACCAGCATTAACACCACTTTTGTAATGATTTGGAACCAACAGAGTACTTGACAAAATTGACAAAAACAGAGAAAAAGAAGTACCTGTGTTTTGTGTGTGTTACTGAGGCGACTACCTATAAATGCTATACATTAACACTACAGCAAGTTATAGACTTTGATGGAGGATGGTTGAAAGATGTAGAAGTAATTTCCCTTGAAAGGTCTGATTCAAGTCACAAGGGTAGAAAAGGTAAGCTTAAATAAATGTACTTCTTCACCTTTCACTGCACTTTCAAGTAAAACATTACAGACATTTCTGAAAGTTACATGCCTGCTTAAAATCATTTTTTGAGTCTGATGTGTACACTTTGTGGAGGTCTGAGTCACGCTAATGCATCACGACTTGTCCACTTAAATCCAAAACATTATGAGATGGCAAAGAGCAACTTTCTCTCAAAAGCAGATGATAATAATCTTTTAATGGTATAAAATAAAAAATGCACCCTTGTCGCTCTGGTCCATTTAGGCTCAACCTGTTAAACACCACATTTCAGCACCTCTGCAATCCCGCTGGCATGTTTACCTTGATCTCCCACCAGTACTGACTTCAAATACACACACCTTCTTTCCAAAACACACCACACACACAGATATCCTCTGCCCTCTCGACTACCTTCCTAAGCTTGGCCGAGCCTTTCATGGACGCCCACAGACCCTCCTCTGCAGGTGTAGGGTTACCTCTACCTCAGACATCAACACAATGTGTGCACCAGTGTCTGTGTGAGTGTGTGTGTGTTCGCAGACTGACCTGGCGTCTAGTCTTGGAGCCAGACACGCCACACACAATACACACTGACGTGTCCCTCGTTCATCTTTTCAACCTCTCTTTTCTTTCCTTCCTCCTCTTTTATTTCTTTGATTCTCCACTTCCATCCACGGGATCCGTTACATGAGACGCTAACGGCTGAAATCCACTTTGTTGAAATATAGATGCTCATGACACAGAAAGCAACTTGATAACTGTGATGATGATCTTGTGATAAAGTTAATAAAGTCACTCAAAGCAACACACAGTTACACACACACTTACATCCTTCACTGATGTCTAGGGGTGGGGGAAGAAATTGATACAGAAAAGTATCGCGATAATTTGCGTGACAATATTGTATCGATACACAGACGTCAAGTATCAATATTTTTTTAAATAAACTATTAATGTGATACTGGTATCACATGAAACTAAAAACTCTAAATCCATTGGTACCAACCAGGTCATGTTAGCTTGTCAGGAAGAACGCTAAATAACGTTCCAAACTTACGCTAAATTTTGGCAAAGAAAAACTGGCATGGCCATTTTTAAAGGGGTCCCTTGACCTCTGACCTCAAGATATGTGATTTAAAACTCTCAGATGAACAGAATGAAAACTGTATCTTATGAGATAAATCAGATGTTGACAAACTGCATAATTTACAATTGAAAAAAGGGAATAAATCGCAATATATCTTATCACAATATCGCAAAATGTTTAAAACCGCAGTAAGATCGTAACGTGCCTTAAGTATCGTGATAATATATCTTATCGTGGGGCTTCAGGTGATTCTCACCTCTACTTATGTCCATATGAATAGTAGACAAAATGATGATCAATGACTTCTACAGTATCCAGTCCCATGGCACAGTTTTGGAAGTTTCAGATTTAAAAAAAAAAAAGCTTTAAAAGACAGGAACTCGCCGACTCAAATCAGATCGGTTGTGAATTATGACCATAAATTGTACCTACATCTGTATGTATTTAAAGATCCTCAATTTTTTACAAAATTAAGTGCTTGGCACTTTTACTTTCTTGTACAGTTGATGCAGCTTGATAAAGAACAGAAATAATTTATAGAACAATTTTCTAAAGAGGGTTAGAAAACTGTGCTGTGCCAAAAGCATTGTGGGAAATATGCAATAAAAACATGAACATAATGAAGACGCAGCAGAACGGAAGGGACTTGAAACGTTTACTAGACTTTGCGGTGTTAATCAGGCGCTGATGGGTTACAGTAGTGATTGCGGGCTGTTGACGGATAGCACCAATTAAGCCGAGCTACAAACACACGGAACGCCGTCAACATCTGGATTAGATGGTGTGCTACACATCTGTATACACACATGTACATGTGCACTTGTCCTAAAGCTTCCTGTCTCGTGGAGCCACATAAACGTCTACCCTCTGGCTTTATTTGACAGTGATGATGACTTCTTTTTGAAGTTGTTTGTGGATCTATGCTAACTGAAAGCATCACACACTATAGGATGTGTATGTGCGTGCTTGCATGTGTGTAGCATCCTTAAACAGATCAAACATACATTGGGTGGTCCCAGTGGCTCAGAGGGGCTTTAACTTTAGTTGTAAACATGAAGAACACATATTTAAAAGTATATAGACGCGTTGCACTGACACACAATTAAATTATGTGACTGTCGGTGCAAATCAGTGACTGCTGTGTAACGATCAATGAAATGCTTAGATGTTGGTCAGTGGTTTTGCCATGATGCCCTACAGTTACTGAACACTATGAGTAAACACTTCCTTGTGACTCAACGGCTTTGACTTCCCGTGTTATGATGCATGGTCAACACGTCAGGTTAGACACTTGGCTTAAAAAATCCATACTGACTCATGGAGTAACCACTTACGGTATTCTGGAGAACCGCCACACTTTACAGGAAGCACAGCTCATAAAGAATGTGTAGTTAACGCTCTGTGGTTGCTGTACAACACACACGTGTCTACAGTATATACGTAAAAACAGCACATAGTGAAATAACCTATAGAGTTATTTATTGTAAAATTAGTTATGACATTAGTTATGCAGAGATTGCAGCTAGTGTGGAAGTGATTGCTGGTATAAAAACATCAGAAAATATTGTCCACAGCCCAAGAAAAGCTCTTTAAATCGCTTGTTTCGTCCTCAAAACTGGCAATTTCCCCCAGGTCCGTGTGGTTCTTTCTTTGGAATAAACGCAGTTTCTTGCACAATATTTTCTGATATTTATGATAATGTGGTGCTGATGTGCCAAAAGATGAAGTATTTCATTATTTGTGAAACTTATACTAAAGTATAACTTCACAAGATGCTCCACGTTCCTCATTTTTACACAGGCGGCACGCTGCTCTATTTCCCCTCTAAAATAACACGTAAAATCACTACTTTATAATATTATAACTTTATTCTCAATAATACTACAACCTTTTTTCTTGTAAACCTACGACTTTATTCTCGTAATATTATGACTTTATTCTCAAAATGTCACATTTATTTTTTTTCCCTCAATGTGGCCCTAATACTCCGTCGTAAAACTTAAACCAAACTACAATAGAAAGTTTTAATCTTTATTATCTGTGATATTTGGACATTTTATTTCAAGTATAAGTATTGTAGCGACTTCAGGAAACTAAAAGGCGCTGAGAGGCTGAGATCGGGCCCGGTTCGCTTGACCGACGCGCTATCAAAATGATACACTGAGATTAAAAAAATACTTTGAACAAAATCTTATTTCATGGAAATGATCAACTTATCATAATGTGCACAAACTCAGAACAATCAACAGCGATGAAAAGAAAAAAGCGGTCAACAAAAAATACGGAGACCCACTCGACCTCTCTTCCACCTGGCACCAGGTGAACAGCTGATTATATTAACTATGAGAGCCGCCCATATCCATGTGACCCAAATCTCCCAAATCATCACGATCACATGATCAAAAACACACTAACGAATACCAACACCAAAAAATATAAACCATCATAACCCAAATTAACATTACTACAAACATGACTTCTTTCTGAAATCGTTCATGGCTCCTACAAGTATAAAGCAGCTCTAGTTATTAAAGGTACCTCAGCAGAGAAACACTGATCTGTGTTAGTGACCAGTTCAGGGTCTTTTCAACACTTTGCACTAGAAAAGTAAAATATGTTTTTACTTATTAATAGTGTGAGCGTACTTATAGTGTTAATACAAGTAGTTGTAGTAAGAGGTGTCTGGCAAGGTTTAAGACAAAGCCACGTCAGCTGAGATTTGGTGTGTAGTTTTATTGGCTTGCAGTGTTGAGAGTTAGGAAACACACATACACACACACACACACACACACACACACACTCACACACACGAACACACACGAACACACACAGAGAGTAAAAAGCCCCAACTCTACAGGAACTGCTCCAGCCCAGACAGGGGCTGAATTGTTTTGTTTCCATAGTGACCTGGCAGCACACAGCTGACTGCGGCAGGGATACACACAGACAGACACACACACACAGAAGACAAAGACAGACACACAGACACACACACACACACACATGTTACAGTGAACGGACTGATGGATGGACAGAGGGACACACAAAAGGGAGGGGAGATATGGGGGGACAGGAAGGGAGAGAGAGAGAGGGTAAGACCGAGGAGAGGGAAAAGAGGGGAGGTGAAATGGGAGTGGGCTGGTTAGAAAAGAAAAAGAGTGAAAGGCAGATAAGCAAATGCAAAACAGAGAGGGAAAATGTGTGTGGGTGGGACTAACAGAATCAAAACATATTCACCAATTTCACTACATGACCTTTATCCCTGCCTCGGCAGAGGATCGTCTTTCCCAACTCATGTTGTTCATTGTTCCCGACTACACGGGCTTTACCCCCCAAATCCCTATCAAACCTTATGAACCCTCCGCACAGACCGAATAATCTCATCAGTCACACGGACAGAAACATGACACCTTAAGAGGGAGGGGAACTTTATACTTTCAGAAGCAGCGTAGGTGGAGAAAAACTTTAAACTTTTTAGAGTACAAGCAAGCCAGCTCCCTCCCTCTCTCCCCCGCCCCTCCTCTGCCTCTCCTTCTGTGTCTCTCTGGCTCTGTCTTCACATGAAAGTGATAGATCTGGGGCTTTATGACCTCTTTATAGACACAAAGACTGCATTGAGATCAGGGGAGAAAGAGAGAGAGAACCAGCCCTCCACTCATCACAACAACACCCTTTCTTCAGCCCTGCACTTCCTCTCACTACCCCCCTCTCTTTTTACTTTCTCCCTCTCTAACTACTGCCCCCCTCCTGGTTTTACACTAATGTACACCAACCAATCCCATCGCTGGACGCCGCTAACCACAGGGCCACCTGGGGCAATGATTGGCCAGTTGGCTGTGGACCAATGAGACACGAAGGCAATTTCTCCCACCCTGCTTGGCTGATTTGGGATATGTGGACCCTTCAACAACCCATCTTTACGTGCACACACACACACACACACACACACACTGCAGCGGTGGGAGCTAATTCCACTCATACGACAGTCACTGACATCAATGAGCAACTGCTGCCTGATTGTTACCATATGGTTTTACCAGCTTTTCCCTGCACGTGTGTGCACGTGTGTGTGCGTGCGTGTGTGTGTGTGTGTGTGTGCAGTATTCCTCAAGGAGCGACATTTCAACACAGCTCTAGTGACTTAATGATGTGGAAATGGGAGAGATGGGAATCCCCTGATTTCTGCTAAGGCTGCAATTTGTGTTTCAAAACAGTGTTGTTACATAGAAACAGAATCTAATCTGATAAGTAATTCAGAACGGGTTTATCTGCGTCTACATGTCAATCTTTCTGTCCAAACACTGTCTTGTTAGCAAACTGGATTTGAAAAGACATGATTTGAACTATTCAGTGACAATACATGCTATACTTACAACGGGTGAGCAGGCAGTGCATTTGTCAAAGGCCAGGCTCGCAGGCAGGACGTTGTCGAACCTTGAAAGAAAGCCTCGGATCTGTGGGAGAGAAATCAACACGTCAAAAACTGACATGAAACAGAGGAGCCAAATAGCACAGCGGCAATCCTTTCAAAACCATATCACAGCACTTAAATGATGTGAACACAAAAAAGGTCTCTAACCATAAAGAAATGAAAACACAAGATACCTCAGGAGAAAAATGTGGAAAGAAAGTATTCAGTTTGTGAGAATAAAGTACCCTTGGTACCTTTATTCTTTGTAAGCAAAAGTAAATGTAATAGTAGTACAGCAGTAAACATTAAAGCTGGTGCTTGAAATATTTGGAGGCAGTTTGACTTTTTATGTTTTCCACATTTTAAACTCATGCCGAGAGCGCCCTCTGGTGCCACAGAGGCCGCAGTCTTTTTTCACTGAAACATTTTCATCACATCTCTCACTGCTGAAAGCTTTCACTCCTATTTATGGCTGCAATAATTATGGCTAATTACCTTGATTACTGTCTAAAGAGCCCCCTCCACACACACACACACATACGTCAACAACTCTTTAGCGACACATGTTGAAACCCCACTCGTCGTCACCACTATATTCCTTTCATTGCTTACCTCCTCCTCTCTTATACCCACATCCTCCTGTTTCTTTTTTTTGTAATAAAAGCTTCACCCATTATGTTTTCTGATGACGCACGCAGACCGCGGCACGAAATGACTTCCTGACTGTAATTATCGGGTAGTGAAGAACTGACAAATATTTCGAACATTTGTGAAAAAGTAGTGCGTGATGCAGAGCAAGTGAGTGAGCAGGGGTGGAAATAAAAAAGCTCTCAAGTCTTGGATGGGATATTTGGGTGCAAACCTTGTGACATCTTCATGCACCCTTATTTCAATTACTCTTCACAGGGTCAAATGTGCACTGGCACCAGGCTCTGTGGTGACCTCAGGCTATCGGGGTTAAGATGTACGTCTCTAACTCTGTGACTGATAATCAAATTGAATGTGGTAAAATGCTTCACCTCGCAAGACATTTTAATTTAATCAAACAGCTTTAAGCCAGAGGCTCATTTCATTTCTTCATGTCTTTTATATCTTCCCATCTAGGTGCTGATTATCTCCACTTAAATGGAGCATTCAAGGAAGTACAAAGAGAGGAGTAAAAAGGCACGCAGGGATTGAAAGATTAACTGCAGTACAAATATAACATATAATGTGAGAAGACAATTGGCTGCACAAACATGTCCAGTGGATGAATTAACCAACGGAGTCAGGTGAGTCAGACCAATGGGTGAGCGTGGGCAGGGCAAGTGAGATGGACTTGAACAGACTATTAGCTCTTCATAAAACTGCACGCAACTGCATATGTTCACATTTTCATGTTGTATTTTCATTATGTTGTTACTCTGTACACACAACATCTATTGCACATCTGTCCATCCTGGAAGAGGGATCCCTCCTCTGTTTCTTACATTTTTTTCCCTGTTAAAAGGTTTTTTTGGGGAGAGTTTGTCCTTATCTGATGAGAGGGTTGCACTGTAAAGGACAGAAGGTGTCGTATCCTGTACAGATTGTGAAGCCCCCTGAGGCAAATTTGTGATTTTGGGCTATACAGATAAAATTGACTTGACACAGCCTTTATAGACAGTATGTTTTGAGTAAAGGATTCCAGGTATGCATGTTTTTATGAATAAATAAAATGTGTTTCTGGCTAGTGTCTGCTGCTTACGGTAATTATTCAGACAGCCATTGGCAGTAGCTATCATTTTTTACAGTGTATAATAATAATAATACATGAAAAATGAATAACAGTTGTTGAGGCGCTGAATGTCAGAAATGCAAGAAAGCAAAATCAGTAACTTTTTTATAGAGTCTACTGCCGCCTTACTGATTTAGAGCACTGGAATAAAGACCTGTTATTGTCGTTGTTGTAGCCTGAGCATCTGACAAGGAGCATTTACAGCTTTGAAAGAAGTATACTGTATATGTGTGTGTTTGTCGACACCTGGAAGTTGCTCAATGTGCTCCCGAAATAATATTCTTCACACACGTCATTACAATCTTTATCTATAATTCTGTCAACCTGATTTTCCATATTGTAATTTTGATATTATGGTTTACTCTGTATAACACGGATATTGCATGTCTGCCTGTCCTGCTGCCATTTTTTACCCACTAAGGTTTTTTTGGGGGGAGTTTTTCCTTATCCAAATTGAGGGTCTAAGGATAGAGGGTGTTGTAATTTGACTTGTGTTAGGGACATGAAAACTGTTTTATCAGCTGTTCTTGACAGGCTCTTTTTGACATAAAATAACAGCACAATGTAGATTATTTGTTCTGGTTTGGGCTCAGACACTAATTTATCCCTAAAACAAGCATAGAGCATGTCTTTTTGCAGATGGTCAGGGAAAACATTGCTTTGAGAGTTTTAGGCTTGGAGCTTGAAAAGTTTTAAGACTACACAACAAATGTCAGAGTCAAAGGTTGAAGGTGGTGACATCTATACAAGAAAAAGGGTAACAGCTCCTGTATTGGCACTTAAATACGATATCATGTAGTTTCTGTAAAGCACCACAAGCTGTCACTGTAGCAACACGGAAAAGACAGCCTGCTGCTCCAAACTACTCATCTGCAGTGTGTTTGTGTTGGCAGTAGATAGCTGGAGGGACACACGTTCCAGGCTGGACACACAAACACACACACACACATGCAAGCATTTACACCCTCATGCATATTATCTACCCTGCATTTTTCTCCGGTCATAATTAACGTATTCCCTCCCCTCGTCTTCACCCTCCCTCTCTCTCTCTCTCTCTCTCTCTCTACACAAACACACACACACACGACAACCCATTTGCATGCCACTTTTCTCTGGATTATTTGGTTGAAATACCACGAGCAGCGGAGGTGTCAAGCAAATGGCAGAAATCCAGATTCTCAGGGTGATGAATACTGATGATGATGCAAATGGAGGTGGGGAGATACTTGAGTATGTGACAACAGTCAGTAAACTAAAGGGCACAGCTCCGATAGCTGCAGATACTCTTCTTCTATTTGGTGTATGCAGAGAAGCATTCTTGGAAAAATATTCATTTAAATACAGGCTTTTTCAAACTAAGATTGTACTAATTGTTTTTAGTAGGACTGCCCTGCAGGTAATGGTCAAATAAGAAAATTATTTTTTTAATATTATGATTTTTTGTCACACGTCTCTGACCTCATATTCACACTTATGTTTGGACATATTTTTTCCATCAAAACAACTAATAGATTAGTGAAAGAAATCCACTGACTATTAGAAATGTGCAGAGTTAATTTACTTTTAAAAGATTCACTAAATGTATAAATCTAATCTCATCCAAAAGACAGACCATAGAAAAGTGGCTACACAAGGACACACATTCAAACAAGCACAGGTACACACACACACAAAGCACACACACGCGAATGAAGTTCTCTTTCTTCCTTCAGGAAGTATTAGCTCGTCAACTCGCTGACTATCACTATGCATCATGTTTATGTATTGGGCTCCAACGTTCCCCCAGTAAAGAGCTGAATGACCCAGTGCTTCCAGCTAATTCCGGTCTGACCTCAACTCCAGAGCTCGTCTGAAACTGAATTAATTTTGTTCTCCGCAACAGCAGCACTTCAACTCTAGTTACAGTCTGTTACGGTGAGCCACAGGGCTTTATCCTTGGCCCACTTCTACTTTTGCACATCCAGATTCATGAAAAAAGACAGAATAAGATTCATTCCAATAGATAATAAACATAAAAATGCATAGCTGCAGTGCATATTTTAAAATGTCTTCCAATCACAGTTAATGAGATTCACGTTTCTGGTCAGACAATGCAAAGAGCTCTATCTTCTCCTAATTGTGAAGGTTTTAGGGTACGTGGAGTCTCTTCATTAAGAATCTTGTCCGTTTGCGTCTGATTTTTCAATTTAAACACATCGAGTGACCATTAAAATGACAAAAATAGGAACCCCTGTGCATTGTAATGTACTACCAAACAACAATTGTGAAATTAATATTACATTTGTGAATCATTACTGTTGATAACACTGTCAGAAAGGTGTTGATTCTGCTAAAAGGATGCAGTACAAACACAGTCAAAGTACATTAGCATTGCACAGTCTAGTTCATCATATTAGGACGTTTCACCATCCCCTTTTGTTAGACAACTTTTTAACACATCACATTTCTAACTTTAATTTGCCCTTTCAACTGGTATGTACGACAGCCAATCAGAATGTGGCATGAGTGGGGTCACCGGGGGTCGCTTAGGCTTGTTTTACTTTTGCTAATAACTCCGAAGTGTTAACTATGGATGGATTCAGAAAAATCAGGGACTTTGACCTCTGAAATCAGAAAACACAAAAAAAACAAAAAAACAGATATAGGACGTCAACAGCTGGAACTTCAGATTCACCGCCAGCTGCTAATGTTAGGCTACCTGTAAACTGAAGCTGAACGATGCTAATGATACAGATAAAGTGGGTATTTAGAACCTTTACTTACGTAAGAGTAGCAATATACCACACTAAAGTAAAACTAATGTAGTGGAGTAGAAGTATAAAGCCATATACATTTACTTTACTCACTAGTACAAGTACCGTACTTGTGTGAATGTAGTTGAATCATGTACTCAATGTAGATTTTTCATTTTCAGTGGTGTTGTTCTGAGTACGTATGGTATGGTACGGAGGTAATATTTCGCTACTCCTCAAATGAGGTAGACAAAATATTAGAAATACACTTCAATATAACACAGGCCAAATAATAAAGCATCACTGCTAAGTGCTGCATGTATTGCAGGGCTGTTATTACATTCTGTTTATTCGGTGTACACAATAACTGACCTTGCAGAGCGTAACTAAAACATAATGCATACATACAGTACATACTGCACATGCCAGTCTTGGTGGAATGGAGCTTGTTCGTAATGCTTCATAAAGCTAGATATGTAACCAAGGCCAGAACATTCCTGCCTCCTTCACCAAGATCTGCTCGAATAGTTCATGGGCTTGGAATATGTACCTCTTAACCACTTGTTATCCTATATATATATATATATATATATATATATATATATATATGTACGTATATACATACGTCATTGAGGGCTTCGCAATCTCAGGATGCACACTCTTGTGTGTTCCAATTATACACAAAGCAACAAGCAGCAGCTCTCAGCATTCCTCAGGAACCCTTTCAGTATCCATCAGAGATGCTAACCTTGTGGCTAATTAAAAAAAATCTGCATTTAAATGTACCTGTTTTCTTGTATGCCGTGAAATGATGCCATTGCTTTATGCAGTCATTTATCTATAAGTGTGTTATTGTTTAAAATTACTTTAATTTGTTATTATTTGCTAAATAGTGCATTGTAAACACACACATATACACTCAGTGGTCACTTTATTAGGTACACCAGTAAAATCTAATGCAATCCAATACAACAGCTCAGCTACCTGTATAATTTGTACCTTTACAAAGATAATAATGTTCAGATTGGATTGACACTGTCAGAGAGATATCTTCATAAATGTAGAATTTGTAGCAGATCGGTTGTGTTAGATTAGAGGTGTTCCGATAAAATTGTTTCCTTCCCGATGCCGATTACGACACTTGAACTTTCGGTTTTTGGCCAATACCAAGTACCGATCCGATACCAGCGTGATAAAACAAATATCTAGTTATTATTATCATTATTTAACAGCTGTTTACTACTGACCGCATATGGATGTGATACGATTACTATCTTTGTTGTATGGCCTGGCTCAGGTTAAACCCTTTAAAAACATGAACAAATGCATACAGAGAATGAATGCAATAGAACTGTCTTTTATTATTCAGTTTGCCAATTACAAAAAACATAAATTAACGATATCAAAATTATAAAATATTCCGGTTAAACAAGTTGATTTTTTTCTGGGTTCATAGATTATGGTATCGGATCGGTGCATAGACTGGCGTACTCGCCGATACCCGATCCCAAATCTTGAGCAATATCGGACGCATTTCCGATACTGGTATCTGTATCGGAACAACTCTATATTAGATTGTATTAAATTGTATCGGTGTACCTAAAAAGTCACCTGGTATGTTTGGCACTATTTTTGAAGATGCACTACATTACATTCACTCCCTGGATACTATAACCTCATCAATAACACACACAGTATAAAACACAGTATAAAACATGTGGATGCATGTGAGCGAGAGTGAGCGTCTGACCTGATGTGGCACCAGACCCAGAGAGGTGGGAGGTTCATTCATTCTGTCGTCACTGCTGCTGGCGATTGCATAGCCTCTGAGGGTGGACAAAGAGAGGTAAGAGAAAATTATATACTTGACACCTTTTTTCCTCATTTCTTTTGTACATGAATGAAAGCAGAACTTCTGCAACAGTTTCCCTGTGATGCCTTTTAAAACTTGTATTTAAATTTTGACTGAAAGAGAGAACAATGGCAGAAAATCTCCCTAAACATCCCACTATATTACACATTATATGACAGGTATGAACAGAACAAAATAATGTACGATGATGCATCTTATTATACAGAATCTACACGGAAAATGTAACGTCACAAAAAAATCTGATCGCCTACACATTGAGAACTAAGAGATCCCATTTGCTTGAACATTAAAAAAAAAAAGTTTGACATTTTCTATGAGATCTGAGAGCTCCTGCTCGCCAGTAAATCTAACCAGGTTTAAAAGATTTGACTCTCCGTGGATAACAATAACGGAAATATCAAGTTTTACACTGAGCTCAGAGTGGTTTTGCAAAGTAAGTCTGTCAAACTGCTGCAACATTAATCCTTATGTGACAATTTCCTAAAGCCTGTGGTTGTTCATATGAACGCTGGCGTCAGGGCCTTTAAAAGGATGGAGAGATGGAGGAAAGGGGGTTAAAAAGAAAGGTATAAACACAGCTATGGAGTGAAAAACAAGGACGCAGAGAGGGCACCTGCAAGAGAGGGAGATCTTGTTGTAAAGAAGGGAGTTACACAACCATAGAGGTACAGAGTGTACAGAAAAACTCCTTCTCTTCTTTGCTCTCTAAGCTTTTTATCCAGGATAGGCAGAGCAGCTCTGTAACGGCTTATAACATCTCAAAAAACACACAGAGAGAAAATGGCTGTCTTATCAGGCCCGGCCTGTACCCACTTCAGTACGACTTTCACTAAAACAGGCACACACAATTACATTTCCACAAAGACACATCTGCGCACACTTAATAAGCGTGAAAACATCCCCATCAGTGAAATACGCACATTTAAGAGTCGAAAATATCGAGCGAGCGCAGATTGCCGAGTGAACTTGAGAGCTGACTGAATCACAGTGTTCCAGCTTTTGAGGCATAAATGTGAGAGATATAAATTGCATCAAAGCTTCAGTGAACAAGAGTTTTGGGGCTCAAGTAAATTTGGGGAGCTGTGCAACAGCCAAATTAAGGATACTACCTGCAGTGTAGCAGGACCCCAGCTGCAGTGTTGCTCCATCTAAAAGCAAAAGTAAGGAGCCACAACCTCAAAGGCGCAATCTCCTTTAGTTTTAAGCCTGGTCGGAGGTACCAGTACAAAGCTCTGATGAGAGGACGTCATCCTACTGGTGATCAGGGCGGCTCACTAAGGCAGACGAGTGTCTGACCTGGCAGACCTCTACAAATGTTCTTTTATTGGATTCTGACGTGTTTTCGTTGGAAAATATCAAGATGACAAAGGCGTGACAGGAAATCTTTTGAGCTGGCATTTTCAGCACCGTGCTGAGTGAATGGTGTGCATCCTGGGTTTGCAACAGGAGAGCCTGAGGCAAGATGCGCAAGAGACGTGGACTTGATAGGCTGCACAGGTAAACTCAAGCTGCTATCAGATAGAGGCGAGAACAACAGGTCAGAAGCAAGAGTATCTGCCGCTGTCAACCACAGAACATCAGGGTCAATCCTCACAGCAACAGGATGAGTCAGGCTGAGAGGCTCACCATAAACGATCAGCACTGCTTTTAGGGCTGGGCGATATGGCCATATAGGTAATTTCATATCTCGATATAGATATATATCACGATATAGCATAGTTTCCGGTAATTCAATAAACAAATATTCAATATGAAATTGTATTTTTGTATACTCCTGTGTAAATTAAATAGTTGAATAATGAAAAGTACTGAGTATTTTTTTTTATTTCATTAAGAACTTGATTCAATTGTGTATCACGATATGATTCACGATACGATTCCATTGAAAGACGATAAATTATCATATTGAATCATCGCCCAGCCCTAACTGTTTTCCTGATAACTTCATACTGTTTATTTTGTGCACAACATTAAATTTAACAACGGAACCGTTGATGTTGATGTTAAATAGGAGAAACTTCAATCAAAGTGCAACATTTACATTTATTCAATCAACCAAAAAGGGCATGATAAATTATGTTTCTGTGTATCCTTCAACTTTTATTTTGGATCTTTGTAAATCTTTTGTGAGCTGTTGGACATAAGGCAGCACTTCTTTCATTTGTTTTAAAAAGTCTATTATCCCTTTCTTACCTTTCCTTCTTTGTTAATTGCTGAATCAAATCAAGTACGCAGTACAACTCAAGACTCCATACTATGAATGAATAGCCAGACCAGTTCTACTACTACTACTAATACCACTAACATAATTCCTAATAATTTGCCTGTGCTTACCCTTCAGTGTGCTGCAGAATGGACACCATCATCTCCACAGCCAGGGCTCCAGCGATCATGGCCAGGCCTGGTCTGCTCACTGTGCACTGCTGATCCAGAGTCCGATCCCTGGTTGACTGTTTAAGATAAGATAAGATAAGATAAGATATACTTTAATGTCCCACAGGGATATTTGTCTTGGGCTCCAAGCCACTGCACCACACAACATACCAAAGTCACAATGTACATACAGGCATAAAACATGGATCATACATACACTCATGCATGAACGTGCTTAAATTCAGATGTTGAGTGTGAGACAGTAGTTCTTTAAAATACTAAAAAGCAATAAAAGACAGTGGTTTCAAATACTAAAACCAGTAGATCTTTAAAATTATAAATATTAATAAAAGACAGTGTTTTAAATACTAAAACCAGGATTAATCATACCAGAAAATAAATAATCAATTTACAATATATTAGCTCTCAATAAAATCATATCATATAATACTAGACCTACTTTTTTTACGACAAAAACAACAACAATAATATAAAGTAAACAATGGGCAATATACAATTAGAACAACAATAACATCAGGTTTATTCCCCTAATCCTGAGAGAGTTTTTTCTGAAAGAAGGAACGGAAAGAAGATGAGCAATTTGGGCAATTATGTTGGCATTAATCAAATATGTTTTGGAAGATAGAACATTTTTGCATTTCATTTCTAACAGGTTAAGATGGTGCTGTTATCCAAAGTGACTTAGGTTGAGTGAGCAATTATTGGCTAAATGTCTTGGTCGCACAATGACTCGCACGGGAGTCCTTTTAGTTAAGTAGCCTTTTAATTATGCCATACTATTTTCATAATTGGGCCCATTAATGTCTGTACTAAATTGCATGACACTTCATCTAATCGCTGTCTGGATCAAAGGGCTAGATCAACAAACCGGCAGATGGAAACACGGAGGGATGGACCAACTAACCGAGATCCATAGAGCTACACCACGACCACGCCTACAAACACTGAAGTATAAGCATTACAGTCAAACAAAAAAAGTTTGACAACATGTTACATTACATTATCTACAACTTTCTATTCATTCATTCATTCATTCATTCATTCAACAAACTCAGCTTTAGTGAGAGCTGTCTGTGCCTCTAATTCAAATGTTAACACTACTATAACCTGTGACAGCAGGCTGGAGCCATATGGCATTTACAGGACAAGTCAGAGCTGAATAGCACAGTTTCCAACAATTGGCTGTGGCCTTCAATAGCTGATGAACTGCTTTCATAAAACACTCATATCAAAAGGTCACGAAGGAGCGAAAGACCAGCGGGAGAAACAAAGAGTGTCACAAGTACAAAAAAATGGACACAGGAAGAATGTGGGTGGCGAGAAAAAAGAGAAGGCTGCGTCAGACATCTCCCCCCTTTCTTTTTCACATCACGATTAAACATAGCATTTTAAAATGCCACAATTTTTGCTGCTTTTGACATAACATAACATAAAAATTCAAACTTTATTCCTAGAAGATTTACAAAAGAATCACAAAAGTCATGCAATTTAAACCTGCATCAATGTCAGGGTTCCTACTCTTTTCTAGAGATCATTTTGCAGGACTTTTCCAGGAGATTTTCAGTGATGATCTAGCTGGTATGACAGACGGGGATCGCGCCGTACACTAATATGTTCCTCTCTGTGGAAGTCTGATTTAAAAGACATGCAGTCTATGGCTATAACTAATCTATGAAATCATTTCTTAAGCGCGTAGAAATTATGACAAATTGATCATAGAATATATAATAATATAAAGCTAACACAGTTACCAGCCAGCGGTGACTAATATTTACATTTGAAGGATAATGTTACTCTATTTGGAGTTTCGTCCACTTAAGTTATAATGTCATCCAACCTGCATGTGCTACCATGTGTTTTCCATGACTGGAAAATTGGTCAACTTCTTTCCAGGTTTTCCAGGAGGCGTGGTATCACTGAATATTTTGATAGTTTTTTTTTATCAATTGGGGGCAACGGAACAAGCTTTAAACACAACAGTGACATATTATCATCTTCTAAAGTTGATATGGCAAAAGTGGTGGCACAGGGCAGCATTAGCATTCATTTGGAGTTTCTGGGCAACTGAAAAATGTAAGTCCAATATTCACTCTCCTTTGAGCTCAGTTTTGGTCTCCACCAACTCCTGAAGAAAATATCTGACTCCTCAGCTGCTAAATGCTCCACTATGTTTACAAGCTAGTAAACTGTAAACCATTTGGTGCTGGTCAGGTAGCGTTCAGTTGGTTTATCAAAGCTGCCTGCCGTGACTGTCAACAAGGTTGCTGAGAGAGATGTCTGCGTGCTGAAAACCCAAAATGAGGATCCAATACAGACTAAAAAGCTCCACAGAGCTGAGGGGAACTGCTGAGTTGGGTTTTAATTTTCTGTTGCGTTGAGTATTGGTTGAAAAGAACGTGTTTATTCTTAAATGTTTTAACTTATTGCCTGTGTGCACGCTTGTGATCTGTGTTTTCCTCACATCTCCTGGTGCCACAACATCATTGCAGAAGTAGCAGCCCAGCTTGTGCCCTGGGATGTTGGAGAACAGAGAGGATCCTGGGACAGAGGGCGCAGCGCCGGCTGGTGTGGAGGACGCAGAGGAAGCAGAGGAACAGGAAGTGGAGGAGTCTGCCCCTGCAGAAACACTCTGACAGACGGGGGGTTTCTTCAGGCCGTGGCGCATCACCACAAATGTGTCGAAGCCCAGAGCGGCGTTCATCACAAGCTGGAGAGTGAAAGACGACAATCATGATAAACGAAAGTTTTTTTACAAAGCAGTGGCAAAGAAATTAAATAGCTTTCCATTCCTCCTAAACACAAACACGGCACATTTCAACCAAATCAAATTAACTAAATGGCTTGTTTTACACAAAGAATAAGGTTGCAATGTGGCGAGTCATTTCAAAAGGCAATGACACAAAACATTAATAGGCTCTTTACCATGTTGAAAGCGTCTAGACTTTCGGAGAAGCAATGGAAATAAATTGCGAAGCCAATTTGCGGTGAAGTCTGAAACAGCCCCGCACAGCGCAAATGGCCAAATAACCTCTCAGCTGAGCCGGCCATGAAGAAAACCTAATCAGCAGTCCAAAAACACTCAACTGCATACAACAATATAGGAGTTGCATCAGTGGCACCACCGGAGGCATTATAAATTAAATGGCACAATGTTCAACAATCTGACGTTGCTGGGCAACTAATAGAATTCCAAATGGTAAACAGAAAATTTGGCCGACGTTATCGAGCTCTTTCAATTTCCTGGAAGATAAGTGAAACGGTTTCCAAATTTAAAGTTCCAGCTTAAAGTAAGTAAAACAAGAACAATGGTACAAAGTCATAGATGTCTCCTGCCACAGTGCTGACTCTGCAGGGTCCATTGGATCCTTAGAACAAACAGATCTGTGGAAAGTCTCCATTCCTTTTGGTGGAAACTATCATTAAAATAATATACATAAAACATGTTCCTTATGTGTATATTTGTGATCACAATGCAACATCAGTTGCATCAATTAAAGGGGACATATCATGCTAATTTTCAGGTTCATACTTGTATTCTGGGTTTCTACTTGAACATGTTTACAAATGTTTAAAAATGTTCTTAACCGATAACTGACCCTTGTTAACCGATTATTAACAGTTAACTGTGTGTGTTGGCGGTGAGTGTGAGGTTGTTGGTGGCGTTCTAGCTGTGAATGTAGGTGTAGCAGTGTGTGTACAGTTTATTTGTCAGTGAATAAATGCTACGAAACTACAACTCCTCTCCACTCCGCTCAAGCGAGTTGGAGAGACATCCATGGAGAGACCGGAGCCGACTTCCTGTATCCTGCAACTCCGGCTCGGCCTCTTAAGGTGGGCTGTTAAGGTGGACCAGCTTTTCTCCTTAAAGAGATGAGCTGCTCCTCTGAGCCGCTCAGCTTTTTGGTTAATTATAAATATTTCTTTTTAACCGTTTTTATCCGATAACGTTAATCGGTTAAAATGCTTAATGTCGGTTAACGGTTAAAAGGTTAATTATTACCACATCGCTAGTCTGAATATATCTGTATTCACCCTCTGTCTGAAATGCTCCGTTTTAGCGCCTGTCTCTTTAAGCCTGCGCCTGTCTCCCAGTCTGCTCTGATTGGTCAGCGTTTTCAGGTCTTTCGCATCTGCGCTGTCGGCGTCTTCAAAGCTTTCACTGCAGCCGGGGACTCACTTTGTGTGTCAACTACGTAGAGTTTAGCGGCACTTCTACCATAATTGTGACATCACCACCTTACGGAAGTCCTGACAGCTCGTTGAAAAGGCACCGTTTCTGAATATAGGCTGTGTGCATTTCTCCATGATTGAGCTTTTTGATACTTTCAAAGTATTTATACAGCACCTAGATCTGCTTTATAATAAAAAAAGAAAGGAAATCTCACCTTCTACAATATGGGTTCTTTAATGACTTTTCTTTACCACTTCAGAAGAACTTCGTTATAAAGTGGTATTGTCTAGTGGTACAATTACCCATTTAAACATCCAGTAAACAACATAACATTCATTTGACATCATGTTTCTGGCCACTTGGTGAGTGTAAATTGAATATTCTTCGGTCTTCAGGTGCTATATGCTCCACATTGTTCACCAGCTAGTTGCTAACTTTGTCTATCAAAGCGCTGGACCGTAGGTTTAACAGAGCTTTTTGCTGAAATCAGCTAGAAAAGTGGTGCAAACCAAATCCGCAAACCATGACAATGTGCTAAAAGAGGCTAAAAAGCTCCACAGATGTGCAGAGTTGAGTGATACTGTAACTCTCTGTGCATTCATCAGTGCAAGAGCATACTTTACTTTCACATTACACGTTGTCATTTGTTCTTCCTACCTTCCTCTTGCTGCCAGCGATCACCGTGGGCAGCCAGCGGCTCTCCCTCGTATCCATTAGTAAGAAGACCACATCGTGCTCTGAGATGAGCTTCTCCAGCTGCTCGACATCCCTCTGGGCCTGTGAAAGAGTGGCCTCAGAGAAATTGACCGGGTGCCCGGGCATGGGGATGCTCATATTGTAACCCTCGGCATTCTGCAGGAGGAGACAGAGACAAAGCGACACTGCTGACAAACCGATCCCATACATACAGTAATAAGCATTGCTGCTACACATTTCTTTTGTGTTTTCAACTTTCTTTTCTAGGGACAAAGTTGTTTTCTTTTTGGTTTGAATTTTGCAATATCTGTACATCTGCAAACATAAAAATGTCATTAGGGAATCTTGATTATGATGTGCATCATACATACATTTCAACTTGACTGGACAATTTCAAATGAACAATGTTGGGAGGTCACTTTTATTGAAGAATAAAAACCCTACACCTCATCACCTGTAGGTGACACAAGTGACTGTGATCTTGTATATGATTGCTCCTGCTTTCTTTTATTTGTCTTTGTTTGTGAAGCACTTTGTAACAGTAGTTTTAAAAGGTGCTGTTATGGCTGTATGTGTATTCTGTCCTGCTGGTTCTGCTGCCTCTCAGTTGATGACTTTATATTGTCTTTTTTTTTATATGTCTTTGCTAATAAGTCCTATGGATTTTGAGAATTTTAAAAAGGTGTCTTTTGCGGTTGGGCTGGGTCAGTGTTGCAGTGTTGTTCGCCCCAATAGGGCTGCCCAAGAGTGGGGCGTAACAGGTGCTATATAAATACATTTATTATTATTATTTTTATTATTATTATTTAAAGTCATTAAGCGTCAAAGAGCTTTTATTTTCCTTGCCTCTAGATGGTGCACATCAGCTGCTGCTGCTTATTTGCAGATGCCATATGGGTATATGCAAGAAACCCCTAATGCAACACTGTCTAAATCAAGCCTTCAAGTAAAATGTATAACAGTATATAAGATGCAATGAGACGTGTTTCAGAGTTATCATAACATATTTACACACTGCAGAAAAAGCTTGAAAATGGAAAACTTATTCTAATACATTTCTCAAACATCAAGATCTGATGAGCTGCTGTACAGTATGAGAAGCCAGAAGCAAAAAAACTTAACAAAACTTAACTTTTTTGTTGTGCTTTCTGCTGAGTGACGTACTACTCTAGACAGATAAGTAAGGGCATGATCACAAAAACAGTCCCTCTGTGGAATGTGTCATCACATCATCGCCACAGCTGACCTGAGGCCAGTGTGTATCTGACGCTCCTGCACAAGTTGTTGGTAGAGTATTAAAAAGAAACTTTGAATCATCATTCCCGATTCCACAAAAAGTCTTCATTGTCCATTACCGGAACTTGTATTACTGTGACTATCTCCGGGGATTGCAGGCTTCACAGCGAGGCAAATGGAAATGTCAGGAGTAATTTCATAGTCAAGAGAAGGACAGAAAAGGGCAACGACGAGGTGCGAGATCTTAACAAGAAGAAATGCCACTTTTACCAAATCACCAGATCTACTTCCAGCGCTCTCCACGCTTCAAGAGTGGGAGCTGTTAACCAAGTCTTGAATTTACATTTCACTTTGACGCAAGTGTTGCTAAGCATTGAGGAGGTGATTTCAGGCTGCAGAGATGGTAATTCCGATTTCCACAGCAAACACTCGCAGACAAGAAAGACAAGAGATTGTGGAAAAAACCTTTCCTAAAAAGATAAACAGCATTTCATGACAACCCAACGATGCCACTGTTGACGTCTTCAACCAGCTCTGACTTCACTGTTGACAAAATTTAAAGAGAAAAAAAAGAAGTTGGTGTAAATGTCAGGTGACTGTATTTGTCCACAGACAAAATATGATATCTGCTTGTGACCTTTTCAACATTGTGACCTTGCGTGAACCGACTCTTCTCGCGCCAACTGAAGCATTTCTGTGCTCTTTGCTCTCTGTGTTCATGTTTCTTTCTGTCTTTCACTCTTGGCACCTGGTGCCCCATTGTTTGCAGGAAAACATGCAGGGAAGACAGAGAAGCAGGCACACACCCACACACTGATAAAAATAGGAGGTCGGTCAGGTATGGATGCAGCTAGTATACGGGGTTGACAAACAAAGTGTCTAGACAGACACCAGACGTTAAGACAGCACAGGGGCCATCAATCAAGTGTTAAGCCTTTGTTCAACTTTCTATTTCATTCCCAGAAGAATAACGGAGAAGCAGAAAATGACAGGGGGCATACAGAGAGACTGGGATATAACGCTGAGGACATGATGGGATGCCAATTATTTCTGTGTTTGAGTGTATGTGTTTGATTGAAGGAAACATCACAGGTCCTCTCGTCTGTGACACTATAATCTCGGCCCATTGTGTCGCGTTTCAGGAACAAGCTATTACCGAGTCGTGATTGCAAGCTCTGCGAGGTCAATAATACCAAGTTCAGGACAAATGAGATTACAGCTCACCAGTCAGACAGTGAGTGAGTCTTAGTTTAGTCAAAACTCACAAGTCGCCTCGAAGCCCAGAGGGTAAAAAACATTTAATTAAAGAGACTGTGCTTTACTTTCCTGATACAGGACTCTCGATATGCATTTAAAAATGAATATCTGTAATCTTAAAAAAAAAATTAAAAAAATCATAGGTTCATAAGACTTCAAAGTTACGCTTCAAAAGATTCACAAGATCAAAAAATCTGTATTACTGCTGACTGCACGGTTAGCAACCACCTCCTGGTATCACAGCAGGGGAAGAAGTACTCAGATCATTTAGTAAATTAGCAATATCCTCCGTTAGAAACACTCTATGACAGATGAAATGTCTACATTTTAAAATGTACTCAAGTAAAAGTACAGAAGTATTAGTCAACAAAATGCACTTCAAGTATCAAAAGAAAAAAAAGTCTTTCATTCTGCCGAAATGTCCCTGCCAATGTTATATTATTAAATCATTATCATTGATGCATTAAAGCTGAGTTAGGCAGTTTATTTTTGGCATTATTGGGCAAAAATTCCACAATAACTTTTCAGCATAATGTAACTCAAGTGGAAAATGGCAAAAAAACAAAAACGCCACAATTTGGAAATACAGCCTGCAGCTCTCCCCTATCCCCTCTCTGCCCTAAGCCCCTCCCACCAGACGAGCACGCCGAACATGTGCAGGCGCTTCATACAGTAGCGTTACGAGTACTAGTCATTCATTTCAAACATCATCCCGATTGGGATTAGGATTGTGATCCTGATGCCCTTACATAGCGGCAATTCTATGACAATTACCGTCCTGTTTTCGTTGGAGACTTGTGGGCCTGTACAGCCCTTTGAGATGACATACTGTGATTCGAAGCTTTAGCGAGCTACAATATCGGCGAAGCGTTTCAGAGATGGAGAACAAATATTGCTAATAGTTTAGCCTTCTACTAACCATAGCTGTCATGGGGAGCTCACGCTGAAGGCTAAACTATCAGATAGTTGGAGAGAAAACATTTTCTCTCCATCTCTGAAACGCTTTGCTGATATTGTCACTCTCTTTTTGATAAGTCTGACTTCCTTATTTGGGTTGCTCTGCAGTCTAGGCAGCTGTTGCTAATGCTGCAACAGAAACTTTTCCTGCAGGATGTTCTGCTGTTGAATCATGTTTTCACCATGAAGGGACGTGCACACGCATCTGTATTTCTAGAATAGCCAATAGGAACGCTCTCTCTCTGAAATGACCTGTGATTGGCCAAAGTCTCCCGTCACGGGCTAGATTTTTTAAAGCCTGAAAACAGAGCCATGAGGAGGTGCAGAAGTCTAGTTTTCTCTCAGAACACTTGAATTACAATATGCCGAAAGATTATTATGGGATTTTTGCCCAATGATGCAAAAAAAAACTGCCTACTCAAGCTTTAATATGTAAGCAATATTTTAATGTTGTAGTAGGCCAAGGTGGAGCCAATTTGAACTGCTTTATTTGGGTGGTTTAATCGATAATAATGCAGCATAGTCTATAAACTGATTAAATGTGCCGAATGTAAAATCTTAATTTTAAAAGTTATGAGTAAATACAGCTGTTAATTAAATGTAGAATAAGAGAACAATATTTAAATGTAGTAGAGTAGAAGTGTAAAGAATCAGAAAATGTAGTGCGAGTACCTAAAAATTGTAATTGCGTACATGAACTGCTCAATTTAAGGGGTCGCAAAAAGGTTTGGAACCACTGAGCTAGAGGACGTAATAACTGCTATCCACATACAAAAGAATGCAACTTTACACAAATAGGAAACAACTTAGTAAACAGGTTTCATGACCCCATGAATCCCAGCATTATATGACATTTGAGGGCAGGCCAAACGAAAGTGAATCATCGTCCTATGAACTGCCTACATCTTCTTGCAGAACTAAGCATGCATCAGCACAAAGAAGCGGACATGATTCACATCATAAATATGCATTCGGTCTGTGTTTTTCCAAGTAGCTTAATAAGAGATTTCGCTCCAAAACAGAGCCCTGCTGTGAGTGTTTGGCTGCTGTTTCATTTAGTGATAGAACGAAATCTCACCCCCAGAGAATCCACTCATTAATTAACAAAGTAATGAAACCGCCAGCATTAATATGCAAGTAACACAGCTCTTCATTTTCTGCATGGTTTGGCCATCATATCTCAGACATTACCAATCAAACAGGAATATGATTATGCTGGAATATGATTATGTGCATAAACAAAATTCAGATTATAATGTCAATGCAGTTGTACAGCAGTGGAATCTGCTGTACAAAGGTAAAAAAAAAATCGACAGAACCACTTGTCAACTTTAGGAATAAAAATTTAAAACAGAGGACAGATTCCTGGATGATACCATCTCAGATTTCCAGAGAGATCCTCACATACGAAGCGAGATCATATTCCACAGTTTGGGCATTACTGTGTGACTTTAAGTACTCACCACACCAGGAAAGATTTTGGTGAGTCGATCAACAGCGGCCATAGCTTTGAACTTCCCTCCTCCGAGACAGTCTTCAAACTCATAGAGCGGCTGCCGGACTGGATTGGAGTAGGAGATCTTCGCATTGTCCACAAACGTGATGTGTCTCACTCCCCATCCCTGGAGAACAAAGGACAAAACATTATTCAGATTTTTTTTAATCACATTGTTTTGAAATACTTAACTTCAATTCATTAACAAGAACATTGTCCTGAGCAGCACTTTGTAAACAGCGTCCGTGACAACGAGTGGGAGGTTGTGTATCCGGTGTGTATTTCAACATTAATATTCACTTTCATTTAGAAATAATGGACGCATCAGTGTGCAAATAGCACAACATTAACTTATTCTGGCTGTTTCTCATTAATATCACTCTCAGCTAACACATCTACCCACACTATCAATTATCTTATATTCATGTCTGCACTAACTAACTGTTTAAAATGCCCTCAGAACAGTGAATGACGAGCACAAAAAGAAGCATAGACGTGCATCAAAAAGAACATTATAACTGCAGACAGCAATACACTGACAGCGCTCGGATGTAGTCAAAGTTCGATTTATTTCAAAAGGACAAAACATTGTATTCTAGCTTTTGCATAGGGCTGAACAATTTTGAAAAAAATCTCTAATTGCCATTATTTTGACTGATATAGCAATTGCGATATGATTAGCGATATTAGAGGGAATGATACTCTTTACGCTATTATTTTCATTTTCATTATAAAGCATATCAAAATGATTATGGTATGATTTTTGCGGGGATCTGAACCAAACAAAGACATTTTCTTGAGTCTGTAGAATATGATGTGTGTCAGGACATCTCTGCAGCACATTATTTAATTTAAAATGGTATTTTGACACATTTCACCTTTAACAAATATTGCGCCTCCTGTAATATGAAAATTGCAGTGGGCCATATTGCGATTTTGATAAAATTTACTAGTAATTGTGCAGCCCTAATGAAAACACATGCTTAATTACTATGAAGCTCTGCAATTTACAATGGTATTTTGACACATATTTCGCCTTTAATAAATATGGTGATTTTAACAAATGCTGTGATTTGAAAATTGGAGTAGGCCATATTGTGATTTTGATGCATTTTTTATTAATTGTGCAGCCCTAGTTTTGCATTATACTAGCTTAGCCACATAAAATGGATGTTTGTCCACGTCTAAAGATGGTGTGAAGCAGTCATGGTGAGATTTAAACAAACTACAGTGAAGCTGAACGACTGAAGTAGTTTTTGAAAAAGAAAATAACTAGCAGGTTGTGGTATATGAAAAATATTTGGAACCCCTACAGGGTACCAGCCTTTTGGATCTGGTCACTGAACATTCACTTGATGCTGGGGGAACAGACTTACAGTAAACACAGAGAATGAAAGTAGGTTCTTATGTGAATCAGCATTATGTTATTCCTAGTGTTATTGGATAAACTTATGGGATCCTGAATTATGTGGTTATGAAGCCAAACAAATATTCATGCCATGAGAAAACAAAGTGTGTTGGCAAGTTAATAATTTAGGGTTATCACAGAAATCAAGGTTGTTGGAGAGCATTGCATTATAACAAACACTAGAGGAGACACACTTTTGTGTTTCTGCTCTGTAGATGGAAATAAATTCCAATCTTTGAGAATCTGAGGCAAATTAATTTACATTATAAAGAAAATTTCATGGTTCATTTTTGTTCCTAGTTCAGCCAGTGAAAGTTGGGCAGGGAGAAGACGGGTTGTAATAAATCATTAGTGGTTGGACTGCAGATCAATGTGGTTGGAGGCTTTCTGTCTGTGCTGGAAAGGTGCTGCTTACATCCTCAGAACAGACAATCAATGAAGTTGATCGGCTACATGTTTTGCAGAGCCTGTGCAACATGTTTATTACTCTGTCGACAGTTGGTGGCGGTTCACTGATAATCAGCTTTTATTTGCCAAGACATTAAATAGTTCATCAAAACCCTGACTTAGCAGTTACCGATTGCTCTCTGTGAATGTCAGAGGTACCCATAAGTGCAATAATATGACAATTTAACCAGAATAACATTAAGATATCTGTTGAGATATTCTTTTCTTTAACGTCACAGACTGCAGCAGTTGGAAAGCAACACGTTTTCATTGTCTTAACATTTATATTTTTGATAGTGGAGTCTGTCCCCTAAGATGTCCATATAGCAACAGTTGATTGAACTAAATCTATAGATGTTTTAGGGAGTACAGTTTTGATCTTATCTTTAGGTTTGCACCAACAAGTTGAGCTCTCACCTAAATCAGGACACTTTGTATGTTCAGTTTTATAGAATGTGTCACTCAGAGGTAGCTATCCATTTAAATAGAAAGTTGTGTCATGTTGAGCTAGTTCACTGACAGGAGACACTGGACGAGCATTGTGGAGAACAGAATATTTCTCCAGTGTTAATATCCTTTTTTTCCCACTAATCTTCTGTAACAATATATGGCGCTTCATTTGTGACACATCATAAATTCTGATGAGTGTGGGGGCACATTGCTGTCACAAGTCTGGTGCTACAGCAGAAACAAAACAGGAACAGAGATTTAAAGGAAATGATTTATATTACACTCCTAAAACCTTTTTGGTCATGTACAATTTGACACTATTTGCTAAGCCCTAAAAACACAGTGTCAAATCCTTCCACCCTTACCATGAGAGTCCTGGCTACATTGCAGCCCAGCGTCCCAGCTCCCAGTAAGAGACACTTTGTGGAGACCACCTTGTCCAGGTCCAGGGAGGGAACCAGCCTCCATCTCATTAGCTTCAGGTTCAGGTCCACTGATGACTCTGCAAGTCTGCAGACAGTCGATGGAGGTTGTTCACAAAGTGCTAAACTTAGGGTAACAATTTGTTTTACAGCAACAGTTGACACAGTATAGAGGAGTGCAGTAAGATAAATTACATTAGTCTCCACTATGGAGGTATAGTGGAACATCTGTAAGAGATCCCAAACCAGCCCGTTAACATTAAGCACAAAAGGTTAAGACTTTACCGTAGATTATCTACTTTGTCCAATACAGTTTAATAATTTCCTTTTTTATATTTATTAATTGTTGAAATGCGTTTTGGGCTGTAGACCAGTTACACCCTTACACCTAAACACATCTGCGTTGTGTTTCTTACCTTTTAGGGTCCATGCATTCGCTGAGGTTGACCATCCTGGGTCCCATGGCACCCTTAGGGTTCTTCTCCCAACCTACACTCTTAGGACAGGCTGTGGAAAAAAAAAACATTTAGAGTGTAAAATAAGCATAGCATAGCAAAGCATTTTATTTTATCTGCTCAAGTTTTGCTATGTCCACCTCTGACATTTCTGCCTCCATTCCCAACACAATGGAGGTAAATGGAATTCCACAATATCAACAGCATTGAACACACATTTAGAAAATGTGACAGCTATGTGTCTTTTCAGGGACAATGTCCTAGTTATTCTGGATCATACACAGACCTCATTTTCAACAGTTTTCATTGTAGCTACTTTCTCGAGAAGTGAAAAGTGTTGACAGTATGTCAAACAGTAGAAAATGGATGAGAAAAATGAGTTTTTCTTTATCTTATTTAAACATACACTGACTGGTGCTATGACATAAACACAAAAAGACCACCAACCATTGCCCACTCTCCCTCTCTCTTTAATACTTCATCTTCCCAGATGTATTAACTAAAGATACTGATCAATAGTTTTTTTAATTTGTACACATGAATTCCTGATTCCATCAAACGTCTTATTAATAGAAATCATGCCCTTAAAATGACTTGATTCATTTCAATTCAGATTAGATTAACTGCAATAAATCAAAGAACTAGCAGCGACAAAGGCCGCCTGTTGCGTCACCTCACGTCGCCTGTGTCTTGACCAAAAACGTCCGACTACCACATATGTTCTGCACCTGCGTGAGAGAAAATGACTCTCTCCATACCAACAAGTAACAGTAGTCTGTATTATTCATACAAAAAGGGAAACCGAAAGACTTGGGACGGCAGATATCCAAGCAGTTGTTATGATACGTACATGAACCATCAACCATTTTCACACCACTCTCACTCACCACTTAGCTTCTTACCAGATGGCCATGTTGTTGTGAAAATATTTGTGTATTGGAATGATCAGATGAAGATGAAAAAATTAAAAGAAAAAGAGATTTTACAGATTGTTGTGGCCAGAACCGGTGATTCAGAGAGGAGCACAGTGTTAGTCAGTCAACTGCTGTATTTTAGTGTAGAGCTGCGCTCAAAGTATTAAAATGTATTTGCTCAAATTAACACCATGAAAAGTAAAACTTTTTTTCTTGTCCACTCAGCCCTCTCTTTCTCAAACAGTTCTGATGCTACATTGGACGCTGCTTCACATTTTTTATTCCTTATTCCTCAGCTTTGGCTGCTAGATGCACAAATGCCGCTGAGTATTGCAGAGCAAAAAAAACAGTGAAGGTTGTCTGGACGTGGACAATTGAAATAAACTGTGTGGGTTAAACACAGTTTGATATTGATTCTGGGCTGAGATACAGTATGTGAATGTCAATTATCATGAAGTTTATTTCACCTTGCTGAAGAGTAAAACACTTTTTGTGTGTTGTGGCAAGAACTGAGCCTGGCGTATCTGAAAAGTTGATTAATCCATTTCAAAACAATACCAAATTTGTCCATGCAAAACTAAACAGAATAGCAGAATCAATTTTTATTGCATGAATACATCCTCTGGGACATAATTAAAAGCCACGAAGTGCTGAAGAGGTAGACTGAGGTAAACAAAGAGACACCCCGCCTGAACTCAACAAAAACCTTCACCCCGTGTCCCGTCCTGCTATTACCATTTAAATGACTTTCATCCCTTATTCAGCAGATAAAGGAATAATGGAGGAGCTGTGTGAGATTAGTGTGGCTTGAAAAGGAGGCAGAAAGTCTCGGTGGAAAGAGAGCAAAAGACTGATGGTTCAGTCACAATATACAGACACACATGGGCATACCAACACACATACATGTCACGTACGTACACAGATACAACCACACACAGAAACACATAAAGGAAAGGCAATGACCTGAGTTGAGGGGAAGCTCAGGTAGTTTTATCTGGAAGATGACGCTGTGTTGAATGGAGCGGCTTCCCTGCAGAGTTCTGTCCCTGAAACACAGCACCTCCACCGTGTCCAGCTTAGAGCCCCTGACACACACACACAAAGAAAAGGAGATGCACAAGTCAAACAATGAAAATAACACACATGTCATGCACAGATTACATGCTATAAAAAAATACGACTGTTAAAATCTCAATTTTAATATCTCAAATACAATTTAACATACTTTCTCTCCTTCTCTAATACAAGAAACAACACACACATAAATGAGCACTCACAACAATATGATCAGCACATTTCCCTAATATGGTACTAAATGACCACAGTCACATCATTACACAACCAAAGTCCAGTGAAACAACTGAATAAGCGAGACATCGCGGCTACATTGTAATTCTATCTTCACCCGTATCAGCCAGCATCAACAGTTTGTGTTTAACACTCAAAGTCTAATCAAGCACAAGATTGATGAGGTTTGTGTTGGATAAAAACTGCCTCTGACTACAGAGCATGAGGGCTAAACTGTCTTAAGGTATTTGCTGCTGATAAGCCACTGGTATCACAGGATAATGTTGCTAAAAAGGCCCCGAGGGGAGTTCCTTGTTTTAATAATTATGCAATAAAAAAATTTCCTGAAATAGCAAGACAAGTGCCAGGAAAAGCTACGCTCTCTGGGGAAGAGTGTGGCAAAAAAAAGACTGATTGTAGACCTGAACTCAAGAGGTGAATACCTCCAAACTGAACTGTAACTGCAGCAGTGAAACGTGCAGCACAAAAACGCAGCTGACGTTCGGATAATGATGCGATACAATAATGTCATGTAACAATGTTTTTATTCATTTTCAGACATTATTATGGTCATTCTGAAAAGATTGGTAGTGGTTTGTCCTTGTTTAACATCAGTAATCCATCATCGTGTCTGGTGTTATCTTCGTCAGAATCGTGTTACTGTTCTGTAATAAATCAATCTGCACTTCACGCTTCATTAACGTACAACTATGACTTTGCAGAACAACCAATCAATTCAAAATCTGGCAATAGAACATTCAGTTTTTATGCTGTAAAAAAAGTATAGCACAGCCACCTGCACCATCTATCTACTTTTCAATGAATACATTAAAGACAAATGTGTTTATTTAAGCTGGTACTTCACTGTTCCTCCCCTTGTCTGTGGTGTGCATATTTATATGTGTTGTCTGTCAGTGTGAATGTTTAAACTTTTCAATTGTTTTATCACTCCGTAAAGCACATAAAACACTTCTTTAAGATGTTATGGTCTACTAATAAACCTGATGGAAATAAACAATGTCTAACTGGAATGTAGGAAAATTAGGAAAACACATGCTTAATAACTATAAAGCTCTGCAGCATGCTTTGTAAATGATCTGCACTAATAGTTAATACTATTAGTTATTATTAGTGATTTGTCATAAATGGTAAGAACATGCAAAAACTCTGGTATGGTCAGACTGGACACAGGAGCTGAAATAAAGACTTTATGGTTATGTATTCGAGGGAAACATCCCCTAATCTGCAACAAGACAAGGAACTGGCTACAATGGTAACATGACATGTGGATTGCAATAAACTCTCTAAGAATAAATGATATCTGTAAGTAGGAGGCTAAGTTTGTTACGGTCAGAAACTATTTATAGGTATTGTCGATAGCCAAGTTCTTCCATCATTGGATATAACAGTATCGTTTCTTTTATACTTTCCTAATATTGCCTCAGTCTTTTCAAGTGGTTTCCCACATGTAAGCTTAAAGCTACAGTGTACGATTGTGACAACGTTGCACAAGACAAACTCTTGATTGCAAAGTTACGAGCCGACATGGGATTAAAATGTCTGAGTGACACCTGCAGAGTATGTTTTTAACTTTGTGTAAATATTTGAATGGGCTCAGACCTTGATTCTCAGATTTATTACTACACATTTAATCCAACGACTTGCATCAATTCCCCACTGGTGTGCGGAAATATTTCCTCTGTAAATATTCCAGTAAAATATCTCTCTGCAAAGCTCATACGAGCTTCCACATACCGCCAACATTTCTGCAACAACTTGAGCCAGTAAACACTTATGAGCTGTATCTGCTGTATCTTATCGATTAGCTGATTTAATCGACAGATCTGCAAAGAATCACACAAAAGCACCACTTTGAATCTTGTGTTTACCAGAGATGTGCTCATAAGTTTCTTGGAAATAAATAGTTCAGCATGAAGAACGAAAGAAATCTTAGTCAAATAAGACCAAAACGACAGATTAGTCGACCGAGAGGGGGTTGCCCTCGCTGTAACATTATAATGCTGTGAAATCGGTTATTCTTATTCACAAAACAAGAAGTCTCATGTGTGTTCTTCTTCACTTACTAACATTTAATACTGAGTTTTATATAATTCCCTCCCATTTCCCTGCTACCAGACTGCTCCTTCCACGGAGGAACAGAGCCGAGTCCTGCTTTTCAAACCAGTTACGTGGTGGCTTGGACAGAAACTTTCAAACTTATTACATCAATGGCCACCTAAAGTATCATCAAATATTATCATTGAAAATATACAATAGGTGAGAAATAGAGCATTCAGTGGCTAGCTAAAACTTTGCTTACACGTTTCAGGAGTTTCAAGACGCCCCAAATACGTTGCATTGCAAAGCCCATGTTGTCCACAGACAGCAGCCACTGTATGTGTCATAGATGGGTCTGGCATGGGTTAACAAACCATCCATTGTAGTTCACTTAGATTGAGCGACTGCATCGTCCTATTCATAAATAATAACACCCATCCATTTTGAAGAGGTGACACAATCACAAGCACAGTGCCCTGATAACTCACATACATGCACACGACACGTCTGTGCTGTAATGTTCTGGGAAAATGTCCCTTTTTGAGGAATTTGGGATAATACTGGAAATCTTTAGGTGGATGAAATATTCTTGGCAGCCAGCAATGAAGTCCTCTTATACTAAAATAACTCCAGACAAGGATGACTAGATCACAAAATAAATTGTGCAGAATGTCTGACTTTTACTTTAACACCATGACGTTTGCAACATGTAAGATATTGAGAAAAATGGACCTTATTTATCAGGAACATTTACAGCTTTGTTGACAAGTGGCGCAATCTTAACAGCAGCAGTCATGTTGTGCAAGGCAGCGTTGCCATCTAGGAACGATTCATCAAGTTAACTCATCCTCGCTAAACTTGTGCAACACCACTGTGGCTAAGCAACAGCCAAACGGTTATTTTTCACTCTAAATGTGTATTTTTTTTGTAATGATACAAAGCTATCCAAGCAACGGCGTCAACTTTGGATCTGCATCTTTAATCAAAGCGATACTTATGACCGGCTCCCTACACTTCAGAGTCAGGAAATTAGTTAAGCAGAGATTTCCTTTCTTTTGCTGTGTGGCTTTGTGCCTAAATAAAGTCGTCAGTGTGAGCTGAAAAACATTCATAGTGAAACTCACAAAGACAACATGTGTTTTAAGGAACCTACAATGAGTGACACACACACGTACACACTTACCATCGGTTAGCTAAGAGGACCAGCAGATTTCTCAGAGGCCAGCCCGGATGTTGAGACAGAGTACACGGATCATAGACACCCACAGTAACCTAGAAAAACCAAACAAGGCATGTTTACATTACTAAAGTGTGAGAGTGTGTGTGCGCGCGTGTGTTTGTGTGATACAATAGAATCTAATCTGATGGCTAGAGATGAGCCACAAAAAGTACTGCACAGTACTTTGTGTATTTGAAAAGTTGGACAAAAAAAACTTCCCTCCATGCATTTTATTGGACTCTATCAAACTAATCTCACAGAAAATATTTTTCCTCTGTTGCTTTCAAAGACATTTTTTTTAAAACACAAAATCAACTGAAGTAGTACCTTCTTAGTATCGGTGAAGAACGTGTCCCAGTCCCCCAGTGGAGCCATCTGAACAGTGTCCTCTGTGTACTTCATTATGAAGTAAGGCACTGCAGTGGTCTCCCTTTTGATACACAGGCCATCGTAGGCCTCCTGCAAGGCTGCGATCTGAAAAAGAAATAATTAGGAGTCAGCAATAATTATAGAATGCTCTATGTCTGTACATTAACCATAAATATATATATACAGTATATATAGAGATCTTTTAAAGGGCAGTTATAAATAATATCCATCCAGCCCAGAAAAACAAGGCAGGAGACATCCTGATCAGATGCCGAAACCACCTCAACTGTCTCCTTTTGATGTGAAGGAGCAGCGGCTCCCTCCGGATGTCTGAGCTCCTTATCCTCTCCCTATGGGTGAGCCCAACCACCCTACAGAGGAAACTTATTTCGGCTGCTTGTAAGCATCTCATTCTTTCGGTCACAGCTGCCGCCCTGTGGGCCCACCACCCACAGGGGTATAGGCATTGAGGTCGGGGTCATTGTCAGCCAAGCGGCAGAAAAAGGCGGGAACCTATGCATGCTGACACCCGGCATTGCAGTTCTAGGGATGTGGGGTGTCATAAATAACATATAAATAACATGTATATATATATATATATATATATATATACACACACAATAACTTATAATGTATTACTGTATGAAAATACAAGAGGTTTTCTGAAGCATAATATCAGCAATAGCTAAAATATTTTACTGTGAATAAAATATAACATAGAGCATGGATGAAAGGATATTATGTCGCTCATTACACGGATAACTCTAGCTGAAAAAAAAGTAATTTAGTGATAATGAACACACACACTGTAGCTGTTGAGTGTGTCTACTCATTTCTACTCTTGTCAGACTCTTGCAGTTGGCGTCACGCTGTTCGTGAGTCATTCTAACTCTCTCTTAATGAGGATTTGTCTCTCCTTGGAGCCACTGAGCCGAGAAATAATAATTCACCTTACTTCATTGTATTATTCTATAACGTAAACAGTCTTAGACAGAACGGGCAGATCTAAAGAACACTGTTAGGATATGCATCCATCTCATTTTCTTAGGAAAGAGGATAATAACATTTGAATATTTAGGCCTACATTTGTCATAGAAAATCTTCGGAAAACAACTAACAGAATTAACTATTAACATCATACAGTAGTTCAACTGTTCATTTTATGTCTACAATTTATAATGAGCATCATAATTTGGGGAACCCAAGTGTATTGTGTAGAACACCACCTGAAAAATTTGAAAAAAGGAAGAAGTAATACGGGAAAATATTCATTCCAGTGGTTGTATAATGAGCTTTAAACAGCCAACCTGTTTTGCTGAGAAAATTTTCTCTAGGGCAGACGGCTGTTTGACGATCTTTATTCCTTCTGGGAAACAGAGAGCAGGGAAGCAGAACCAGTAGTAGAAATGGTACTTCTTCAAATCCTGAAAAAAGATTGGTCAGAAAAAGGAATTTAAAAAAATGGAAAAATAGAAAGTCACACATGAAGTCATTAATATACAAAACTAACACATTCATAAGATGCTGTTTATACGCACTGCAAAGGTCAGCAGAATGAATTTGCAGAGGATGGAGGGGTCCTTCAACGCAGCCCCAGACTGTATAGAATCCCATATCTACAAAACAACAGGAGAGGAAAGAGTGCATTCATTAAATCATTTAATTCTCAGCTGCACAACTTAGTGACTTTGTGTCTATTTTTACAGAAATCCCCTACCAGATGTCTGTATGTGAATATGTCCTATTGTATGTCTTTTACCTCCTTGGCCTCTTTCTCCAGCAGAGCCTTCTTATCGGTGGTCTTAAAGGCATCCAGTGTGTTGGTGTTATACAGCGTTCCAGTAGCTGGACAGCAGCGGGCTGGCGTCGGTCCATCCCTGACGGCAAAACACAGCAGACATTTGCATTTAAATTATTATTTTATTGAACGGCTTCCAAATGACAGGAAAGTGAGAGCTGATCCAAATTTAGTTCAGCCCTAAACTGAACTGGCTGATAAACTTTTAAAGGAAGTTCACCACCAATTCATTATTCCAAAACAATGAAAACTTCACTCAACTTTCATAAACACGGTTCAAAAGTTTACAAAACGGAAACCACCAGTGACTGCATCCTGACCACAGCGTTTTGAGACGTATTTGAACATATAATTTGAGTCAAATTTGATTTTGACTTATACATTAAAAGTCTAATGCGGATTTGTTTCTTGACAATTTGCAGAGTTCAAAATTAATTTAGTAAAATAAGCCTTTTACAGCATGAGAAACCATCCATAACTTAGATTACTCGTTGTCTATTGTATTAAAAGACTTCTCAATCAATTTGAGAGTGGTAGCAGGTTCCTAATTGTGTTTTTGTTGGTGGTTTTGTTGGCGATGTACTGTACATCTGTATTATTCATTGCAAGACTTATTAAAACTAGATAAACTTGCTGTACAGTATATATAGATATGGTTTATATAGGCAATATACTGCATCATACTTACGCTTCAAATGCACTGAACTCCAACGTTAGGCGAGTGGGCAAGCTCAGTGGGTCACCTATAGGACAGAAAAGTGAATGAAACAGTTTTAAAAATGTCAAAGTTGTTATTTAAAATATACTGATCTAGATGAGCAAATTGGCCTCCACTGTGCAACAGATTTTCATGTATGTGACACTGAATGATTAAAATGTATATTATATAATGTCTAGAATTGTCAAAAGTGAGAATAAACAGCAACTGAATAGTCATCGCTTTAATAACACCATCTGATCTCAGCACTCACCATTGTAGTAATATCCTTTGATACATTTGGGGCTTTCGTCCAATCTGTAGTCATTGAGTTTCTTCTGAGTGAGCTGGTGCCAGAAGCCGGCCTCCAGGGCGCTGCTGAAGGGAGCAAACTGCAGCTTGAGGTCAGGAGTGGAGGACGCCGCCTCACCGGTGTCAGATGCCATCACAACGTCACTAACAGCACACGCAGCCAACTACTACAAGCTGTGAAATTAAACAGTTGTAGGTTACAAAAAGAGTTGCAGGCCCCATAATCTGTCATTACTTATTAGCTGCTGAGCTTGTGACCTCTGATGGTCACCCAGACGCAACCCAGAGGAGTATTAGTGAGCTAATTCAGTCAGTTCACCGATCAGTCAATTGGTAAATCACAAAACACATAATAGATGTATCAACCAGTACATTCATTGGTCATGGGAAAGTGAGCCTACTAATGGCGTGCATCTCTAACCATCAGCATTAGTCTGTGGCAAAACAAAATAAATGTTTAAATCATTCACAAAATGATAAAGATAGAGGGTGTCTTATGTTGTAAAGATTGGAAATACTTTTGTTGCAAATTTGTGATTTGGGGCTATACAAATAAAGCTGACTTGATTTGACAAACTGTATTATGACATGAGTCGACCCTACGCATGGCTATCTTTATACTGTAGTTATGCTGGTAATATGGATTGAAATCAACTGACGGCACATAAAAGAAACCAAATTCTGACCATGAAATAAACGTTATTTATTATTATATGGAAATTAAAATACAACCTGGCCTGAAAACGTTTAATGAAAAGGTGAAACACTGGCTGAAACTAAACCAAACCTGTGATTGGGAACATGCATTGTAAATTGATTGTAATATACGATTTCGTATTATGTTTTTATGTATGATGTTGTATGTGTTTTATTTTTTTCTTAAAACCTAACCAGGGACACGGTCTGCAAATTAGCTACGGCTAGAAGTCCTGTATACATTGCCTCTGTTGCACTTTAATTAAGTGTAACAATGCCTACATGTATTGTCCCGGTCAAATAAATAAAATATACTAAAATAATTGCTGCTTGCTTTTCCATATCCTCAACAAGATATATATATATATATATTTGCTAATAGTGCATATTTGCTATATATATATATATATATATATATATATATATATATATATATATATATATATATATTTGCTGCTTTATATATATTATTGAGGATATGGAAAAGCAAGCAGCAAATATATGTATTGTCCCGGTCAAATAAATAAATAAAATATACAAAAATAATGAATTTGCTGCTTGCTTTTCCATATCCTCAATAATATATATATATATATATATATATATATATATATATATATATATATGATATAACAGCAATAAATAATACTTTGGGTTTTGTGACTATTGGTCAGACTACATGAACAAATCTGGGCTCTGTGGTAACTAGTGATAAGATAAGATAAGATAAGAGATATTCCTTTATAAGTCCTGCAGTGGGTATATGTGCAGTGTACAGCAGCAAAGGGGATAGTGCAAAAAACAAGATGCATCAGCTAACACAGTAAAAAAGAGCTAAACAAAGTGTAACAAAATATGAACCATTTAAATAGAAGGAAGTATAAAAATAGGAGCAGTATATACAGTATTGACAATAAACAGACTATTAACTAAATTGCACAAGTGGGAAATGATATTGCACAGTGAGAATGAATGAAATCCCACCTGAAAATATCAGGTTATTATCAGTTTTTGGTGTGTAAGTGTGATGGGAATTTATTAACTTATTTCTGCATAAATTACTAATCAGTCTGATCTACAATGGATACTATATGTGCACATCCAATACTTACACCACGGTGATGTCAAAATGTTGATAACATTTTGGCAAATGCTGCTGTTGATATGAACAAAACATGCAAACTGAAGCCCTGCCAGTCTTGTGTTATTTGGATTATTTCTTATTTTTTTGGCAAACATGTAGCACCACGACACATAGGGATCTAGTTTAGGACTTTGAAGCTTCACATGTCACTTAATGTGTGTTTAAATTGCATATGATCAGGACTGTTACCCTGGCGACACACTCAGTGACACACAGTGAAAGCAGAAGCTCTGACACATTAAGCTGCCCTAATGGCTTTTACAGTTATCAATACAATGACAACAACAATATCTCCGAGGAAACACATCACAATATCACCACATAACTGTATTTAACACCAGATACATGTGTGGTCACGTTAAACCCCGGATCAGCTGTGAAACTGTGATATAAACTGAGCTTTGAGTTGTAACGTTACACTCACCAGAGATCCTTCACTTCCTGGTCAGGCTGATCATGTGATCACGGGACTTTGTCAACACAGCAATGCACTCTGGGTAAGTAGCCTAGCTGCTACAGGAAGAGTCTCTCTGTTGTTGTTGTTGTTGTCTTTATGGAGCTTTTGTCATCGAGTAAACTACGAAGAACCAGAATAAAAACAAGAAGAAGCTAATGACGAAGCAGGAGAAGACTGTCAACAACCTGTAGGCGCCGTTTCTTTTCATGTCGGACTGATAACAGAGAGTCAGACGGTGTGAGAGCAGCCGGAGTGTCAGTCAGTCTGTGAACGAGCATCCGGACAACCGGTTCTCCAGCAGGGAAGCACGTTATGAGCAGGTTATAAACAGGTTGTGTCACTACCGAGACATGGTGTTGTTTAAACAGGAAGAAGTCCACAGTGTGGGACATGTAGGTAAAGAAGCTAAGAGCTCATTTTCATCAGAATAGTTGCTGGACAAACAGAAACTACTGGGTTAATGAGTTAGCTAGTTAGGGACCGTCTGTAAACTACCCTACTGCTGCTTGCTGCTGCTGCTTGCTTGCTGCTGCTGCTGCTGCTTGCTGCTTGCTTGCTGCTTGCTGCTGCTGCTGCTGCTTGCTGCTGCTGCTGCTGCTTGCTGCTGCTGCTTGCTGCTTGCTGCTTGCTGCTGCTTGCTTGCTTGCTGCTGCTGCTGCTTGCTGCTGCTGCTGCTTGCTGGATAGAAACGGTTCAAGGTCAGAAATGCAAGAGATGAGGACATCAGTGTTAATGATGCCTCTTCTGGGCAATTGGTTTGTTTAAAAAGAATATTTTTATTGCACATTATTGTTGTATACAGTCCACATTGGCGAATAAAAGTTATATTTTTCCATTTTTCTTCCAATAACAGCAGCTGAAAAGATAGATAGATAGATAGATAGATAGTAACTTTATTGATCCCGAGGGAAATTCAAGTTTCCAGCATCACAGTTCCATAGTGCAAAACATGTTAGTAAAAAGGCAGTAAAAAAGTTAGTAGTGCAAAGTACAAAAAAATATACCAGATATAAAAATACAAGGAGATGAAGAAAACTGTTAAAACTGAATATAGTGCAGGGTAACAGCTGTGATACACGACTATTAAAAAAGTGAATATAGTTTAGAAGAGACTGTTAAAAAAGTGAATATAGTTTAGAAGAGACTATTAAAAAAGTGAATATAGTTTAGAAGAGACTATTAAAAAAGTGAATATAGTTTAGAAGAGACTATTAAAAAAGTGAATATAGTGCAGAAGAGACTGTTAAAAATGGATATAGTGCATTATTATCTGTCCTGCAGACCGTCCTCCTTTGACCCGCCCCCCCACCCAGGCTCAGGAAAAAGGATTTCCTGAGTCTGTCGGTGGGGCACTTGGGGAGCAGCAACCTGTCGCTAAACGAGCTCCTCTGTTTGGTGATGACGGCGTGCAGAGGATGGCTGGCGTTGTCCAGTATGGCCAGCAGTCTGTTGAGTGTTCTTTCCTCTGCCACCGTCACCAGAGAGTCGAGCTCCATGCCGACCACAGAGCCGGCCCGCTTGATCAGCTTGTCCAGCCTTGAGGTGTCCCTCTTAGTTGTGCTGCCCACAAGAACATACAATGGGGCGTGGTAGGTAAAAGGCAAAACTCATGTAAGAAAACAAAACAGTGTTTAAAACATACAGATTACAGGATTGATGTGGTCGATCCTTCATCCCACACCGTCATCTTCCCTCAGACCCCTCAACACTGGTACCCCACCTCCTACACCTTATATACTATACCATACCATGCTATACTGCATTTTATACACTGCTATGCTGATGCACTATATTCTATTATATTATTAATGATACTACTTCTAACACATTGCTCCTTATACTATACCTTGTGCCTCATATACTGTGTACCATAGTAGGGCTGACCCGAATGCTTCGAAGCTTCGACCATTGCCATGGTATTCCACCTCTAAATAACCATTCGAATGCTCCGTTTTTAAATAAAAAAATATATTATATATAAGTATGAAATAATAAAGTATAAATCCCAAACTAATAATAGGAACCCACAACATTATTCATTAACTAATAATAATTAATATTGAATATGAGTATTCTCAGACGGATGGCACTGTTTGTTCTGTGTAGAGGTGCGTGTGTGTGTACAGTAGTGTGGCGGTGGCACTGTCTCTTGCACTGAAACAGAGGGGAGTGTACAACAATGAAATATGAATCACTTCAATGAAATCCCCTCAGAGCAGCACCAGCTTCTCATTTAGAGCAATCTGTGCTTGGGTGAGGTTAGACAGGTAGGTCACTATCAACAGGTCATTGATGTTGGAATTGAGCATGTTCTCAAAGTCCTCAGCTGAGATGGTGGGCACCTTGATTACCAAGGCATTCAGGAAGCAGCCCACGCTGTTATGTGCCGCCAGTTTGCCAGACGGCACATCATCAATGTATGCAAGCATGGTGGTCAGCATGTCCTGTACCGTGGCTGCAGAGCCAGCCACCTGGGACAGTAGTAAGGGTGACGGGACAGAAGTAAACGTGTCCTCTGCGAAATGTCCATGCCTATCCTCTCAGTGTCATAGTAGACATACTTGTAAACAAAAGAACATGTCAGCCTGCTGCACCGTGCTGCTCCGTAAAGCTTTGAATACCTTTGAATATTTCACACCAAAGCTGCGAAGCCCAAAAAATGGTACTCGGGACAGCCCTATACTATAGCCTACTGTTCTATATCATACTATTATACTATGTTAATATGTTATACAGATACTGTCTTATACCACAACATACACTATATTATATTTTTATTTTGCTATATTTAGACAACACTAAGTAATATATATTTAATCACAGTATATATTATTCTGGTGTACACTGTTTACGTATATACTAGACTCACCGTTATATCACTTTACCTTGTAACTCGTCACTTTAACTTGTCACTCACCTCGTAACTTTGTCTTTAATTGCTCTTGTATAGTTCTTGTATAGTTTCTACTCTTATACTAGTTGTATATATTGTATTATTTTTACTTCTCTATTTGTCTACTAATTTCTATTTTTGTGCTGCTGCAACACCTGAATTTCCACCTCTGTGCATCAATAAATGATCATCTCATCTTCCTGCAATCTTGAATCTATAAGCTTCTCGAAATGGAGGATCTCACCCAGCTCTACCAGCCACGTCTCAAAAGAAGGCACAGCATCAGACTTCTATAAATGCAAAATACCTTTACGTTTTTAGCCAATACAGAACCAAGATATTTGTTTTATAGGTATAGGGATAAGGGCACAAACAAACTCCAAGGGCTAGGGTTGAAACAATTTGTTTTAGAAATACAGAGGTCATGAAATCTCTAACATATATAATGTTTTCATTATTTCATCCTTACTGTTCAGTTATATTTTCTGTACATTTTATTTCCCAGCATGAATGTCTGAATGCTGTTTCAAAGCCCTCTCCACACTAGAATATATAATTCTGATAGAGAAGTCAAAATAAAAAGTACTCAAATGCAAATATAGTATTAAAGTATTGAGTCTAAAAATACTGAAATCACCTTATAAAATCCCCACCATGTTGAGAAAAAAAACAAATTATCATTGGGATTTTGGCTATGATTTTTTTTAAACAGCCTTTTAAGTCCCAGGATGGGAATTTGTAATGTAACCACTGTTATCACTACAAAAACTATTTGGCTTTTGGGTGCAGCTAGCTTTGAACAACAAAACACTTCAACAATTGCAAATGTTTTTTCATAGACGTCCAAACTAACTTTGCATCTTACAAGCATAGGAATACTTTCTAGTATAAGTAGCAGGTGGAATTATGGACTATTGCTTTGAAATGACAGAATAGTGAATTAATAAATTTGCTTAGAAGTGTATCACTCAGTTTGTTAGTGAACTTATTGAACCTAACCTCGGCTGGGTCATTTTAAGTTCAGTGACACTCTGTGAGCGATATTAACTGGTTGAGTGAAACAGCAACAGATCCGACAGTGAGGTTCATGCAGGCGTTCACTGTGAACTGCTGGTCAAACAAGCTTGATTGTGTTGCTCCTGTTTGAAATGCTGGACTGGATTTAAGTTGCACTCATAAATCGACTACACCAAATCAATTAATTCATTTAATTTCAAAATTGTTTTCCTCAGTAACTAATACTCAATGTTTTTTTTTAGGTTTAAGAAAGGGTCAAATTATTATAGGTAAATTATTGTGGTTAATATAAGGGAGTCTGAAAAGTTCCCGAGGCAGAAAATCCTGTTGGTCAAATCCTCAAAGACATAAATCAAATAAATTGACATAATTTTAATTGAGTTAATGTAATTATTAATATCTGCAGCTAATGCAGCATTTGTCATATGAATTCCAAAAAAATATGTTCTACTTTTTTTGAGCCTCTCATCATACAGTTGATTGTCAGTCTCTGCTTTATACTTACCTTTGTCCTGTTTTAATTTCTCTACATTTCACTGCCAGTAGAATAACTCCTTTTCATTTGATTGAATCGAGATGAATTCTTCAAAACAAACTTGCACAAGTCACGGTGGAAGTCATCAGAATAAAATATGACCCCTTCAGGATGGTTTAAGGAATGGTCTAATGGAGCAGCAGTACAAGGAAGGGCTCGATATATCGAGATATTGTTGTTAATGTGGTGTCAAGGCAGTTAGCTGCAGTCCAATCCTACATATCACATGAAATACATTATTATTCTACAATTAAATATCCTGTGCGAGATCAAGTAACTGTACATATACATTCAGTACACACCTCAGACATTGACCATACAGGGACGTAAAGAGTTCATTTTGAGAAGTCGTGGGAAAATGTTAATAAACGTCCTCTTTACAGTTCACAAGAGTTCAGACAGCCTCAATGTGGCTGATTAATGAGCACCATAGTTTTTGGCAAACATGAAAACTATAATTCACCAACATCCTGCTCATCCTTAAAGAAAGAAGGGAAAATGCAGAGTGGAAAGGACTAAAGGTTCTCTCTAAATCACTGAAGGTGATGAGGTTATCACTCATTGGATCGGAGCTTGGCAGGCTTTCTTTAACAGAAACAATAGTATGAATTATTATTTTGTTTGTTTGGTAAACAACAGTAGAGTATCTATTATGTTTATGAGAATAAACTGTCACTGTGCTTGTAATGTTTTTACCGTTCCCGTAGTTACAACCAGCTCAAGGCTGAAAACACAGAATTGTGCCCACAGAAATAGGATAAGAGTAGAACAGACATTGAACTGTTTGCCGTGGTCATTTGAAGAGGTCAAAAGAAAATGTCGGTTGTTGTTGGTTGTTATAGTGACAACACACGTCAGTGGGGCCATAAAGTGTGTTGCTAAGCCGGCAGCGGAGGTAGTCGCAGAGTCGAAACAACGTCTGTTAAAGGTGGGGTGTGTAGGATTTGGCGGCATCTGGCGGTGAGGCTTCCGATTGCTACCAACTGAAACTTCTCCCATGTGCTACGGTGGCCGATGCGAAAACGCAAATGGCCCTATCTAGAGCCAGCGTTTGGTTTGTCCATTCTGGGCTACTGTAGAAACATGGCGGACTCCGTGAAGAGGACCCGCTCCATATGTCGATATAAACGTCTCATTCTGATGTAACGAAAACACAACAATTCTTATTTTTAGGTGATTATACACTAAAGAAGTAATACTTACACATTGTTCCTTTGAGAGTCATTAGCAAACAACCTATTCTGTCGTTTCGGTATGAGGAATGTGTTGCGTTTCGTATCTATTAGCAGAACTTGGCAGCTTTGGTCTGTGAAAAATCTAAAAAAAACATCTGAAACAGCATTGTTTTTCCTGAATACCAGCCTGACACTGGCTCTACGATGTTGACTGAGATGTACTGTAGAGATGACAGAGTGCAATCACACCTCTTCCAGCTCAGTTCCACCCCCCACTGATTTGTTTGATTTGGCTAAGTAGTGACTCACAACCCGTCTGTGTTCGCTGGACACAGGAAACATTATGCATCTCTTGATCTGGATTCTAGATTTGGTTGGAGTCATGGCAGGTTAACGTATTACAACCCTATTGCAGAAACTATAATTCGCATAATAGAATTTGATGTACATGGGGTTCTGACTTGAGAAACTTTTTGAAAATCCGAACACAACAATTTGACATTATGGGAGTGATAACATGTCAATTGTGGCACCATTTAACTTTGTTTTTCACAACAGGATTACCAAGAATTACTTTTTCTAATGGCAGACAGTTGCGCTGTCATGCTTTGTCTCTAGAGCCTGATGGAAGCACTTTGTGTGCTTTTTCCCAATATTTAATCAATATAAATGCATTACTCAAGGCTCAAATTTACAATTGTTTTTCCACATCATTGTGAAATGATGGTGCTCTTTGGCTAATGACACAATTGGTGTATCAGGTTGTAAAGGGCAGTTTTGTTAATAGAAAAACAAAATCCCTTGACAGAAGGATTTAAGTGGTTGCTGTGCAGACACATCACTGTTTTTGTGTGAAAATGTGTGATTCACACATACAGCCATTGTTTAGCAGGTGCTCGGGTATATACAGTTTTATATTTATACAGTATACAGTATGTGCTACTTGATCTGTTAACAGTTTTTCTTCACATTATGTATTTACTGATAATAGTGAAGGCAAACAGTTAAAAAAAGACCAGAACATTTCTACAAATTATAATTAAGATGGTAATTTTAATGTGTTAAAACACAATGAAATAAGTTAAAGCTTGCACGTTTAAAAACTCTAAGATTAAGGGTGAAATAAACAAACAACTGAGCAGATCCCAAATCAGCCCTCCCTGGAGTAAGAGCTCAGCAGCTACTTGGCAAGATTTGTGTTTTTCCTGGACTGACATTAGAGAGGACAACTAATGTCCCATATCCTGGTTTTATGATGAGAAAACAATGTGACAAACGCATGTTTGTAAAATGTTAGATTTATTGTGTCATGTTACATTTCTCTGGTTCTGTACATTAATAGTGCAAAAAAAGAAAAATAAATAAAAATATTTTTTTTAAAAACACATAAAGACGTAGTTTTGCGCCGCTCTGGACCAGAGCCACACTACATTCATGTTCCTGTTTATATCGAGGGTGAGAGATCAAAATCTTTTCAGTTTAAAGACCTCTGGTCTGAGACACACTATCATTAGCATAACATAGACAAAATAAATAACATTAAAGTCAGACACATTATCCTCAACTGTTGCCATGAGTCGGAATCAGAGCACGGAGGACAGTAAGTTACCGAAATAAGATTTAGAACAAACTGAAATAAGTGACGCTCAAAATACATTTACAGTTTCATCTACACTTAAAAATCTCACCCATGCAAGGGTGTTTAAAGGGACAGTTTAGGTGTTTTGAAGTGGGGTTGTATGAGGTACTTATATATCCATAGTAGGTGTAATACTTACAGTAGATAACGGTCGGCACACCCCCAGCATCGAGAAACAGACAGGAGCACTGTCACTAGAGCAAAGCAATGTAATGCTGTGGACGGGGACGGCAGAAAAATATAATTTAGCCACCAAAAAGAAAGGCTCACCTAAAAAATTAATATACGTTTAAGTGTACGCTATCTAAAATATTTTCCGATGGCAAACTGAACTGAAAGTGAAACTTATCTATACTGTTTTTGTCATTTGAGCCTGCTGGCTTTGGAGAGAGCATAGATAAGTTTCACTTTCAGTTCAGTTCACCGTCGGAAAGGGCTGTCTGACGGCAAGATAAAGTGGTGAAAATATTTTAAATATAGCGTACACTTAAACTGATACCGATTTTTTTAGAAATCTTTCTTTTAGTCCCCCTCCACAGCAGCGTATTGCTTTGCTCCAGTGTTGGTACCCGTGTCTGTTTCTCGATGCTGGGGGCGAACCGAGCGTCATCTACTAGAAGTAATACACCTACTTTGGATAAGTACCTCATACAACCCCACTTCAAAACACCCGAACTATCCCTTTAAGACAATGAATTGATGCAACAGATGTCCCCTCCTTATCTGTGAGTATCAGCAGCATTTATGATTTTGTTCTGCCTCTTCGCTCTGCCCCTCACAAACGAATGTTGAGAATATTTTTGAAGACTCGTTTGAAGTTCCCGTTGCAGAGCGGGTATATAAAAGGGTTGAGGGTGGAGTTGATGTAGCCTAACCATATGGTGAACATGTGAAGGTCATGGTGCACGCACTCTCTGCAGAACGCCATGACCATGAAAGTTATGAAGTACGGTATCCAACACAACAAGAAAGCAGCGATTATGAAGCCCAACTGCTTGGCTGCCTTGTGCTCTTTATGGATCCGCAGGCTTTGGATACGCTGACGTGATTGGTCGATAAACCTCTGCCACGTCTGTCTCAGAGTCATCGCGTTAGCCGGGTCCAATTTGCCGTCTTCGACCCCTTCCTCAGTCCAGGGCAGAGCGTGACTGGGGTCGTAGTCGCTGTAGAGAACAGAGGTGTATCTCTGCACGTCTGAAACCTGACCGATGTCACAGACGCCGCTCACTGACTTTGGCACCGTGACGTGACATTCATTTAAAGACGCTTGAAGTTTGTTCTGATTGTTCCCCTCGGAGCATATTACGTCCTGCGGCACCGACGGTCGACTCAGGGGAATCTCAATGTCTGGCTGCTTCTCCTCAGGAGACAACGAGCACCTTTTGACCTTTTTTGCCATTCTGAGTCGTTTTGTTGTCATGGCGAGCAATGACGTCTGCTGGCACTTTACACCAATTTTCCTGTGAGATCTGGATGAGGCGGTTTTAGATTTATAGGGATCCTCGAGGGAATATCGCTGATCTAGAGTGTTCTGGTCTAACAAGCGTTGTTTTTTCGAGAGTTTCATTGGAACGCCACATTCCCTCTTGGGTGATTTGGAGTCATTTTTCACCGACGTTTGGGCATTTTGTCCGTTCTCATTTTCCCCAAACGAGTCGGTCGGATGAATGATCCTCTCCCTCTCCCTGAGATGTTGCCTCACTGCCAAGTAGATGTGCGTGTAAAACCAGAGCATCAAAATTGAGGGTACGTAGAAGTTGAAGACGGCCGTAATGACCTTGAACCACGTGACAAAGCGGAAATCCGTGTCACACTTGTTCTCCTCCTCAGGTTTAAGGTCCACATGAGTGAAAGACCTCCATCCTAAAATTGGAATAATCCACATCATCGACAGCAGCCAGGCTCCAGAAATCATCACGCTGGCTTTTCCCCGTGTTCGATATTTCAGGTACTTGAGCGGCTGTCTGACGGAGCGGTACCGATCCAAACACAGGATAAACAAGCTGAAAATGGAGGCTGTGCTCGCAACGTAGTCCATAATAAGCCAAAACTGGCAGACGGCCCGTCCCAGCTTCCATTCGTCCTCCAACAAATACACCAGGTTCAGAGGCATGACCGTGGTCCCCACGATCAGATCCGCCACAGACAGGCTGACGATGTAGAGGTTCCCGACGGTGTGGAGGCTCTTCTCTCTCTTCACGGCGTAGAGGACGAGCAAGTTCATCATGATGGTGAGGAGAGAGAGAAATCCCAGGCAGACCCCCAGCAGGGCGTTGTGGAAGCGGCCATGGAGGGTCAGTGTGTGATTGCTCCGCAGTGAGTCAGCGTCGAGGAGGCCACTCCAGCTGTTGTTGCTGTTATTGTTGACGTAGTTGCTGGTGTTGAGGTGAAAAGGGTCTGTGGAAGGTGACAGACCAGGTTCCATCATGGTAGGTGCGATGGTCACCTCTAGGTCCAGTCATATCATGGACGGTGTGTCTTAAACAGCTAAAACATGTATGGAGCAGTAGGTTTTAATGAGGTGTATTTACTCAGTTTGGATCCAACACCAGTGCACCTTGATGTTAAAAAGGTAATCCTTTAGATACTGGAAAAGGTGTTGTCTTGATATGTAGTCCATTTGCTTTATATATCCAAACACCTGGAAAACATAAAGGACAAAAAAAAAACATTAATATTTGTCACAGTTTTTGTGTTTCACTTATTGTTACTTCACTTTAATGTCTGACCTTCACTGTGCAGAATGATGTAGGTGCAGAGTTTGACACTAGAAGACTGTTTTCACATTCATCTGCTGACGGAGGAAAGTTTCTCTGTTCTCACCTTAAATCTGAGTTTAACGGTCCAGTGTGTAACATTTCAGGGGATCTATTAGCAGAAATGGAATATAAAATTCATAACTATGTTTTCATTAGTGTATAATCACCTTAAACTAAGAATCGTTGTGTTTGCGTTAGCTTAGAATGAGCCCTTCATATCTACATAGGAAGCGGGTCCTCTTCATGGAGTCCGCCATGTTTCTACAGTAGAACAGACAAACCAAACACTGATTCTAGAGAGAGCTTTTCGTGTTTTTACGTTAGCTGCCGGTCACCATAGTTCTCCAACACACTTGTGAAACTGCAGTAACATAGAGTGCAAAACTGTGTGTTCCGCTAGCCACCGTCTGACTTCCGTTGCTCCTAAAGTAGTATTATTATGGTAAGGATGGCCTCTGAGCAAGGTGAACGGCGTTACCACGGTTTTACACTCAGCGGCTCACGTTACCACAAATCTTGGAAAAGGAGGAGTGAGCGGAGGGGTACTCAGTTGGTTGCAATCTACAACCACACCACTAGATGCCACCAAAGCCTACACACTGTACCTTTAAGCATAAACCTGCTAAATTCAATATCGAGAGCATTAATAAAGCAGCAAACAACTATTTGCTATGTAAAGATATAGTAGAGTAATGTCTACCTGAGCAGTGTTTACATAGCCGGGTTGGCCACGCCATGTTCATGCATGTGAGCATGTACCTCTGGCCAGCTCACGGCCGCTGCTCTGCACTGCTCTCATACAGCGGTTACAGCTGATAATGCCGCCCCTACTGACGCCGGCGTTGCGGAAGTGTAGCAACCACCCTTGTATCACCTCAGGTTAACACTGTTAGCACTGTTAACACCCTTAGCTGCGAGCTGCTGGCTTGCTCCCAATCCCGTATTTAGCACCTTTTAGACAGGCTAGTGAGCATGATTTTGTGACATATTTACTAGTTTGGAGGCCAATTATGGTCCAATATTCAACTCACACAAGTGTGACGTGGAAACAGGAAGCCTCCAGTGGAGAAAAGATACTTAAATACAACTCGACACTTACTGTAATCTTTTCACTTTTGGGGTTTTCGATGTACAACATGGCTAAAATCTCTCTGGTCTTTCTCTTTCGCTGTCCAGCTGGCTTTCTTTAACACTCACACAAAGGGGGGAGGGTGGCCAATCTCTTCAATGACAGCAGTAGAAAAAGTGATTGGAGGAAAGGAGGCAATAAATGTAAATAATAAATGTTTTAGGATTTATAAAACCTGCACCATGTTTGATTCAACATGTTTAAATCTGCAAAGCACAGAAAGACATCTCATATTAAAACATATCAATATACTGCTGGAAAATCTGATCACTTATCTAGACAGTTTGAGGTATTGATTTTTTAAAAGAGTAGACTGAAATAAACCCGTTGCCATGGAGGCAGGTGGAAGTTTCTTTATATTTCTTATGTGGACTTGTCTTTCTGTGATAAACCTGTGAATTCAAATACGTCATTTGGCCTTTTCAGGATCCTCTGATTCACACCTAAACATAAAACATTATTTGTCCAACAAAAGAGAATCAGCATGCGTGTTATTTTGCCAATAAGATCATCACATCCCACTCATATTGAATCATTCCTCACAAAAAATACGGAAAGAAACTCATGTCTGTGTAAAGCCAACCTGCTAAATGAATAAATAAATGAATAAAACAATAAAAACTTTAAGAATGTGGACGTGAGGTTTGGTGTGTCCTCAATAAGAAAACATACTTATATGTAAAACAAAATCTAAATCATAATAATTCAAGAGGGAGGAAGGAAACATGTTGCTTATTGACTAAGCAGAAACATCGGTTTTCAAACCCATCCATCTATTTTCTTCCCTATTTATCTAACGGATATGACTACATAATTTTTTTGTCTGTATCTCTGTATTTCTGTGCCTGCATGCTTACTCACAGATGACACACTCATGAGGAGGAAAAAGAAAAAAAAAACTCACACTTAGTGTTTAGTGCTCACACCAGCTGAGAGGTTTTTTAGGAGAGCATCCTCACAAAATCACTCATTATAACTGGTTTTGATGTCTTTCTTTAATATTAAAATGGAGCAACATTAGTAGAATAAAGATGTCTTTGCTCACATCAGTTTACATCTCGTTGCCTCCACCAATTCAATAAATAAATAACTAAGCAGAGAGAAGTATTGGAAGCAGTTAATAAACTATGGCACTATCCTGTGGATGCTGTATGATGGATGTAATATATATATATAAAATGAGATGGAGATACTGACAGGAGCTTGATCCAACAGTCAAAGCTTCAAATTGGTGATAAGGTCAGTTTTATGCCACATTTGAAACCAATTCAGACTCACATTGTACATCTATATGCTTCATATTTGAGCCTCACATAGGCTAAAAAAATAATAATTGAAGCCTCTCAATTAATAATTAACTTCATAGATGATGTATCATAAATCTCTTTGGCTTTGAATCTGAGCTGAAATGTGTGACTGTAAACATTTTGTCCATATCCTCTGTGTTTATACGATAACTGCCTCCGCAACACAAATATTTAGGAACCATATTACTCACCGAATTCGCAAAGAATAACAAGATAAAAAAAAGGGATGAATGTCAGAGAAAATAAGCCCACAACTGGTGCATATTTGCGCAGCTCACTCTCACTTCTTATCGCACTAGAAAAGGACAGGAAGATTTATCCAACGCGTAATTGTTCAATACGATTATCTTATAATGACCACTGCCTGTCTGTCTGATGTCATTAGAAAAGAGCCGGGACACAGATTAATGTGTTGTTGAGACCTGATGGAGCCTATCTATCTATCCAAATGAATAATGTCTCTCTTGTGTGAAATACTACATACAGGTCGGTGCGCACAGAGAGAGACACCTGTTGAGCGTCTGCGCGCAAAACTTTTAAGGCTTTTTCAGTGCAAAACACACAAACACATGAATGTTTTATAATAGTCTCATAATGAATTGGCTTTTGCCATTAAAAAAAAAGTTGGATCAGTTCACAAATGTAAGTTAATGCAGCCTGTATGTGTCTGTCCAGTAAGTGGAGACAGTTTATAGACTTACCAATAATAATAATAATGGATTTCCAGGAAAGTCCGTTTAATTCCAGCTTGTATTCCGGATGAAAATCAGAAAACGAGTGAAGGACAGAGGTTGGATTTACAAAGAAAAAGCCTCTCTCTCTCTCTCTCTCTCTGTGTCTCTCTCTCTCTCTCTCTCTCTCTCTCTCTTTCTCTGTGTGTCTCTCTCTCTTTCTCTGTGTGTGTCTCTCTCTCTCTCTCTCTCTGTCTCTCTCTCTCTCTCTCTGTGTGTGTGTCTCTCTCTCTCTCTCTCTCCAGACTTTACATGATATCTAGTTTAATTGCAGCCATAAAAATTACCTTGTCACTGGAATGGGTTTTCACCTGATGGAGTGGCGCATTATGATTGGTGTGTTCTGTTGCAGACTTTGAGCAGGAGGGGGATGTAACTTCCTCCATGTCATGAACCCAGTGTTATCTACACATTACTGTAATGGAAAAAAATGCTATTCATCACACATCCTTAAATACTAAAACATCTGTATTTAATCTTTTCACTTTTATTTACCGCTGAGCCATTTTATGGAAATCCTGCATCAGAGAGAGAGAGGTGAAGGTGGGAGCTGTTTGGATTATTAGCAGGGGCAAATAAGGACACTGCTGTTATAGTGTCATCAAGTCCACACTCTGCAAGCATCATGTTAAAGCATATCAATTTGGGTTGCTGACTGGGTTTTGAGCAATCTCTCCAGCTATATGGCTCACCAGGGCAGCATGTCCACCCACGCCGAGTGTGTCTCACTGTCTCCACTGAGGATTTACGTACATAAGCATGACTAGTTTGTCTTGGGTGCATGCCACCAGTCTGTTTAGAACTTAAGTCATAGCTCATCTAAAAAAAGAAGATATTTTGTGAGGTGTGAATCAGATGTGTTCCCTTGAGAAGGATCCAAGGAAGTAGCCAAATAGAAATGGACATTTAATGTGTCAAAGTAGTAGTGTTAAAGGGAAAGTGAAAGTTTGGGTATGGTTGTAAATGCTACAACATTTTTATTGCTGCTTGTTTTTGTGTATATTCAATTTCATGCCTCTCACCACAGGGTTTTGATTACAATCTCATATTAAGAAGCTATATTTCATGATTGTTAATTACATTGAATTGAAACACCTGTTTATGCAAAATCTATTATGAACAGCTTGAAATACTTCGTACCGCAGCTTTCAAGAAATGTAAAGTCTCAGGTTGGTCCTGAAACAATACAAATGCACTCATCTACAAAGAAGACTAATAATGCCAAGTATCAGCTGTTACTTTCACAGTCAACATGGATGATGTTGCAGATGAACAGTTGACCAATCAGAGGATGTTTTGTCTGAACTGATGATATTTGACGACTATAAATTCAGATTTTTCTGTTGGAACAATGTGCACTCTCGAAAGGCACTGGCTTTCACACTGGGGAGAGCTTTCTGACAAAAAATCAAGCATGTTCGATAACATTTAGCACATCTCACAGTAGTGGGGTGATGTGGCTCCTATGATGCTGCTAATGTGCTGATTCTGAGAATTAGTCTGATCATAACGGGTAACATCCAATGTCATGTTTCTTCCAGCTGGGTGTGTGAACTATGATATGATTTGTTGGTTTGTATGCAAGCAAGCAACAGCTCAAGAAAATACAGACATTGGGAAATAAAAACGTTGGCCTAATGGTGGTGTGATAAGAAAGGTCACAGAGACACTAAAGTCAATAGATTTTACCCTCTTGGGAGGGAGTGTGTTTTCTGGATTTTATGCCACTCTGGTCATAGTTAATATCTGAACAAACCTCCTCTATTTGACAGAGCCTGAGGTTCATACCCAGGTCATTATAATAGAACATTAATTTGCCCCATTGTTTCATACATAGCAATTCTTCATTAATTTTGTAAAGATTTACTTAAAATACATTTATCTATAGGAGCATTATTAGAATAACCGGCAGTGGCTCAGTTTGTGTGGACTTGGTTTGGAAACCGTGGCCGGTTCAAGTCCAGCACCTACCAGTAGGTATGGAGTGTGGATTGGTAGCTGGAGAGGTGCCAGTTCACCTCTTGGGCAGTTGCTGAGGTGCCCTTGAGCAAGGCACCAAATCCATAACTGCTCGTGTGGGTCCTGTGTGTGCATGCATGTATTTTGGGCCTATGTGTGTGTGTAAAACAACAATGAGTGAGTGAAAACATTTAATTTCCCCCATGGAGATTAATAAAATGTGTCTTCTTCTTCTGTGTAATAGAAGACTCTTCTTCTTCTTCTTCTTCTTCTTCTTCTTCTTCTTCTTCTTCTTCTTCTTCTTCTTCTTCTTCTTCTTCTTCTTCTTCTTCTTCTTCTTCTTCTTCTTCTTCTTCTTCTTCTTCTTCTTCTTATTTTACACACCTACAGTAGATGCCTTCATAATCATTAAAATTTTAGGAAAATGTAGATGCCATAGCCAAATTTTCTTTCAGGTTTTTGAAACATGCAAAAAAAACATAAAGTAGTATATGCAAAGCAAATACCATCTTATCTTTGTTGTATATAGAGTATTATCTCTGTTTTATATATCGTAATGTTATATACAGTATATTGTATTTATATTTATATTTCAAGCACAGGAGGCAAACAACCATTTCACTGCAATATAAAGATATGTTGAATATGAGATAAATAAAAATCTTGAAACCAAATAATGCAGAGCGGGAAGCTGAAGGCAGCTGTGGTTTGTCATAATTCTGTCTTAAGAGACTTAATTTTCCATTATCTTGAGATAACAATCACACCACCATTTTAAACATCATATAAAATGAGAATATTTGAGCACACTGAGCATCATAATTGAATGAAGATATAAAGATAAATCAATTAGAAATACAGTATAGCCTACATACAGTATAAATGTTGTCTAATTATTCACATGAGCTGATTGGTCCAGCTACTGTATGAAAGAATCTTTATATCCCGGTGACAATATAAATGATGATATTAATGTTTTGTTGTTCTTGTAAGTACAGTGAAAATGTCTCTCACTCATTTAAAGTGTAACTTAAAGCTGTTTCACACAAAGCACGTTTTTCGTCCAAAATATTCGCATGGAAATTTATAAAAACTGATTTTGTGGGTTCATATTAATGATGGCAAACTCCTGCGGAACATTCATGCGGGAGAAGAAATATTTGGACAGACCTCGATTTCAGCAGATATCTGCCTTCATATATGTTTGACTAATGAAATCCTTTAATCCAACTGAACACAGTCATTTTGCATAATAATTAGCCACCATGTGCTCCTGTTTGCTGCATGGAGGATGTGTATTTTCGGAGAAATGGGCCTTTGAAAAATGTGCGTTTGTTTTCGAGGTACCGGACTGTCTGACAAATGGGCTTTTTTTTCGGTCCAATGGGATATTTTTCGGACTATTGGTGTTTCGGAGTAGCAATGGGCCGTACCTTTCTCAACACCAAGGCCTATAGAAAGGAGGCTGGGTCACGCGTCATATCTTTGGAGGTAAAAACACATGCGCAGTAAAATCCGGTCTGCTCTCGCCGAAATTGAGCCAATCGCAACGCACGGCCGCAGCTTCAGTTACACTGCGCATGTGTTATACCCCATACCCCAAGAGCCATGTCCGCCTGTGACCCAGCCTCCTTTCCATAGGCCTTGCTCAACACCTTGTAATGTACGACAAACACTACCACCTCAACAACTAAATAGAGGACAATATATGGCTTGAGATCGCCCAGCAGCTGGGATACGATAAAGATGATAATGTAGCTGATATGCACTTGCTAATGTTATATGTTGGTATGTTGGCTAGCTACAACAGCTAGCATTAGCATCAAAGTTTGGGTCCAATTAGCTTATTTATTGTATAGTTAATGTTAGCCCCTTAGACATTCTCTGTCTGGATAGGTTTAATCAATTTATTAAATTTTTAATTTTAATTTTAAATAAAATTGATTGAACTTTTGTGGTAGATAACGGCCAGGAAGTTATATAATGCTAACAGGAAGTTAACATGTGTGCATTAATAAACTGATTGATGCATGTAATACAGCTCTATCTATTTAGCAGTTTTGTTAACTATTTTGTTAAAAGACGTATGAACCACAAGGCTATATTACACTCTATGTTACACAGCTAGAATGCTACCAATGATAGCTAAATATGCCTTCAAACTTTTTCTCTTAGAAAAAAAATTTAACGTTTTAAATGTGACTCCTCTAACGTTAGACTGGACGGTGAAAAACAGACAGTAACTCATAGATATAAAACCCTGTTTTCCCCCATGTCTGCGATGGTATTTCTATCCATCCATAAAGAGATGCATTTCCTCTTGTTGGCCACTAGAGGGCGTATTCCGTATACTATACCGTTTCACAGACACAAAACAAAAACCTGCGGAAATGGGGCGTTTCAGTAAAGTCTTTTATAGTATGTAACTTTAATCCGTCTCATAATGCTGTCACAATTAAAAATTTCCACACTCGACTTTAATCAAATTTTGCAAACTGTTATTTGTTATGTTAGGCGAACATGCAGTAACAAGAATTTTCCAAATGAACAATTAGCACAACTTGTGATATTTTTTTGTTTTACCACTTATAGGCCATACGACGACACCAGATCCAGTATCATTGGCTGAAGAAGACTGTGATATGAGGTTGAAAGCAAAGTAAGTGAACATATGAGCCTACAATATTTTGTTACTCATACTATTCTCAAAGGTAAAGAATGAATTTATGTGCTCAGTTTATTAGTTTTACCTATGATTTCTGGTATGTAATGTGGTCATGTTTTGATTGCTTGTGCCGATTGTCTGCTCAACATTGTTTTGTATTAACTGCTTGCATTGTACATGTCCTAATTTGCATGTTGCTTGCCTTACTCCTGTGAGCTTTTTATCCCGTCCAACATGTTTTCGGCTGCTTTCTCCTGCTCTAATTTTACATGTAGGGTGTTGTTGTTTTAATTGCAAATTTACCCTCTGACCTTTTGGCTAAGGCTGGCTCATTTACAGCATATACTCTATACTTATATGTGTATATACAGTATGAAAAAAATAAAATTCTCCCTCTCACCCTTGTGGGGTGGTATCTGTGTCTTCCTCAAGCTCGGGTCCTCTACCAAAGGCCTGGGAGTTTGAGGTTTCTGCGCAGTATCTTAGCTGTTCCTAGGACTGTGCTCTTCTGGACTGAGGCTTCAGATATCGTTCCTGGAATCTGCTGGAGCCACTCTCCCAGTTTGGGGGTCACAGCCCAGAGTGCTTCTACTACCATGGGGACCACGTTGGCTTTGACCTTCCACATTTGTTCCAGCTGTTCTTTCAACCCTTGATACTTTTCAACCTTTTCATGTTCCTTCTTCCTGATGTTGCTGTCAGCTGGTATCACCACATCTATCACCACTGCCCTCTTTTGCTGTTTGTCACCCACCACTATGTCCGGTTGGTTAGCCAGCAGCTGCTTGTCAATCTGGAATCTGAAGTCCTACAGGACCTTAGCCCTGTTGTTCTCAACCACCTTCGGTGGTATGTCCCATTGGGATTTGGGTACTTCTAGTCCATACTGGGTACAGATGTTCCTGTACACTATCCCAGCCACTTGGTTGTGCCTCCCATGTACGCTGATCCAGCTTGCATCTTACACCCTGCTACTATGTGCTGGACCGTCTCAGGGGCATCTTTGCACAGCCTGCACCTTGGTTCTGATCTACTTTGGTAGATCCTGGCCTCTATGGCCCTTGTGCTTAGAGCCTGTTGTTGTGCTGCCATGATTAGTGCTTCTGTGCTGTCTGTCAGTCCAGCATTTTCCAGCCATTGGTAGGTCTTCTTGATATCAGCCACTTCTTCTATCTGACGGTGGTACATGCCATGTAGGGGCTTGTCCTTCCATGTTGTCTGCTCCTCTTCCTCTTCACTATCATCAGGTTTCTGCTGTCTGAGGTATTCACTTAGCAGCTCATCATCTGGGGCCATCTTCTTGACATACTCCTGGATTTTCGATGTTTTATCCTGGACAGTGGCTCTGACGCTCGCTAGTCCTCGGCCTCCCTCTTTCTGCTTAGTGTATAGCCTTAGGGTGCTGGACTTGGGGTGAAACCCTCCATGCATGATAAGGAGCTTTTTTTGTCTTGATATCTATGCCTTCTATCTCCTCCTTTGACCAGTTTATGATCCCAGCTGGGTATCTGATGACTGGCAGTGCTTAGATATTGATGGCTTGGACCTTGTTCTTGCCATTCAGCTGACTTCTCAGGACTGGTGGTTGACTTCCTTGCGGCCTCCTCATGGTTTCCATTAGCCTGTGGGATCCCAAGGTACTTGTAGCTGTCCTGGATGTCTCCTATGTTGCCCTCTGGTAGTTCAACCCCTTCAGTTCTGATCCTCTTGCCTCTCTTTGATACCATCCGACCACATTTGTCCAATCCAAATGACATATATGTCATTGCTGTAGATCCTGGTGGTGTGGATCAGTGAGTCGATTTCTCGCTCATTCTTGGCGTACAGCTTAATGTCATCCATGTAGAGGAGGTGGCTGATTGTTACCCCGCTTCGGAATCGGTATCCGTAGCCACTCTTTGTGATGGACAGAGCATCTCCTTGGTATATGCTGCACTTGATGTTAACTTGGGCAATCGGCTTTGAGTTGGCCTCTAGGGTCGTCTTCCACAGTCCCATTGAGTTCTTGATGAAGGTTCTTAGTGTTCTGTTGATGTGTGTATATGTGTGTATATATATATATATATATATATATATATAAACACAGGTGTGAAAAGTGTGTGGGCATGTACAGGCTGCTGCGCTTCGTTGACTTCTCCGTCCTCGCTCTCCAGCGTGTTTTGATGCACCTGTGATACAAATTAACCCTTCATGAGTCTAAAGTTTGGTGATCATAGCAAAACGACGTCACTCTGCCCAACTTCAACCTGAGAAGAGATCAAAATTATTCAGAATAACACCTTTTCTACATACAGACTGTGCTGTGAAAGCACAACAGTACAACAGCACAACAGCGGCCACTGTGAGTCCTCTATTACAGAGGCTCTGGGTAACTGTTACGTTCATAAAATGTGACGTGTGAATCGGTTCATTCCACAGCTGCTGTAGACGGCTGCATTGATTACGTAAAAGGGAAACGTAGCTGTCGTACGACTGAAAATCACAGTTGACAGATTTCTGGTGAAGACACGGTCTAGTAGAAAACAGGACCTTGCCAGGTATATTTTGTTGTCACACCTGCTCCTGTTCAAGCAGGAGAGTCGTAAACAATGAATTCTTGACGTTTATGTCAGTCGCAGCAAAACACTGGATGCACTAACAAAATTATTTTTGGATTACTGGGGAAAATGGATAAAGTGTACTACCACCCCAGCTCTCCCCTGTACAGGAAAAGCTGCGGGTGAAGAGGTGATGAAAAGAAAGAGAGGAAGGAAGGAAGGGAGGGAGGGAGGGGAGAGTGAGAGGGAGAAATGAAGGATGAGATGAAAAGGGGAAGGAAGGTTTGAAGAAAGGGAGCAGGAGTTTGAGTGTGTGTGTATTGAGGAGAGGATAAGACGAGGAGGAAATGGTAACCTAAATCAAAAGATTTGTCTAGAAAGGAACAGAAGGTGGTGACAGAAGTGTCCTTATGACCACAAGATCTCCAGATATCGAACTCCTGCATCCCTTTGGGAAAATCCCCTTTTCAACAAACACCATCAAGGTAGTCGAGTGGAGCTGCTCTGTGGCCCAAAACTGGAGTATTCATGAAAACAGGAAGCCAGCCATTGTTTACAAACAGCCTGAATTCTCCTCTGGATAAAAATGAGTGATTCCTATGAGGAGAAGGACAACAGCAGGGTAGCTGTGGGATAAATGAGCAGCCAGAGATTTTATATGCGTTAATCCACATTTATATTCCATAATTCATACAATAATGTGTGTAAAATGAAGTCACCATGATCCAAACCATACATAAATGAAGATTTAAACTGATTTAGACTGTGCAGCAGTAGTGACAAGGTTTTCTATTTCTGCTCCACAGCTGTGTGTGAGTAATCTGATTTCTTTCGTGGGTGTGTGTGTGTGTGTGCGCACCTGTTTGTGGTGCCAGACCGTGCATGCACAGTGCACATGGATGTGAGAATGTGTGTTTGTGTGAATGAGTGCGTCACAGGTCTTCCTAATTCCATTAAGGTCAATCTGTAGCCCGTAATTACAGAGTTTAAGGAAAGAAACAGGCCAGTTACCGTGCATTGTTTAGTGGGGTGATTATATCTTTTAAATTACGCCAGATGCTTCTAATGGAAGTCAATCGCTGGTCACAGACATCACGTTTACCATTATTATGATTTGCCCAAACTGAACATCTATGTCCCTCTTAGGCCACAGTTATGGGATTTGATCATAAACATTTATTGTGAACATCAACATGCACAACAAAAAGCAATATCCTATTTCTCCTTTGTGGCTCCTTTCCATAGCAATGCTGGAAACGCCATGCAACCATGTCTGTGTTTTGTAGGCCAACAGTGACATCTGCTGGTCAGGTCTGTACCTGCTGAAATAATCCATAAAATGGCCTGGCAATGTAGCAATCATCTTGTGTGTGGCAATATGTGGGGGGATTAAAACAAATCAAAGCTCCCTTTAGTAGCTGAAATCAGCATAACCTTCAGTAAAGCCTTTGTAAACTCAAGACCAGTCATATAATCTCCGCTATTAATCGCACTCGCCAGTAGATCAGTGTCTCCGAAAATAATAAGAGGAGAAAATCTCTGGCTAATCCCCTTCACATGTGGGATTTAGTCTCCTGTTGGCGATGGGAGTTGACTTTGTAACCCTTTGTTCAGCCTCTGTAAACAAACCCATCAAATGTCAACGCTCTACGGTGAACATAACAGTAGTGAAGTAGACTATAGGACATCCTCTTCATTTTACAATATATACTGCATAAGGAGGAGTTGACCTTCATTTCTGTTCCCATCCTTTACTCCTCCTCATATGTTCTCCCCTCCAGCCATCTCTTCTTCTTCTTCTCTCTTTTCTCTTGCCAATTTCGACACCTCCTTTCACTGCAGCTGCTCCTTCCTGTCCAACTCTGTCACTTTCTTCATGATGCTCTCGCACATTCTTTCCGAGACTCTTCATTTCATTCAAAATACAGATTGTCGGGTTGTTTCAGCCAGTGTGCAACCAAACCTAACGACACTGAGACAGCAGAGTGAGGCGGTAATGGAGGAAGTATTCAGTACTAACACCACAAAATACTCCCATTACAAGTCTTACTGCATTGGAATTGTTACTTAAATTCATCCTCTCTATGTGCTCGTCACTGCTTAATTCAGATCAAAGTGGTGCATAGGGCTCATATTTCAAAAGCCAAACTATCTTGCATGTATTCTGAGATTAGTGCAAAAGTGCTGAAGCCTCCCTTACTCACATGTACTGGTCATGCCCTACAGTCTTACCAAGTATTGGATGGAGATTTGTCACACTTTATCTCTGGTGTTTAACATCAAATTGGAACTAACTGGTGGCTCTGTTTTGGGGTCACCGGAGATGAGACGCAATTAACTGCAGAAAAATTATTTACCTTATCCTTTGTTTCCCTTCTGGCTCGGTGAGCAATCCTGCTTAGGTGGAAGGGTGCTGCCCCGCCCACTCACACACAGTGGTTGGCGGACATCATGTCTTGCTTAAAACTTGAGAAAATCAGATGCTCATTACAGTATTCACATGGGAAACTCCTTAAAGCATGGGGGCCTTTTTTATAGATATATTCCAGAGCCTGTAGATACTTGATTATTAAGTGCAGCGTGACTATATCACACACTATTAACTCATTCATCGTCCTTGGCATGACAGTTAGCTTTCAGTATGGCTTGCTGGCAGTGACTGGAGAGGGAATGTTTTATTGTTGAGACAAACAGATTATATAAGACCTTTGTCTTGATTTATTGCTGTTAATATATACTCATACCTGTCATTTCTCATTGGTGACCAAACAGTGCTGCACTTGCAAAACCTCAATAAAAAGATTTATATGTAAAAGTATCTAAGTATGATTGAGAAAAATGGTCATTTATTATATCATTAGCAATTATGTGTGAGCAGCATTTTTTTCTGTTGTGGTTGGTCGAGATAGAGCTATTTTTTGTACAGGGCTACAATTTATGATTACTTTCATTATAGATTAAACTGATCATTATTTTGTTAATTAATTGTGTGCTTTGTAAAACATCCAGAAATAGTGAGAAATGTCTGTCAGAATTACCCAGAGCCCAATGTGACATCTTCAAAATCACTTGCCTTGTCCAATCAATAATCCAAATCTCCAAACACTTCAGTTTACTGTAATTTTAAACAAGAAAAACCATCAAATTCTCACATTTGTGAAGCTGAAATCAGAGAATGTTTGACATTTTTTGCATGACAAATTACTTGATTAATAACATAACAACATAGTTCCAGATTAATTTTCTGTTGATTGACTAATTGATTAAATTACTAATTGTTTCAACTCTAATTTGATGTACTTTTGGATTGTTTAGTCTGTAAAAATGCATCATATTATATTTGCTCCTCACATGTTTTCTTATGCAAAATTTTAAATTAATAAAATAATTATAGCTGTAATTGTATTAATTGTTGTGGAGTACCTGTACGAGTATAAAGTGGCATGAAATGGAAATGTTTAAGTACAAGCGAGCATTTAACTTGCATTTGCGACTAAAAATAAATGTGTGTGATGGGGTGGGCGATGTATCGAATATATCTGATATATTCTAATATCGTACTACAGTACTTGAGTAAATGCACTTGGCGGTGAGTTTGCTATTTAACAAGAGGAATTGAAAAAGAGCATCTGTCCTTCTGAAGTGTCCCTTGAGCAACACACTTAATCCTCAGCAGCTGCAGTGATGTGGATTCGTAGCAGTGTTTGTGTAGCTGTGCAGCATGAACCCAATCTCTTTAAAAAGAGAACTGCGTTAACATGTAATTTCAGGACTTAGTCATGTTATTTTGATGATGCATTTATCTTCCGCATAAAAAAACACTTCAGAACATAAAAGGAAATGTGAGTTTTCTTTTTAAACAGAAACTGTATTTCTTCACATCATTAAAATGTTTTTTTTAATTAAAATGTGCAGGATGAATGCAGCAATTTCCAAAATGAGTAAAAAATGATTACAAAACATATTCCCTGACACATTGCGTCAGCCAGACAATTTGAATAAGGTCATCAATCTGTCTTCCAGTTGACTTGATTTTCCAACATTTTGTCTGAACGTCAGCATTTTTCAAGCCGTGCTGGATCTGATAAGTGCTTTTGTCAGGCTGCATATCGGAGCCCTCTTCAGCGGCAGTCTTTTTGCCGTCGTTGAGGCGAGGCGACTGGCATTAACTAGAATGACAGAGGCCCACTTCATACGCCCTCTACATCATCTTCACTTTCCTTTTTATAAACCTCTCATCAGCCTCTCTCTCTCTCTCGCTCGTTCTCCCTCTCGCTCACCCCGTCTCTCTCTCAAATCCCTCTTCTCTCCCCTCTTCCACTTAATTTTCTCCAATTTACTCCGCTTCCCCCACCTCCTCTCCTCTCGCTGCCTTCCTCCATCCCTCAGTCTCTTGGGCATTTTGCAGTCACATAGTCAAGCATGTGAGGTGAAGGACTTATGTAATCTGCTCTCTCCATACAGTCTCTCTTCTCTTTTTCCTGTCTGTCTTCTCTGTCTGTCTTTCTCTCTACAGTGGGGCTAATTGGACAATAACATGGAGGCTATACAGAAGCCAAATTCACCGCTTGTCTTTATGTCTTTATGTAAATGCATGCAGCCTGTAATGCACACAGCTGGATATACTGTCAACTGGTCGTGTCGTTTTCCTGTAATTAGGTACATATTACCTGTTTTAAATGACAAATAGATTTTTTTTTTAATTATACACACATGCAGTCTCATTTCCTCTTATCCTTGTATAAGATATTATGCTGAAATTAATTTTTACAGTTGAAAAATTCCTCAATATTGGGGAAAGAAACCCAAACAATTGCAAAAGCTTTATCCGTCCTGAGTAAGCAGAAATAGTGAGGTGTTAGCATACTGGATAATTCCATCCCACCAAGTAGCCGGTGATGTGGAGGTAGGCAATATTCAGTCAAAGCCGCCTGATAGATAGCAGAGAGGCTCATCATGCAAGTCTATCCATACTGAAATTCAATTTATATTCCTCCAGTTACACCTCAGAGAAACTTGGTCTGAATGACAACCGGCTGGGGACTTAAAGTATTTCAGCACATGAGCTCCCAAATAAGGAATTATTTATATTAAAGATAGTGTGAATGTGATATTCTGAATTGTAAGTCAATAAATAAGTAATTGCAAAAATGTACAGATTGCATTTACCTTATATATTTTTTCTGCCAGAAGCACATTTTTGTTAGATTTGCCATTAAGACTCATTAAAAGACCAAATGTGATGAGGATGTTAAAGTTACACCTTAAATATGATAAATAAAAACCAAAATAATGTTCAAACTTCAATGACCTATGGGGCTTCTTAATGCAAATCTACTCACATCAGGAAACACAACTTATTTGCACTTTATGTTTAACTATTTTTATCGTATGATGTTTTCATTCTGACAAAGTTGAACATTTAAAGATAGGATTTGTCGTGATTTTAGATTTTTTTTTGTAGGGCTGTCAAAGTTAACGCGATAATAACGCGTTAACGCAAAATTGTTTAAACGCCACTACTTTTTTTTAACGCATTAACACAATCGATCTTTCGGAGGTTGTAGCTGGTTCAATCTTAAAGCTAGAGAGAAGATGGATTCGCTTGTCACGAAGGAGGCTAAATAATGTTCCAAACTTGCGCTACATTTTGGAGAGGAAACACTGTCATGGCCATTTTCAAAGGGTTCCTTGACCTCTGACCTCAAGATATGTGAATGAAAATGGATTCTGTGGGTACCCACGAGTCTCCCCTTTACAGACATGCCCACTTTATGATAATCACATGCAGTTTGGGGGCAAGTCATAGCCAAGTCAGCACACTGACATGTTATGATTTGAACATATTTATGCTAAATGCAGTACCTGTGAGGGTTTTTGGACAATATTTGTCATTGTTTTGTGTTAATTGATTTCCAATAATAAATATATACATACATTTGCATAAAGCAAGCATATTTGCCCACTCCCATGTTGATAAGAGTATTAAATACTTGATAAATCTCCCTTTAAGGTACATTTTGAACAGATAAAAAACCTGTGATTAATTTGCAATTAATCGCGCTTAACTATGGACAGTCGTGCGATTAATTGCAATGAAATATTTTAATCAATTGAAAGCCCAAATTTTTTGTTATATTTGTTGAAATTCTCATTACAGCAATCAATAAATCAAATGCTCTGACAAAAAAAAAGGAAGAAATCCTGAAAAAAAAAGCCTGAATTGTGAGTGTTGCCGACTTGGCGACTTTCTCTCTAGAATTAGGGACTTTTGGAGCTATAGTGCTGCTAGCTACTTTCATTGGAAAAGAGTTGGCAACACTGGGTTTGGTTTTTCGGTTTGCATCATTTTTAAAAATCTAGTGTACTCTTGCTACTTCATCAAGATCGCCCGCCCTGCCTTTAATTCCCTCCATTATTCATTAAAATATAATAATATGATAAAAAAGGAGTTCACTGAAACGTTGATGTACCTCACTACATTCGTTGTCTGTACGTGTCTGTATTCATATGCAGAGATGAATCTGCTCTGTTGGCTGAGATACAACCCCAAAATGCAAATTTCTACTGAGCATCTGACTCACTACTCGTTGTCCAAGACAGACACTGTGCATAATGTGAATGTGTTTGTTAGTGCATGTGTGTCTGTGTGTGGGTGCCTGGGTGGTGGATTGACTTGAACCCAGGGGCAGTCCTGGAATAGACAGAGTCACTCATCTGTTTCTAATGAAGAATAATGCACGGCACCGGACACAGACAAAAGCCCTCACACAAACACACACACACACTGACATGCTTGCACACGCACGTATGCACGTGATACACATGCACCTATGACACATGCCCAAGACCCTGCAGGTCCCATTAACAATTTTCTGGGCTTTAATAGCTCTCACACAGCCTTCCAGACACACACACACGTACTGTACATGCATACAAAGAGTACACACAAAGCATATGCGCACACACATCTACGGGGAGAGTAGCATCATTGTTTGATGTTTTTGAGATCCTCTCCATGTATGTAAAACGATCAAACTTAGCTGGGGCCACATATTAGCTGCAGCTGGAAAAATAAAAATTAAGTAAATACTGAAAAAAAATCCTCTGGGTCTGCAGACTTTAGTATGGTTGTGGCTTTATGTATATACTGTAGGCTATATACGATTTAGGACTGCAACTAATGATTATTTTCAATGTCGATTAATCTGTTAATTATTTTCTTGATTTAATCAATTAGTTGTTTGGTCTAAAAAATTTCAGAAAATGTTGAAAAATGTCGATCATTGTCTCCCAAAACCCAAGATGATGATGAAACATTTAAGAAGCTGCAATCAGAGAACTTATTTTTCTTAAAAAAAATACTCAAACCGATTTATTGATTGTCAAACTGGTTGGCGAATTAAATTAGTAGTTGACAACTAATTGCTTAATCGATGCAGCTCTAATATGATTCCATTTTAAATAAGAGTTAAGAGTTGAACATTATCACACTGCAGAGAGGGTGTCGGGGGGGATTATAAAAATACTTTCAATGTCCTTCAGAGAATTTCACTTTAGTGTTTTATTGGACAGGACAGCTGTACGTGTCCCTAGGACTGTTTCTGACTCTGTGCTCCAGGTTAGATAAAACAAAACAACGTAGGTCCCTACAATGTCAAAAATTCATATCCTGTTCATTATCATAACAAATCTTGAAGGTTAATATTCAGTGCAACAGGATATAACAAGGAATAATTTGTTTATCAAGTCTTCATTGGTTAACATGTGTAGTCTCCGTCATGCATTTATGCAACAGATTTCATTTGGGGAGTTGAGTGCACATTTTCTGCAAGAGTAATCCAACACAACCGTTTTATAGTAACAATTTTTTGTTATTATTTTGTTGTTGTTTACTGTTGTGCATGTCCACACCAGAGCAGAACGACTCGTTGATTTGGTGATGCTGATGGCACTCGCCTGCCGCCGACTTTTAAGTCACGCAATCGCTGGCAGGCTGAAATGTGTTTTCAAGCGGAGGGTCTGCAGTACGCTGCACTTCAAACACCACTGATAAAGCCACATATGATGAGCCTCTGGAGGGGGAGCGTGATGACACTGTGATACAGTGGAAATGACACGCGGAGATAGCGGAATTCAACTGGCATCATAGTTGCTACTGCATGAAAACCCCTCTATATGTTACAAATGATTTTCTAATGATTTCATTTTTCAAACCGATACCAACGCATATGAAATAAGAAAAATGCATTTGTATGTATATTTTGTGAGATGTGGGAACATTTTCTCAACAAATACATGACCATGTAACCTTAACATCAAATAGAAAAACCACAAGTTAAAGTGACAGTTAGTAGGGAGTAGCAAAGACAGCAGCAGTGCATCTTCCAGGCACGTTTTGTTTCCTTTTATTCAGAACAAAATACATAATAGTTTGTGAATAATACATTACAAGTGAGGCATGCCGTGAGGTCTGCCATGAACAGAATTATTTTTGATTTGCCTAGTTGAGGTTTCAGATTGAGGACTAGGACATTTAAGGTCCCAGATCACTGAGGAGTGGTTTCTTTAAATCATGGGACATTTGAGATGTCTTTGTTTGTAAATGGCAAATTTAAAATATGTCCTACAAACATTTGCATTCAGCCGCAGTACTTTTGATAACGTATTACAGTTAAAAAAACCAAGATATTTGTTTAGTGGTATGCCCTCTTAAACCTGATATATTCAGAAAATCTCCCACTTTAGTAGGGATAAGTACTGTAAGTGGAATAAAGGCACAGTTCTCTCTGGCAGCTGCACGGTTCCACCGCAGAATTATTAGTGTGTGTGTGTCACTGCTGATTTCATTTAGTGATGAAGGTAATGGGGAGGGTCAGGAATGGCAGGACTTAGCAGAGGGTTTATAGTCAAACATTAAAAACTCTGACCGGTGAAACAAGCTTATGTCATTCCAACTAAAGCACAGACGAAAACTCTTAAAGTAATGTCTAATGCACTTGTGCAAAGAGAACATGAAGAGAAGAAGAAGAAGAAGAAGGGGCTTTATTTGGGCTGGTTTTACGTCTAAAGCATCATCATTTCGGCTTTTGCTTGGTCTGTTTCTCTTACATTTCACTGTTTCCGTTCTCCCTCCCTCTTTGTTTCATTTGTCCCTTTCAATCTTTTCTCTCCGTCTACATCTGTTTTTTGTCTTTCTTTTCTTCTTTCATTTTTTTACTCAAGATACAGATTAACAGAGGACTCCACTAATTTAGCAGTGCGCTATATTATTGTTGGACTCAGTTTGAAAACCAGAAATACCCTTTTAAGTAGAGCTGTTCCTATACAGATACCTGTATCGGAAATGCGTTCGATACTGCCCAAAAATTTGGTATTGGCGAGTACGCCAGTCTATGCACCGATCTAATACCATAATTTATTAACCCAGAATAAAAATCAACTTGTTTAATCGGAAATCAACTCTTCTCCTCTGCTCCAAAACAGTAGCCTTCACTGTGCTGTCGCTCTGGATGTATCATGGCTGCCACTGGCAACTACTGTTTTAGAACAGCGAAGAAGAACTGATTGCAGGTAGTTTATGATGTGACGATGGCAAACAACAACAGTGCGGTGCTAGTGGGGAGTGTAACGGTAGTCAGAGTGAGGAAAATGTCAGCCAATTTGGCAATATTTCACTCTAGAAAATCCAACAGGTAAAACAACGATATGTCCAGTATGTAAGGCATCGGTTTACAGAGGTGGCAGTACCCTGTATAAATTAGCATGCAGGCTGTCCACTGAGGAGCCCGCTAAGAGAATAAGGAATTATTATTTATTCCTAGCTTCATTTATTTAAATTCTTTGTAACTGACAAACTGAATAATAAAAGAAAGTTCTATTACATTCTCACGCTGGTATCGGATCGGTCCTCGGTATCGGCCAAAACCGCAAGTTCAGGTATCAGAATCGGTATCGGGAAGGAAAAAATGGTATCGGAACATCTCTACTTTTAGGTGTATATCATACAACAATACTACGTAACAGTTTCTCTTACTGTATGTCATGCATGCTCTCTCTCTTACACACTTTCTTTCACAATCAAATGTATATAATTGCACAGTTTCAAGAGTCAATAACCTTCTGTGTCCATACTGCATGTTTTTTTCAGTCTCACAAATTTGTAGAGCTCAAATATCCTGGGGCTGAGAGACATTATCACACACAGACATTATAGATAGAGAGAGAGAGAGTGAGAGAGAGAGGGGGGAGAGAGAGGCAGACATTATCTGTGCAATTTCAAGCCCTGCCCGTCATGTGGCAGTGTGCAGCTTCTTAGGAGCTGCTGTCACAATGGAGCAGAGCCAGTCAAAGTCAGCCTAATCCCTCACACACACACACACACACACACACGCATACATACACACACACACTCGCACACACACTCGCAGATATGTCTGGTCTTTATCTCTGTGTGCAGCTTGAAGCTTACAGCGTGCCTCCCCCCCTGCGTCTTCCTGCTCCTCTCTCTTTGATGCCTCTCTGGAAACACAGGACCTGCTAATGGAGACAAGGAAAAGGCTTCTCACTACGCTGCCTTCTTGTCATTCAAGCCAATTCATTACTGTAATGTTTTAAATGGAGGGGGGGGAAAGGAAGGAAAAGACAAAACTGATTTGCTGTGTCTGTTTTTCTACTGTTTTGGCAGAGTGACAAATGTAAAATGACAGATGATCGTAACAAATTGTATTGATGTTTGAAGACTTGCCGAAGAAGAAGGGGCAGAGGAATGGTGCATTTTCTTTGTCTGCGTATATGCGAAGAGAAAGTGATTATTGTTGGTGCATTTGTTGAGGAAGACAGTCTCTTTCCTCATTCTCTCACTTTCTCTGTTCTATTTTTATTTTATTTCCTTATGAGACCGTGAACTATAATGAACATATAATGTAAATTTACTTTGCAAGTGCATCTGAGTTGCTATCTAGAAATTCACAAGACAAACAATTTTATACTGTATGTGCAGACGAAGTGACGTGAGACTTTCATAATAATCTAACATAATTGAAATAGTAAGAGTTATTTTTCTTCTGGCACAAAATGTGTTCATTAGGAGCAAACAACCCTTTTTCTTCATATAAAGTGGCACTTGATCACTTAGTTCTGGGTACTACAGAGTACCCAAGAGTATAGTGTAGCGTTGTTCTTGAGTTTAATTGTTCTTGACCTTGGTTAGTTGAGTAAACGGTCTAGTACTGTCGGGGAGCAGTGAAGGGAAATCTTAAAGCTACAACATGCAATGATATTTTAGATAATAGCTTGCTTACAACTTTGTGCCAAGAGTTTGGGGAAGGAGCTTTGCTGTTTGCTGATGTGCACAGAGCGAGGTTCATTTCCAACATTCAGCCTGAAAGAACTTGACGTGTCTGCACAGAGCCCCGACCTCAACTCCCATCCAACAGCCTTTTACTGACCTTTTCGCCCAGCATCAGGATCTGACCTCCCTAATGCTCCTGTGAGCAAATCCCTGCAGCCAGGTTCTATTATCTAGAAAGTCTTCCAAGAAGAGTTGGAACGAGATGTTCAACAGTATCAAATACAAATCTGGAGATGCATATGAATCACTGTCTTGGGTAGGTAACATTGGAGAAACCAGCAAGAGTACACTAGATTTAAAAAATGATCCTACCGAAAAACCCAGCCCAGTGTTTCCAACTCTTCCAATGAAAGTAAGTCGGCAACACTGATAGTCCGCCCCTTCTGGCGTCCCTCCAAAGCCACTCCCCCAAAATGATCCTTATGAACGTAAACAACGAACATGGCTATTGTTATTACTCACAGCTGTCTAGCTAGCAGCTTGTGGAAGTCTCTGCTGCCGCGCAGTGAGTGCACGGTCAGAGTGCGATCAGGCAGGTAGGCCAACACATTCTCATCCCAGCTCGTCACATATTGACGTTCTGTCATGACCCCTTGGTGCCACTTTCTAACACACTGGATAGTCCCGTGCGTCAAACTATGACATTCCATTACCGTCGCAGCAAACACGTGGTTAACGTTGTGAATTCAAACAAAAACGCTTGCTTAGGTTTAGGAAAAAATGTCATGATTTGGATTAACATTACTATGTTTGTGAAGTTAAAGTGAAACTTAACGTTGCGAACACAAAGACAAACAACACATTGTTGGTTCCACATAGAACACGAACAACGGTCTCCTGGATGAAAGCCCTATGTTTCTTTCCTGCCCTTCCTATGTGTGTTTTTTTGCTCTTCAAACTACTTTCTCTAAGCTTTTAATATTGACGAGGATTTGTTTACATTGTAGTCAATTGAAAGCCCGGTGTGTCTCATACAGATGCTAAAGGGTGCCTAGTGCGTCGGCATCACAAGCCTAAGGGCGAATGAAATGATTGGATGGGTTTATTACCATACTGCGACAGCCACAGATACCCGATTTCTTTTCTTTCTTTTTTGTCAGAGCATTTGATTCATTAATTGTCGGGACGTAATGAGAATTTCAACAAATACTGTATTCCAAAAATGTTTCTAAAATATATAACTCTCTAGCTTTAAACACATAGAGAAACAGCCAACCTACACACACAGACCAAAACATATCACATGACCCCCACCCATTCTCACACAAATATACACATATCCATCTTTCGCCCACAAACTCTCTTCCTGTCACACACTCAGAGTCAGTGATCCTTACTGTGCAATCAAATTCATCTTTGTTCTACAGATTGACAGTTTGATTTATAGTGTTTTGTTGTGCCTCGGTTTGAGCCTAGATCTTGGCTGCGAAAAAAAAAGAAGGAAACACTCAATTATTACCTTTTATGGCTTTATTCCACATCAACAATGGCGCCGTCTTCTTGAAACGGCACCCCTGTGCTATTCAGTGCAGCGCTCAGCATATTTTATGTTGACTGTTTATCATAACAATGAAGAGGATGACGGGTTTGAGATCACCCAAATGGGATTTTGACCTTGTGTTAACAAGATAAAGAAAATATCAGGATGGTTTGCAGAGGAAATATAAAATTCAGCGGGACCGCAACGTGTTTGTGTGCAAACACAAGTTGTTTAATATATTCATCCTGTGTGAGATATTCAGAGGTTTGATGTAGGTCGATATAGAGGTACGCCGCTGAAGAGAGGGTAGAATGTGTGAGGAGAGACCGCAGGGTAGTTAGTCATTTAGAACAAGACCTGTGACCTATTTTGACACAAAAGTGAACAGCATGAGTTCAACATGAAAAATGACTGGGAACAAAGAGCCACTAGTCACTAATGCTAAGAGACAAAACCTCACCACGTGAATGAAAACAACGTTTTATATAAAATAGGAACAAATGAGAGTCGTGTGAAGAGTTTAAATTAGCTCCACCATGACCAGCTACAACATTAAATTGCTACTTACAGATGAATGTGTCAGTAATTATAATACAATAGTACAATATAGAATAATATAGCCTTGCTGCATATGAGAAAATGAGCCTACTTCTCACTTGATTTATTACCTCAGTAAACATTGTAAACATGAGTTTATGGTCTCAATCACTAGTTTCAAGTCTTCTTCAATACAGCATGATGTTCATTTAGTAAATTATGGTCCCATTTAGAGTAAAGTAGACCATAAAGCAGGGGAGGCTTTACGGGGTGGCTACCTTGTGATACCTCAGTCTGGGTGTTCTCGTGTTTTCGTCTTACAACTTTAACCCTTTCACAGTGTGTTTTCAGTTCACGAAAGTTAATTGTAACATTTTTGGTCAACTAAAAATGTCTTGTTCAGCGTTGTACTTCGCTTCACCCTCTCGTGTCACTTCTGGTTGCAAAAAAACAAGATGGCGACGGTCAAAAAACAAGAATGCGACGGCCAAATTGCCGAACTGGAGGCTTCAAAACGGCAGTCAACAAACCAAAGGGTGACATCACGGTGACTACATCCACTTCTTATATGCAGTCTATGGTTACAGCTAAAGATTGACATCTATATTGACCTTTTTGAAGGTTTAGGAGAGGCTTTGCTTCAGGGTGGCTTTCTCCCTGAATGTCCAGGTGATGAGTCAGTGCCTGACATGCACAACTTCCCCTAATGATGTAACTGTTCAGGACACTGGTTGGATATGTTGTTATTTTTAAAGAAAGGACAAAGAGATATGCTTTCTGCAGGCAGACTTCCTTTTAAATAAACAAGACCAGAAGTGACAGCTGTCTTGCAAGTCAGACAGCAGAGGGGTATAAGATTATGTCCTGACCTTAATACTTTCAAAATAGTTTGTTGGTCAGCGTGGCCTGAGGCGAGTGACCACGTGAGTGTCAAAGGGGAGAATAAAGGAACCGTCATCAGGTGTTTGAGTCTTTCTTGAAAGATGAAGGCTTTGATCATCTGTTCAAACAGGTTAAAATGACCTCAGTTTAAGTACAAAGCAGGATGTAGTAAGGCTGGAACGATACACCTATCTTCTGATTTGATACTACCACGATACTTGGGTGCCTAATCGATATGTATTTTGATTTTTAGGTATTGCGAATCTACAAGTATTGTGATTCGATATTACGATTTATTGGGATTTTTAGATTATGGGAAAAAATTTAATCATACACTTGGGGACTAGGGACTAGGGACTTTTACTTTGGAAAATATCTAAATCGATAGAGTAAAAATGTTTAATTTTCGGCATGTACAGTATGTAGTCAGAGATGTCCTGAAGTCAAATATATCAGTCATTGTCAGGCATAATTTATTAAATTTTTTTCCAGCAACCCAAAAATAAAAGAATAAAGAAATTTCCCTCACTAATTAGTGGTATTTTCCATATAATTTATAAGGGATATGTGATGTTTTATACTTCTGGTGACTATAGTCCAATCAAACTTATTTCCATATATGTATTTTGTATATACAGTTCCTTTTGGTAACACCGTATTTTGAAAACTAGACGTAGTCACATGCATACTTCCGCTAACCAATTCCGTCACTAGCTCTTACCGTTAGCTCCGTTCTCTTTATACATCCATGATCAGCTCCATCGGGGCCGTCTGAATGCATTTAACATAAATATCAGTATATGGGTTCTCTGCAGTTGTAGCGGCGGCCGATTTGACCACGAAGATGAGAGTGACAGCCAGCTTGACCGCACGTTAGGATAACTTTTAGCTCTGCTTTAGCCGTGATGTCTAGCTCTGCTTTCCCTGGCAATGTGTGAAACCCAAAGTGTTTCCATACTTTATTGTATGTGTGGTGTTTACCACATTAGATTTTAAATGTGAGGGTGCAGGTTGTATCCACGAAGACCCTCTGCCGTTTTCTGCTCTGTCGTATCTACCGGTTTCTGCTCGCTACTGCCGGACGGCTACTGTTTGTTTTGGTTGATGGATACGGAACGGATAAGACATCACGTTACTAAGACTACAAGAATAAAAGTGTTAACTTCCTTCTACCTTCACATTGACTCAAATGAAGCAATTATATCGATTCTGGCATTAAAAAATGGATTTCAAATATTGTAAAAAAAGATATATTTTCTTTTTCTCAACCCTAGGATGTAGAAGGCAACAGCTGAGCCAGTGGCTGGCAGCTAACAGTGCTAACAGCACTGACAGTGCATAATACGGCAACAGTTCTGACAGAGCTAACAATATTAATCAGAGGTGGAACCGGATGGTGGGTGCTACGCATCCGCCATGACGTCGTTGGTTGGGATGGCATTATCAGCTGTAACTGCCGTATGAGAGCAGTACAGAGTGGCATCCGTGAGCTAGCCTGTGGGGCATGCTCACATTCACGAACATGCACCAAAAGCATGCGTGGCCGGCCCGGCGATGTCAATAAAGCATAGAGAATCTCTGATTACAACACAGAGAGGGAGAGCAACTTCATTCTCTGCTCAGGTAGACATTACTCCTCTATATCTTACATAACAAATAGTTGTTTAGCGCTATATTAATGCTCTGCACCTTTAAAAATGCCTCATGATGATGAAAGCCCTCATGCTCTGTGACTCAGTTTGAAACTGTAATCAGTGAAATCAGCTGCTATAGTGTTGGCTGGAACGGAAACCAGCAGACTCTTGAGCCTCAATGGCACATGATTGAAAACCATTGGTATTATGTACAGTACTGTATGCCCGCTTTTTTTCTTAACCTTAATGACCAGGCTGAGATTTTTGGAAAGTGGTACTGTACGTACATTGGTTAACTGACCCAGTATACGACACAAAACTTGGAACCAAACTCATCATTGTAAATCATCCCTTAGGCCTCTCAAGCTGCAAGCCTCAGCATGCTGTATTTTTTTTATTAATTCCATAATACTCCTATATGTGTAAGTGCCTGAAGTGTTTTTATATAACCAGCAAATGTTGTTTTAATGTTAGCTGCTCTAACTTGGCTCAAAGTTATTAATGTACCCTGACATTTGACTGCTAAGCAGCTGATTCCATGCCAATCAAGTGTAAAGTAAACATACAACATACCGCATTGCATTGTGGGATATTTATACCGCCGTTGTGTCCAGTGTTGAATACTGTAATATTTCACCGGAAATAGTATGCAATTTGCGTACTCTTGCAACCCATAATGGAACATACCAGTGTGTATTTCTGTAGAATTAAATGGACATTAAAAACAGGCTGAACAACTGAATAATATGTTTGTATAAAATATTCACAAGAAGAAAGAGGACTTCAGGTCAAACCGATCACTGATACTAACACAATTGAACTTATGAATGGATTTACAATCTGAACTGTAATTTACGTCATCACTTCCTGAGAACCTCCTTGCCGGTTGGAGACGTGTAACCATGGTAACCTGTGCCAACCTCATGTGAATCAAATTCTGAATTAATTTAAAATATATATTACGCCTAGCAAAGTGAAATCTTATACTTACAGTTAAAATGAAGTGTTATTGATGTTACAGAGCTGTCTGTCAACGTCCATTATGAACGTTGTCGCCCCTACCGCATTGCATTGTGGGATATTTATGCCGCCGTATTGACCAGCGTTACATACTGTAATATTTCACTGGAAATAGTATGCAATTCGCGTACTCTTGGTTTCATACTAAGGTTTTGGACATACTAAGATATCTCACATACTGATTTAGTCTACTAAATAGCATGTTAGTTTGGAATTTCGGACGCAACCATAACAACACCAAGCTTCATAACAACACATAACAACACATAGCTTCAAAAAAACACAAAGCTCCATAGCAACACATAGGTTCATAACAACATGTAACATTTTTTTTTTTACATTTTTACTCCCTACAGTTTGGAATCCTACTTAAAATGGCTGAATACCCGGTGCAGTCCACTTCGCAGCGAACTACGAGGCGATCGGAACCCATGCTGTATTTTTACAGCAACATTCTATTACTTTAACTCTGATATTCAGGTACATGTAAAATACAACATATTTTTTTCAGCTCTTACAGCAACCCAAAATGGAACATACCAGTTTGTACTTCTATAGAATGGACATTAAACCGGCTAAACAACTGAATAATATGTTTGTATAGATCTTAAAATATACACTAGAAGAAAGAAGTCTTCAGGTCAAATAGATCACTGATACCGACACATTTTTATGGAAAGATGTAACAATTATCCCGTGCTTTTCACCCCATGGGACCAAAAGTATTGAGTATAACAGACTGGGGTTTACTGATGTGTGTTGTTTGAATATAACAGGCTTTTAATTGATTTGTCCTCCAGCGAGACCAAATTATTTTTGAAGAAAACTGCCTTCTCTGTAGCACACCTTGGTATAAAGACAGTTTTGTATTTAATGTATCACATTATCAACCTTGCTGACACTGTTGTCAGCATCAACATCCAGAATATATTTTATAAGGTCTGCACATTTTAAATTATAAATGGATGTACAATCAGTTAGTTATATTACTCCTGATAAGAAAGACCTATACCTACCTTAAAAGTCCATGCCGCCAAATCAAATACTCATAAATAACTTTCACTGTGGAGCTTAAATGACATTGAGAGACATTAAAAAGACATAAAACATGTTAGTGCACTAACTTATCTCACAGACAAATAGTCTATCCCCTTTTGTTTTTTCCACCTCATCATAAAACATGGCATTATTTAGCATTACCTATAGACCCATTGTGACAACCTGACAATTGCATGATCGGTCTGCTACCCACATGCTTAATATTCCCACACAGACACCTCATTTCCCTTAAATAAATAATGGCAATCTATTCATATAATGTTATAATAATGCTGTCATTGGTGACCTACATTTATGGGGGTAAACCATTAATCATACAGCCTGAGAGGAGAGCAGCAACCTGCTATAAACCAAAAGAAGGCCATTCAGCCGGGGTACCAGGGGAGCCCCTGTGTCTCTGTGGAACAATAACACACATTACTAAATGCTGGGCTTGTGGAAGGTAACCTCACTGAGGAGTATAGGGATTTGTGTGTGTGTGTGTATGGGGGTGTGTGTGGGTGTGTTGTGGTAGCCCGCTGGCCCCTTTGATACACAAAGGACTTGTTTTGAAAGTGACAGATTAACTGCTGGTTTCTGCTCAACCCTGAATACACCAGAGTATGTGTACCCATGGGAGGTGGAAGTCAAAGTTACAAATTAATCAAACATGAGCTGAGAAAGTCAATGCAATGCTGTATGTGTGTGTGTGTGTGTGCGCGTGTGTACCATATATCCACCAAAAACGCTCCCAGAGATAAGAAGTAATATCCATCTTGCAGAGCAAATTTCAATGTTACAATCTTAACATAATCTGTTGTGTTATACGCAGTGGAACCACTGCAGCCCCTTGCGTTGTATTAACACAGGCCAGTTTTCAGTCTGAATTCCTGCTAAAGGTGCGCCCACACTAGCCTTCCTTCTCAACAAAATTACACTGCACACAGCCCCGAAAAAGGATGCGATGTCACCGTTCTGATGCTCAGTTGTTTTTCGTCGTCTTTTTTATTTGCATGCAAGCATAGTCCATCTGTGTCTGTGCAAGCCAAATGCACAAAATGCAACTCTAAAACAAAATCCCCAAAAACAAAGGAAACAAATCGACTGTAAACGATCACACTGTCAACATCAGTGAGAATTAGTTTCATCACAATCTTCCCTGATGGAAGCATATTTGGTCATGCCTCTGGGAGAGAATATTATCAAGTTAATGTAAAACTAACATCATTACGCCCGCCAACCAGAACAGCTTAACAGCAGGGAGCCGTGTTCTCAATAACCACTCTCCCACTGTTTCTCGTTACAGATTAATGAACTCGATGTCAAGCAGCACTTCATTTCATTTTGCCCTCAGTAAATGTATATTCATCATCAATAGATAAACAAACATGGGAACTTGTCTCAGCTCATTGCTTGCACTGGGCTGCAGTGTTTTATGGGAATGTTAATTGGTTTATAGCTCTTCAATATAATGCTAACATGACATTTTTTTAACCACAGAAATTAAACTTTTAGCATTAAAATGATATATGCTATATATATATCACTATATATATATTTTTAGCTTTTTTCCACTTTTCATTTCTCCACAAATGTGCTTGAATATAAACATGCTTTTTTCCATTCCAAGACCTTTTCACAGTTTGTGACTGTGAACCTTTTGGATACCTTAGTTACACCTGTATTTAACAAGTTATAACGTCCGTTGTGAGAAAGGTGTATTGGCTGCATATGTGTTGACAAACTTTTGTTTGCCTTAAGTCCTGTTGTTAAAGACATGAATATAACATTGAATAAGATCCTAGACTCTATATGAACATACAGTATGCATTTATTCAAATATTGCTGAATTTACATCACACCCAGACATTTTACATCTGTTTCAAATCAACAAAATACCGCCGCAAACATATATGATAACTCCCTCCAAACAAGCCATTATAGCCAAAAGCTTCCAGAGCCAGACTTCCAGCTGAGGGGAGCTCTGATGTTAATGTGTGTTAAACAGCCAGGTTAGAGTATCCTATTAGGAATGGATGGATGAATGGTGAGCGATGGATGGAGGGGAGACTCGAGGTCATATTCTCCACTCCCTCTCTGTCCATGAGTCAGAGGCAGTCAGGCTAGTCCAGATCCTCTGGTCCACTGGAGACTGAATCAGTTCCAGCAGACTCCATGTAGTAGTACTGTTCATAGTAGAGATTCACAAATATAAGACGCTGCATTGTTTGAGGGCAGCACAATCAGTTACTCCAGTTTTCTAACGCTAATATAATATAGAATATTTATCAGAATACATGCAGGCAATAAATGACCTATATTGCTGCATGAGTATGGATGAGTTAGCCAATAGCTGGTGGGGGATCGGTGTGTGTTGAGGGCAAAGTAGTGTTGACCTTTCTGGAGGTGTAATGGACCTAGATTAATGAGAACTTTGGAATGGGTCAACAACCCAAATTACCTGACATTCAAGCAAAACCCACTCAAGTGCAGTTATACTGTATCAATTATTTGTTACTTTAATATATGTATATCTCTTTAATTTACTATATTAATACTGCTATGGCACACACAAACCCACACAAACCCATTAGCTCAGTTCTCTCGCATGCAACTTCGCATTAGAATCATTCATGTGAGGAGGGAAAGCAGTCTGACACTTTGGCCTGACTCATGACAGTCGCCTCGCCCACGCCCCTTAATCTATGATAATTTCTTCATTTTTGTCTACATAATATTGTCCCTATAAACTAACAGCCCAGTCGCACAGCAGTTTGTGAAATAGTCTCGAAATTTAATTAATCGATTCGTGTACATAGACATGAATTTCACATTTTTTTTGTGATGGTCAGCACAAAATCAATTCGTATGTAATCCAAATAATTGAGAACTGGGAAGTATAAAGAATGGCAAACGCCACGTAGGGGGGATGTCGGGTTGGATGGGTCAAAAAACACAGGACTTTCACCCAGGAGACCTGTGTTCGTGTCCCGTGTGAAACCAGAGGTCCAGGTTGATTTATTTGCCACATAACCTTTAAGTTACAGCACTTCCAGAGTTATTTTAACCAAAACCACAATCTTTTTTGTAAAGCTAACTAAGTAGTTTATGTCACGTAACTTCCGTGCTTAAGTTACGCCACTTCCGGTATTATTTTAACCCAAACCACAATCTTTCCCTAAACCTAACTAAGTAGTTTTATTTTTAAAAGACTGGAGAGGAAATTGAAACGTGCGTCACGTGTTGTTGAAAGTCGTGCTGAGCGTCACCAAAAAAAAGGGAAATACGTGTCTTTGTACACGAATCAAATAGATTACATTTCGTGACTATTTCACCAACTGCCATGAGACTGTGTTGAAACTAAATCAAAGAGGCTCTGTTCACCTTCACTTCTCCTCTCCTCTCCTCTTCTCTTCTCCTCTTCTTTGTGTTTATAGATATGTTGCTAACAATCCAATAGAACAGTAACAAGCTCATACTGAGTGAAATACTGGTCCACACTGGATTAAATTAAGTTTACAGTTTAGTGGACACACTCCTCTTTTTTTTAAGCAATGTCGAAAATCTGCAAATCAGTAGCTGTGGATAAGTATTTGTTTTGCCTGGAGGCTGATTGATCTCATTAGTGATGTAATGCTGGTCGCTCAGAACAGACGGGAACCCAAATGCACGACACAGAGAGAGTCAATGTAGTGAAAGTTTATTCCAGTAACAAGAAAGAGTGAAAACCAGAGTAATAGTGGAAATGAACCTATATAAATACTACTGGGCTGATTAGTGAAAATGGCAGCAGTTGAGTCAGGTGGTGAAAACTGTTGCTGGAGGGAGAGGAGGGAGTGTATCTAGAATGACATGATTTAGTAACAGAATGAATCAGGCTGCAGTTGTGACAGGTGAACTGATATTTTAGAGATAAAGTTCGGTTACACTGTGATAAGATATCAGTAGCTGAGATGGCTGGTAGAGGGACGATACACACAGCTCATCATTTTGAATTAGCTCCACATCTACATCTTGTTACTGCTGGCTTTGCACATACCAATGCTGGTCTTTCTGCCAGCTCACACCGCCATGAAACTGGGGGCCAAAGCATCTTAGTAAGGTGTAAGAAAAGCTTCATTGCTAGCAAATCAGGTGTTAAATCGGGTCAAAACCTGGTAACTATGTATGGAAGCATCTGTTTCTTCTCTTATTTTTCCTTTAATTTGCAACCCATCAGTATATCTTATGACAAGCTGTTCTCATCCACCGTTCGTAGCTATAACTATGAAAAGTAATGCATTGTAATTTGTAAAAATCCCACAAAATCCATTTTTATTTAATCCATGTAATCATGAACCAAGAGCAACAAACTCTGCATAGGGAGGAGGTCAGGGTGGATGGGTGGGTGAGATGGGTTTCCTGTGAAGAAGGAAGTTTATTTTGAAAAGACTGTATGCGTCTAACAAGCGGAAATTGGCTCTTGTTTGCTGGACATTCATAGGAAAACCAAAAAATGAGGAATAACTTTTCGTAAGATATCATACGAACCGTTGTATGAGGACACGTTGATGTTTTTACATGGCTTATATAACTTACTGTTCAGGGTTGAGGTGGCATCTTTGCATAATGGGTGAGACGTACAGTAGGGATGTGTATGAAAGGCACAGTGCTAATGACGTGGACTAAAGATAGACTTTTGAGGACGAACTGGCCAAGACATGACTTCTGTTTTAAATGTCATTGCAAAATTTGTCAGACATGGCTCATATTTTGGTGCCTCACCAGCACCTCTCCTCCCATAATTACTAGTGAAAAGAGCATGGTCTGCTGTTGAGTCAGAACTGATTAGCCACTTGTTGCCCGACTACATGTCTGACACGCAAGTCACTCAATAAGAAACTTTTAATTTAATTTAATTTAGATTCAGGCTGCTCTAATTTAACAAGATGGTCTTCTCAGAGACCTACGAGACTTTGGTGATTCAACGCTTCATCATCCAGTCTGGGATAGTATCTGTGTTGACCAGCAAAGGTCAGTTTTCCAACTGGAACTATGTACATTACAATATGTCACAGCTACTGTATATTAGCTCCCAACTACAGTAGTTTCTGGACCTAAAGCAAAGGTCCTATGAGGCTGGAAGATTCATCTGCCTCCAAACAATAAGAGTAATGAGTTAACTGCAGCATGAGATCATTAAAATGAACAGTGCTGCTATCTCACTCGCTGTGCCTCAGGCATTGGGCGGCCATGTTTACTGATTTCATGATTATGTCTATGCATTGCATATTAGAAAAATGTAATTGTCAATTTTGATACGACTTTGTGATAATGGAAAAATGTAACAATTATCCAATACTTTTCACCCCATGGGACCAAAACTATTGAGTATAACAGACTGGGGTTTACTGATGTGTGTTGTTTGAATATAACAGGCTTTTAATTGATTTGTCCTCCAGCGAGACCAAATTATTTTTGAAGAAAACTGCCTTCGCTGTAGCACACTTTAGTATAAAAACAGTTTTGTATTTAATGTATCAACCTTGCTGACGCTGTTGTAAGCATCAACATCCAGAATATATTTTATAAGGTTGTCTGACATGATGACAAAACATTTCCGAGTCATGACCGTTATTTGAACAACTGCTATGACATTTCTCCTCATTCCCACATTTAGGTCATTCGAGGATCTGGGGGCTTTGCAGCCTTTTAGAAACCCTTTGAAATGAAGGAAATGGCTTATGTCAGCTAACAATTCCACCAAACTCAAATCGTGTTCTGTGGATTAGAAAATAAGTGAATCCTTCTCCAGTGTTGACTGGTATAAACTTTAGTTACACAGAGCCTAACACATCACAAAGGACTCTTATCAAGCAGCATCTTAATTCTGCACAGCGGGCAGAACCAACGGCGAAAGGAAGAATTTCGTCTTTGTGTATTTTGTGATGGAGGCTGCAACTGCAAGTGTACTGTTTTTGGAGGACTCTTTGTCTTGCTGTAACTATGAGCCTTTCAGCTTGGAAAAGGGTTGCTGGCCTTGGTGTGTTGTCTGAATCCAGCAACACTGGGTCAATTGGTCTAAAAATGGTGAAGTTTGGACAAGTGTCTCTGTTTAGGGCAGCACACTGAGCGACCAAATGCACATTCGCAATAAAGCCATCGTGATCCTCTCAGCTGTGTTTTTGATATAAAAATAGGTTGCAGTAGGGTTCACTGGTGCTCAAGAGAACAAGAGAGAGAAAGAGATGGCTGAAGCAACTCGACATGGCAAGCCTAAAGGAAATAGAAATCAGAAAAGCAATGGGGGGAGAGAGGTAGGTGGGGGAGGGTTGACAGAGCAACACAGCTTAATGAAATACCAACATCTTCTTAGCTAATTTCTATGTATGGTATTGCCCATGTAAAGGTAAGAAACATACAGCTGGATTAAGGCCTCGGCTCATTGTCATCACAAATGTCATAAACTAGAAAACAAAAGACTTGTGCAATGCATCCCATTGCAGCCAGCCACAGTGAATCTACGATCGGTGTTTTGTGGTTGATGATTTGTTAACTATAATACAAGCTGATGTGTTGCTTATAGTCAGGTTTCTTGTATACAACATTACTGAGTGCGTGCGCATTCAGGGGGTAAAACCGATTTGGCAGCTGTTGTTATCAACGTAGATTTCGCATTGTTTTTACATTCTTGTTGACTATACTAGACCCCTGCAGAGTCTGCAGAGTCAGAGTTTCATAATCTATTATGAAATGGGTAACCTTAGATCAGACATAAGTGTGATTTGACTTGGAGGATCTGTGTCTGTTTGGTTGACACTCCGGTCGGTGTTCAAGTTACGTGAGTCCCACTTTTTCCTTAGCGATTCCTCAACAGGTATAACATTAATATAAAACTGGAGACTTGGATTTTGGTCTTGTTATTAGTGCAACCAGTCACACAGCAGCTCTTTGTATGTCAGGCAAGTGAACATTAACTTTAGATCTGATAAACGTAACGCAAAAAGTCAAAATATTGCTGATATGTCTGATTCCAATTAAAGCAAAAATTAGCAAACATTAATTTCCTGATGTTGTGACCGCGGGGGAGGAGGAGCGCTGCTCAGTAGACTACCAGACATTTTCATTACTACTACATTTGCTGAACAGCATTTTGCTGGGTGTGTGAATGTATCCATCATATAGTGTCCTCAAAAAATCCACAAAGGAATGAAAAAGTATGCACACTAGTTTCTGCTAACAATCCCACAATACAATGCTCCACATTTTATGAATGCGAAAATTATCACAGCATCAGTCATTGATGACGCTAAATGATTAGTAAAATGCCCGAAATCTCAATTTATTGCTCACTATTGACTATTATTATTGAGTATTGACTATTTAGTGTCTTGTTGTGAATTGGTGAACAAGGCGGTTATTTCAGACACATCCTTGTAAGTGTATGTTTTATTTCCTATGACAACTTAAAGTGCTCGTGGTGCTCACTGGTGATGCCACAGAGACAGACAGTCCTGCCATGGTTGATTTGACAGCTTCTTGTGAATCCTGTTGCCTTGTTATTTTTACAAAACATTTGTCAACTATTGGTTATGATATCTCATATTTTTCTGATTTGTAATCACTTTCATTGAATTTGCTGTCCGATACTGTTTTCACACTTTCACAATTGCGCCCAGTAAACACTCGAAGAGTCTTTTTTCTGTCTTCTTCAACCTTTATTGGACATGTATTTCGATCGCTGTTCACCTTCACACATGGTTTTCATATTTTGCTCACTTATAGCATATCAAATATTCATACTGCTCAATTACTGCAAAGTGGCTACAGTGAGGGTAATGTACTTCATTGTAGTCAGTAAGGCCACCACGCATTAGTGAGCTGTGAACACCAGACAGAGAGAAAGACAAAGAACGTTGAGGTATGAGGGTCTTTGAGCAGATGCTTTCTGGACAGCTTCTCTGTATTCATGGAGTGCGGTCAGGTTTTCTCCCTCAGCAGATACAGCTACAGCAGTTGAAGAGGGTGAAGAAGAAGGAGGCATAGTGATGCAGACCAGCATAGCATAAAGGCATCATGGATCATCAGTTCCCAACGCTGCTGGGCCTTGTGCTTTTCTCCTAGCGCCACTCAGGGCATTCACTAACTTTATGAAAAGGGCCATGGATTAATTCCTCCAGCCCCCAGTGCCCACTGCACTATGAAATGCTCTAAATGCTAAAGACTGAATGCTATGAGAGCTTTCTTTTCAAACACCCATCGCCCTCGGCTCCTCTTGCGTTATGCCTCAGCTCACCAAGAGCCCTGAGAGCCTTACAAACTGTGACACAGTGACACAGAGATTATAAAAGATGGGTTTCTGTACCGAAGACGATCGTAGTGTAAAAGACCAAATGTCAGTTTTTCTGGGAGTGGCCACTGTATGTTTGGTATATAGCTGTGGGCGTTTTACTGTAGCACCCAAAGAACGATTGAAATATAGCTGCATTTGCAAAAATTATAATAGCTAAATTAAAAACAAAAATGGCAACAACGAAAAAAAAAGAACTACAGCAGGACTGAGATACCAACCCAGACGCCAGGAAAAAATGTTGGCATTGTCCAATCATACCAAAAATATGTTTCATAAATACATTTCATATGAGCGTCGTATCATGCTTGCAGAAATGCATAATGCCACATGGTTAACATTGTGAGGCAGTTGGTTAGGTTTAGGCAATAAAACTATTTGGCTAAAGGCCCAGAAAACACCAAACCGACATCAAAGGACTAGCGGCAATGAAGGCAGACCGTTACATCGCCTCACGTCGCCTTTGTCTTGGCTGACTAGTTGCACTTGAACACACTGCGAAGACTACAGTCGACGGCCAGTTAGTATGTACGTTCTGCGCCTGCGTGAGAGGAAATATCTCTTTACACCAGCAGGCAGCGGTAGTCTGTATTTGTCAGTCAAAAAGGGAAACCAGAAGACCAAGGACTGTGGCTATACAAGCTGTTGTTACGATGCGTGCATGAAACAAAACGGCGTTTGCCGACCATTTTCACAGCACTCTCACTCACCTCCTCACTTAGCTTCATTCCAGATGACCATATCGTTTTGAAAATATCTGTGTATTGGAATGATCAGATGAGATGAAGATGAAAAATGAGAAGAGCCTTCTGTGTGTGCCCTCTTGACTTTACCCTTTTGCTTGCTTTCCTCACTTCTGTTTCTCTTTGCTTCACTAAGCTGAACAGCCAATCGGAGGGATTTTTTTCACAGATGACTGCTGACCGTTGGCTCGGTGTGTCAGGCCCTTAACGTTAGAAAAAAGATCATGGTTTGTGTTAAAATAATAACGTAGAAATGTAATGTAACAACGTAACTAGCGTCCACATACCACATCACTTTATCTGCACGTCGCTCATTGTAATATGTCACTTACTCTGCCGGAATGCAAAAATGTCCACATTAAAAAAACAAAAAACGTCTACATTCAACGTATCCGTAGTTTGCAGAAACAAACAATGCCAAAAAATGTTTTCCTGGTGACTGGGCTGGAGATACACACCTCTTCGATCAAGGACTAAATAAGACCATGCTGCAGGAAATTCGATTTGAATGAACAGTGTATTTAATAGCATCAGAAGTCATGTGGGAACAGAGATGGAAAGTGAAAATCGTGGCTTAAGGCAGAAGTGTGTACAATGCTGGTATTGACTGTGATTGTGAAACATGAGAAACAGGACAAACTGTATACTGGAAATATTGGTAAGAAAGCAGCCAGGGGACAACCCCCCCCAAACACCACACATTGCAGAGGTAATTATCTGCAATCACAGTGGCTGCTCCTACAGAAGGGCGGCTGAACAGGAGATGAGGCTGAACCTCCTCCATTCGACCTCACTCAAAGCTGTGACTGACCTTGAACCTGCCACGATCCCCGGTTATTCACTGGGGCCAGACTTACACAACCACTGCTGGGCTTCCCAAATGAAAGGAAGACAAGAGAAAGAGGACCTCTGATTGCTGGAGAGCCACCAAACACACAAACAGAAGCCATGCATGTGAAGCGTTTCAGTCTTATTTGGATAACCTTCACAAATGAAAGACCACAGAGAGAGACAGTCCGGGCTGCACTGTGAAATTGGTTGCTCTAGTCACGCCTTACAGTGTGACATTCAATTTGATGTCACCTGTTTGTAGACAAAGCAAGATGCATTTAGTTTTCTTTGAATCAAATGTCATTATAAATATATCATAATGTACAATAGCACTCTAGTAAGCCAACGCACCATGTAGGGATAATATTTCACAGAGGTGTTTTTTTGTTGTTTATAATAATGATAATAATAATAATAATAATAATAATAATAATGATGATAAACATGATTGCAGCCAGGTCATGTGCATCATCATGTTCCCTTTTTCATTTACTATAAAGGGGCTGATCTTTGTCATCACTTGATCAACTTCACCTGAATCTGTGCACATAAACATGCATGCGTATGTTTTGCGAGATTATGGCCAAAATGATAATCACGATTATTTTGATCAATATGGAGATCACGGTTATTATCATGATGTCATAGATTTTAGGGACAAAATATTTTTATTACAATTTCACATGTAAGAAAACAGAGGGCTGCTTTCACTTCCATGTCGTGCTACATTCCAACCGTCAAAAATTCCAAATGTTATCCTTTTACTTTGTCATCTATTGTGGTTATTTGTATAAAAACACAAAATTCAAATGATTAGGAAATAAATAATCATATTTTTATGTAAATATTTGGTTTGATAAAAAAAATCTCGGCATTGGTAGTTCTAATTATATATTATACAATAAGCTGTTTAGAGCTAGTGTTAGGAAGTTAAAGAGGTCATATTTCCCTCTCTAATAACTATTTTATATTGCTGTGAAAACATCTCTTTCAAACAATTGGATTTATTCAAGTTTCTCAAAAAAAAAAAAATTTACAAGATTACATTTGAACGCATCATAACAGCCTTAAAATGTACCATCACCAAATACTAATTAGATCTTGAACGCACCATAATGTGCTCCGTGCTGTCAGCAGACGAGCTGGTCACTTTGATTACTCTGAGCAGCATCATGGGGCTGAATTACAATATAATACGTTTCTGATTGAGTTAGTTGGTCCAAATGTTTTAAGGTTGTTCCTCCACAGCTTATTTTGGACTTGCAGTTGTGACAAAATGCATCTTTATATCTTCTTCACTCACGCTGAAAATCTTCAACATCGACAACATTTTGTGTGTGTGTGACGTTACTGACGCTGTGTGTTGACGTAAAACCATCATGTGGCGGCTGCACGTGTGTTTGACCTGCAAAAACTTGGATATATGAGACTGCTGAAAACCGGCTGGCTTCAATCGGCTGCTGATTGATGGTCCATCTCTAGCTGTTAGTTTAGGAAGCGCTTGATTTATTCTGCAGAGTTTATGAGCGGAGCATTTTAAACATCAATATCACAGCCGATTATGTTCATTTAATTGTGGGAAGCCAAAATCGTGATCGCGATTAATATTCGATTAATTGTGCAGCCCTAGCGTGTGTCTACGTCTGAACATTTTTTTCATTTGTGCTTAATAATTTATGTAATACACCACTTCACTATGAATAACCTGTGAATATGGGCAGTGATCCAAATTTGAACAATGCAAGCTATAATTCACCCAGCCAGCAAGGCGAGGAAGCTATTTGAGAACAATAATAACCCCGACCCCCGAAATGACCCCTTTCCAAACGAATGGTCACAGTCAACACAAACACCTTGATTCATGAGTCAGTAGTTAGTAAGGAGGAGGCAGTTGCTCCACCCTACAGATCCACCTAAACAAACACAGTGAACAACATTTACAAATATGGCACACAAAACATAAATTCTTAGATGTTTGAATTCTGTATGTAATAATTCAGCCCGCTCGCACGAAAAGACGTATGAATGACACGATAATTCGCAAGGCATTCAGCGTGCAATAAGAATGACGTGTCATTTGCACGCTATGTAGTCTGTACTGACTGCAATGTAAATGCATCCGTGTGAATATGCTACACTTGGAGCTAGTGACGTAGAATAAAGTGAGAAAGACTGTTTTTGGCGGGTGGGAGGGGATGGGTCCAACAAACACAGAAAAAGAAGGAGACCGGTGTTTTGTTTTGTAAGTTCCGTTAGTGACGTTTTTGACGTGTTCTTTAGTGATGTTTGTGACATGTTTTACGTACTTATGTCATGTTGTTTCCATACGTATTTTACATAGTTAACCTACTCATTTTAAGCCCAAACATGACGGTTTTTCTAAACCTAACTAAGTGGATTTGTTGCCTAAACCTAAACTGCTGACATTACCGTAGTTTTGTTGCATGGCATACAAATGAGCCTCAAAAAGCCTAAAATGCGCCATGACAGGTGGAATGTCCTTATAATGTCTGCGCTATTTATATGCCTTCCCGTGAGATTGGGATAAATAATAATGAAACAAAATCAGTGAACAGCAACTTCGTGCGTAGAGTGTCATTTTATAAAAGGAAAGCTGATCTCCTTAGACCCAAGATTCTCCATAAATATGTGCTTTTTCATATTTTAATTTCATATATATATTTCTACATTGTACTGCTGTTAAGGTTTTGTTATGAACCTTGCGATTTATTCCATGTGACACATGGTTATGCTTACTTCAGGGAACTGACTTCTCTTGGAAAATATATTGCTTTCTATTGGAAGTAAAATGATGTCTCATTTAATTCTCTCTGACTAAACATACACTGACGCTGCATTTCTATAAATAAAACACTGCATCTGTAGAAACAAAAGGAAATAATTACGATGATGGCGAATATATTTGGCAAATCGTAGAAAAAAAAGGGTAATGCCATATAAACCTAACACAAAGACTCTTCTTTATTTTATTCTATCTTTTGTGTGCATGTAAGAGGGCTTGCACGAACACAAATAAACAGTGGATCCTAGTGTGGGCATCAAGTCACATGACTACAATACTTGGGCCAATCCCCCAGTTAATATTTTCCACTGAAACTGAGACACCTCAATTTAGGGTCCCCACAGCCTTTTAAATGACTGTATGTCCTTGTATATAAACCCATATTAGGGATAAAACAGAGATGCTTAAAAAAATGTATCCTTGAATAAATATCCTCCACGCTGCAACGATTCATTGCTCAACAGCACAACATCCAACCAAGGATGCATCATATGTCAACACCCCCAATCTCTCTCTCTCTCTCTCTAATGCTGCTTATGCAGAGGGGAAGAAATCTGATGTCATGCCTGCCTGCCCTCGGCTGTCAAGCCCTCTGACACACACAAACACACATACATACACAGACAAACGTTATTTACAGTATAATTACTTCCATGACAGTTCAGATGCAAGCCCATCACTCAGTATTATCAAACTATTGAGGCGTGTAACAGTCTATATATAATACAGATTGGGAAAAAGAGTTTTATTACAAATCGACACACATGACCAACTACACACCCACTGTAATCCAGCAGATTTCTACTCTCATCTCAGAATACAAAAATCTTATATAAATTAACCTATACTGAGATTCTAAAGATCATGAACTCATAAAGAGACTTTCAAAAACAGAAATCATTGGGAGCCAGAATAAGCCCATCAAAACTGGATACATTTTCCTCATCATATTCATTATCATTCAAATCCACGCTAGTGTGCAGAATTTGGCAGGAAGTTGCAGGCAAGGGATATTTATATGGGTTTCTAAAGGCTACAGTTACTATGCAAATCCAGTGCAGATGACTGAGTGATTGCACAGAGACGCTCCCATCCTGCTGCTCTCTCTCTCTCCCATTCCCCATAACCTGAGCCACCGGAGCAGAACATGCACTTGTCTTTGCTTCATGCTTCAATTTTAACGTTGCCGAGGGGCGTGCTGAGAGAAATCAGATGTAATTAGGTGGATGTTCGAGAGGCAGTTGGATATTAACATGGGTTTCACCACGCAACATGGTGTTGAATGCCAGGTGCCAGATCTCCTGCAGTCACTTTATGTTTGCAGACAGATGTTCTTTAAGGCCCCCCGACCCATCATGAAATTGCGGGACGTACGTAAGCACTAATTGTTGTTCTTGCACACATTTATGATGGAGATGATGTGGGTTGAAAGGAATAAAGTTTTTGTCCTGTCATTTGTTGCTTTGAGAGAAGCTTGATCAAACAGATCAATAATAATTGCACGATTGTCCGATGTCCATAATTGCGATTAATCGATGTACCTTAAAAGGAGATTTGTCAAGTATTTAATACTCTTATCAACATGGGAGTGGACAAATATGCTTGATTTATGCAAATATATGTATATATCTATTACTGGAAATCAATCAACAACACAAAACAATGACAAATATTGTCTAGTAACCCTCACAGGTACTGCATTTAGCATAAGAAATATGCTCAAATCATTACATGGCAAACACAAGCCCAACAGGCAACAACAGCTGTCAGTGTGTCAGTGTGCTGACTTGACTATGACTTGGCCCAAACTGCATGTGATTATCATAAAGTGGGCATGTATGTAAAGGGGAGACTCGTGGGTACCCATAGAACCCATTTACATTCACATATCTTGAGGTCAGAGGTCAAGGGACCCCTTTGATAATGGCCATGACAGTTTTTCCTCGCCAAAATTTAGCATAGGTTTGGAGCATTATTTAACCTCCTTCTCAACAAGCTAATATGACATGGTTGGTACCAATGGATTCTTTGAGTTTTCTAGTTTAATATGATACCAGGATTTACTATTTAAAGCTAGCTTTAAAACTGCGCCAGCTACGACCTCCGAAAGATCGATTGCATTAATGCATTAAAGAAATTAGTGGTGTTAAAACAAATTTGCATAAACATGTTATCGCGGTAACTTCGACTTATATGTTACTTATTCATCTTTCCAAATACAAATTGAAGGAAACATAATTGCTGCCTTGATCATGTCCACTGGCAATGTTTGTCCTGTTAATGAAGGGCTAGGTTATTGTGCCAAACAAAAAGTAATTTGGGCACCATTAAGTTTCTATTAAAATGTATTTGTTTTTTAAAAATTGTTGTATATCAATGCCATTTTGGCATGCCAAAAGACCATTTTTGGAGGAAATCTTATACAGAGTTTGGTAGAGACCATACCAACATGTGGGAGATTTCAACTGGACATTTTAAATCTGCAGTAGACGGCAGGCTCCAGCTCGGCTCTGATTGTCCTGCAGATGCCATTAGGAGCACCGGAGGACACAGAGGCACATGATTTTTTTCAGATTACCTGTCTCATGCAATAGTCAGGATATAGTGACAGTTTTATTAAAAATAAATTATAAATGTTAATCATTTGCTCCAATTCATCCCACTGCATCTTTAAGTTTCTCTTAGAAGGTATTTTTTATTTTTTTTTTAATTGTTGTATATCAATGCTGCTTTCTTGTTTGTGCTACTTTAGAATAATCTGCGTGCTGTGGTTACTGGTAGGAGTGCAAATGAGAAGAACACAACAACAACAAAAAAACTGAATAGGACATGCTTCGAGGAAAAATGGCAGAGACAGATTACAGATTAAGCGTGCCACATCCAGCTCTCTAACTGTCCTCTCTGTCTCTTTTCTCATGGTAAATGCTTTCCTTTTCTCTGTTTGGAGAAAGTAGTGGGAAACAGTGAGTCAGGCTGGAGTGGTGAGAGCTGGAGTGGACTGTTAATGCTGCCCAATGAATTAAGAGTCGGTTCTGCTAGTTTACCATTTGAATGACTGGGAGGCTTGGGAAGGTAGCAAGCTCTGGACACAAAGAGATGCTTCACAGCCCCAATGCACTTTGGTTCACATCTACATGTCTAAATATTTGCTTCCAGGGACACAGCATGTTGTGCATAAGTGGAAAGACATTATACTGTACAACAACACCAAAAGAAAAAAAAGTAATTTTAATTTGTTGTCTGATTTACATTTACAAGTAGGTTAATCATCATCTTCCAGCAATATTTTTTGAAAGAGAGGCCTTATCAGACAAGTGCTTACGAATTTGACTAATTAACACGCATTTCTACATAAAATAATCCAATTCAGAACCACTGTTATGGGCCCAGGTGAAAAACCACAACATTTAACTAACCAACGTAATTATAAATCCATTAATGCCCGGGAGACTTTCATCCCCCTTGAAGGTATTTTCTCAGGCAGCGCTTACTTCCAAGCTGAGTATCGCCTAATTATGTACCCATCTATCAGGGCTCTAAAAGTCCACCTAGTCCAAGAGGTGGAGCTGTCCATCATGTCTCGGCTGTTAGCTGTTTACAGAGAGTTTCCGCCGTTACTCCTGCACATGAGACGATCGTGGTGGTGGTTCACGTAGCTTGACCTGGTTTCATAATGTCACAAGTGATGAGCCTACAGCTGGCAGTCAGCTGTGGAGAAGTCTTAGTGGTTTGCTTTTTGTAAACTATCAGGACAATCAGGGCAAAGCCTGTGTGAAATAGATCATAGGTTTGTAATCCTAGAACTATAGTTCTATGAGCACAAGCGGGAACCTCTGACCTTTTCGTCCTGGCACTTTACACTAGATTTGGGTACGATTACCATTTATATATCTATTATACAGTATATACAACTTTCGGCTGGTTTATGGAGTTCATCGAATAGTCCGTCTGTGCTCACAGAACTAGGGTCACAATGTCCACTTATTCTTCTTCCCAAATATTTTTTGTACAGGGGGACTGTGATCAGCCTATACTTAGTTTTTCCTAATTATTTGTGCGTTTTCCTACGAAATGTCCAGCAACATGTGACGCACGTGTCAATTTCTGCTCCAGTCTCTTCAAAATAAACTTCCCTCTTCACAGGAAACAACTTAGTTAGGTTGAGGCAACAAAACTACTTTGTTAGGTTTAGGAAAAGATTGTGGTTTGGGTTAAAATAACACTGGAAGTGGCGTAACTTAAGTACAGAAGATAAGTAAAGACAAATAAGTCAACGTTGACTTCTGCTCTCTGGGTGTTTTGACCAACCCATTCCCCCCGGCCTCCTCCCTATGCAGCGTTTGCTGCTCTTTACACTTCCTGGTTCACAATTACGTTGATTACATCCGAAATGATTTCCTGGGATATATATGAGTTACAGCGCATTACTTTTCATAGGTACAGCTATGAACAGTGTATGAAAAAAAGCCTGCTCTGATTGTGGGTTGTAGGATAGCTGTGTGACGGAAGAGTGAACAACTCCAAGCAGGTGAGCACTTTATTCCCCACTGGGCGCTTTCACAAGCCTTGTCATCAGTGAGGCGAGCCCATCAACCGAGTCCTGATTACAAAGAGAGCACTTTACTGCAGCCTTACAGGAAACCCACTGAGGGGGCTATTTATAGAGCGCAAATAATTTTTCAAGAGTAACTTCTCAAAGTTTGTAGGGGGAATCCAAAAGGTTGTTTGTCATGTTACTGTGGCCCATCTTCATGAGGCTATACTCAACATGGTATCTGCATGTTTTGTGATATTCTATTGACTTTCAAGATCTTTAACGCCTCAAACAGGGATATTGCAGTATATCGTGTGGCAAAAAACTATAGTACACAGATTATATTCAGATTTCTTTGGCAAACAAAACAGAAGTAGCAGCTGAAGACTCCACATACAGTAGCACTCAATGGGCATACTGCTTATTTTAAGAGATTTCCAGTCTGTTGTTGTTCTTAGTGTTTTCAGATGAATGCTTCAGCTAATGGGATTGTGTTTACTATGTACAAGGATAGGGAAACACATCCTTCTTCTTGGCTCAAATACAGATCATGGCGACATACATACTGCTACCGTGTTATCAGGTGGGAGGATATTTAACATTTAACACTGAGCAAGAATTAGATATATACATTGATAAACCACATAAAATAAACCACCATAAAATGTATTGATCTCTCCTTCAAGCTTAAGCCATTCTAAGAAATGTTTAACCCACGAATCACACAACCAAAAATGAAGACGTTAAGGATCAGCGTGATCCAAATAGCGTGGAACTGGTTGCATCTGCTAATGGCACAATTAATCTTACAGGCCACCGCATGTGTCACATACTAGAACAACACATTCTTTTCATTTCCGCATGGCACGAAATTCCCCTCTCCCACCGACCTCGCTTCCTTGTCTGCGGCAGGAATATCTCCAGGCAAGACAATGGCGCGCAATTACCCCGAGCAGAAAGCAGTGTGGCACTGACAAATGTAGTTTTTACTGAGCAAGAGACATTATGTTCTCACATCAGAGTTAAATACCTCCTATTTATCTCAGCCAAGGCGAGGGAGAGAAAAGAGCAATGGGGAAATGGAAGGCAGGGAGAGAGAAAGTCAGAGTGATCAAGACAGACAGACAGAGAGAGGGGGGAAGTAAGCCGTGGGCTGTGGAGACATTGCGAGACGTTCCATGACAACCAAGCAGGAGGATTGTGAACCATTTCGTCCTACGTTCCTATTTAGGAAAAGCAGTGAGAAGGTGCAGCTGCGTAATGACCTATAGCTTATTTCTCACGCGGAGATGAATGGCACAGGCTACTTTGTGCGGCTCAACTGAATTGAAACGGACGTTATTCAGAAACATTGAATGACATTTTCATTTTATATGAGTCGCAGACAAGGATCAAGGCTGAAAAGTCTCACTATAACAAACATGTTTCATCTCTTGCTTTTCTGGATACGTTATGTGGTTGCATCTACACTGTTTCAAATGTATAGCTATTGAGAAGAGGAACATTTTGCTTATGATGTTTTTTTTTAGCCATGAAGAAGTTAAATAATGTGTGTCAAGGAAAAAGATTAAATTTTCAGACCAACAGGCTAGTAAACTAATTGTGCCTTTAAAGCAAGCCACGGTCAAGTGCACTAAATACAAATAGCAAAATACACTGAATATACTGTATATAATGAAAAAATACACATTATATTTCCAATAAAGACATTCACAAAAGTGTTTAGGGCTAATATTTGATTGAAATATTTATTTGCAATTAATCGCAGGATTGTCCATAATTAATCGCAAATTAATCACAAATTTTTTTATCTGTTCAAAATGTACCTTAAAGGGAAATTTGTCAAGTATTTAATACTCTTATCAACATGGGAGTTGGCAAATACGCTTGCTCAGTGGCGCATGAAGACAAAATGGCTTGACTTCCGACCGTGCTGGATGAATTGTCCTGAAATTTGGTACAGTCATCCATGGTGCCCAGAGGATGAATCCAACTGACTTTGGGGATCCCCTAGGTTTTCATCTAGCAACACCAGCAGGTCAAACATTTTTCCAGAGAAATATCTCTAAATCTACTTCATGAATTGGCACAACATTTTGCACAGAAATTTGTGGTTCCTAGTTGGTGAATCCTAATGACTTTGGTGATCCCTTAACTTTTCATCTAGCACCATCATCAGGGCAAAATCTTAACTTGGATTTCTCCAATACTTTGTTTTTTGATCAAATACCTGCAAAACTAATGGCATTCCCATCATCTACAGGTGTACTTTGTTTTTAATGCTAATGAGCAAATACTAACTAAGCTAAAGTAAGATGGTGAACATGGTGAAGAATTAGCGTATTAAACTGAGCCATACTTGCCAACCATGAGACTTCAAAAATAGGGAGGATTTCCAAATCAAAGCATGGGGGCTTTGTTTCCTACATTCTGGTGAATTTTAAAGAATGAAAATAATAAGAAGCACACTGCAACAGCAATTTTAATCTTAAATACTTTTAATTAGACTACAGAATAATTTGTCCCTCTGGCATGAATTTTGTGAATCTCTGGCATAAACTAATATTCATCACTTCTTATTCATTAATTTTTTGCCCCTGCTTGAGCATTTCTTTCTCTTAGTACCCTCCGTTTCTCTCTCCGTCTCTGAAGGCCTTTTCAGACACAACCCGACAACGACACCACTGCACTCTGAAACCCATTATTTCCAATGGCTTGCGCCACACCACGACGGCTTTTCCCTGCGTCAAGCAAAGTGCGTTGTGATGTGCAGCAAGCGCAGCTCAAACCGAGTTGTGTCGTGAGCGTGAGCAGCTCACTTCTGCCAGTAAACAACATTAGGTGTAGCTGTATTATTGTCCGGGTGGAAACAGTAGAGCTTATATACACTGTACAGTGCCAGAAACAGGCTGTGATAACGAAAAGGGAAAAAAAATGGGAAAATTTGTCATAAATCGGGAGAAATATGGGAGAATTGTGACCCTGGGAGGAGACCAGGAGAGGACAATGAAAAACTGAGTCTCCCGGGATAATCAGGAGGGTTGGCAAATATGATGTTAGCATTTAGCTCAAAGCATCGCTGTGCCTAAGCCTCAAAGAGGCGATAGCATAGCTGAGGACTTGATGGGCTTATGCTCGAACAGAACCAGTTCATAAGACGGGTTGTCCGATCACGTCAGAAATCAATGTTTATAGTTGTTTTGAACAGCCAGCGTGAAACGCCAGCCCTCATAGAGAGCGGGGAAATAAGATATTGTTCAAATATGGGGATAACAGTGCACATTGCTAAAAAAGGGGATGTATAAAGCAACAATTACAAGTATTATTTTGCATCCTTTACAGCCAGCTACCAGAGTGCAGAGGCTTTGGGAAACTTAAAATATACAGCCCTTTTTTGTCACATCAAGTAAATGTTACAGTATGTTCCAACCCTTGCATCTTGCTGTGAGGTGGTGCTCTAACCTTTCACAAAACCAGGACATGTGAATCACTTGTAATGGTAGATTTCACAGTGTTCCCACGGCGACGACAGTGGCTGAATCTCAAACAAGCACCTTTCACATTCATGGTATTGAACTCATTTCTCTCTCTTTGGTTTTCCCTTTCACCATGCACAGACATACTTTTGATGCAATTTTAGCCTTTTAGTCAGTCGTGTGGGTAGCACTCTTCAGAAAATAGTGTCAAGCATGTGATGTTTCTTGAGAGACCCAAGCCCATTAACAACCTGGCTAAGTTAGAGAGCACTGGGCTGATGAGGTGATGGCTCTTGACAGCAAAGGGAACGCTAATTAGACCTTCTTCAATAGTAAGATGAGGTTTTCAGGCTCAGTGAATACCTCCTGTTTCCACTTATCATAAGGTTTTAGCACAAGGTGTCCTTCAACATTGACTACGTTTACATGCACAAAATACTCAGAAAATAAATCAAATATAATAAAATATTCCTACTAAGCTGTTTACATGGCTAATGAAAATGAATTTTACACAGTTTACATGCAGCCGTGCATAGTGATACTGATAATGATTAACGACTTGTTTGACCGTGCAAACACAGCCTCCCTCTTTCATTTCTACAACCACCTTCTTGAAAAGGTCAGCGTTGTGATATTTGCACATATACAAAAAATCTGTTTATTTCCAAGTCTTTCATAATGTGTAAAAGTAGGTGTGTTTCTCCTTCCGACCAGAAATGGGGCTTTTCTTATGGGCATGCATCTCTGCAAACTGTCCCTAGTTGGTAGGTGTAGAAAGCACAGAGCTTGCAAACACTACCGTATCAACCTTCGCAGGTGCAATATATGTTTCCTCCATATTCTTTTTCCATTTTGTGTTCTCCGCTTCAGCGTAGAAGAAGATGCCTCGAGGAAAGGGGGCTGCTTTTCTGGTACATTTGGTGATAAATGTGGCATGGCCACAGACGCCAGAGACTGGAAGGGATAGGATGGGTTCATTGGTTGAGGCTCTGGCATGGCAATCACTCACACTACCGAAGAGAGAAAAAGAGAAGGGAAGAGAAGAATATTTGGGGAAGAGGCAGTTGAGACTAAGAGAGCAAAGACAATGAGCGTTGAGCTCTGTTTGGGGCTCTTTACTCTTTTGTGCCAGGAGAAAGGAGCTGTTTCCAGCTGGAAGTCACGCTCCCTGTTCTGTCACACAGGCCTCCTCTGTCTCCATTCATCACTAAAAGACAGAGAGAGTCCGAAGAACACCATTTGGTTCAAGCCTCAAACTGCTGCTTACCTGCACATAAAGCTGATGCAAAATGATTACTTTATAAATGTTTGTTGTAGTTTGAACACTACCTGGTATCGCTTTTCTCGTCCCCAATTTTTACTTTATGTGTGCTTCACAGCATTTTGTCCACAGATGGTCTTCCTCTGTTTTTTTGCTCTCTCTAAGCTGTTATGTAGAAGGACAGTCAGATCCCGGGTTGTAAGAGGACTGCCTCAATTAACTTTTTCGTCACCTTTGACTGTGCTAAAACCTTGTGTTGATTGAGCAGTGTGGGATACTTATGGCCTTTTTCTGGGTCAGTGTGTGCTGTTACAGAGACATGCTGTGTCTTCCTGTGCTGTGCAGTAAGACCAGCAGCATAGTTTGCCACCATCTGCCTAATTATTAGCATGATTGGTGGACTACGGTGGCTGCTGACCAGGCTGGGATGTTTGTATCATGGTGACTGATTCCACATCCTGGGACTGTGTCTCCTGAAGTGTTTGACAAGTAAAATTGTTGTCATTAGAAAGGTAGGCGACTGTACAAAATGGGTAGGTTGGTCCTGATTAAGCGCACAGTATGTAATTTCTGCTGCTAGGGGTCTCTCAATCAAAACAATGACAAAAGACGTACTTCGATGACGTTGTGAAGTAGCGTTGAATCATGGGAGTCTTCACCGTTAAACAACCACCATTGCCGATGAAAACCGGCTAACGTGACTCAGGCAGAAATCGTGTTCACAGACGAGGTCATTTATTACAGTGTTATTCACATTACGTAATTTCATTGTAATTAAATAGCCGCAAGTAACGTTAGCTAACCATAACCTGTAATTCATCTTTGACTTTTACAAAATGGCAGCATTTTTAGGGATAGCAATGCCAGTCTGTCGGTCTGTTAGCTTGTCCACCACTTTGGTCCAGACTGAAATATCTCAACAGCTATTAGATGGATTGCCATTTAATTGTAATAACTTTGGTGATTCCCTGGCTTTTCCTCCAGTGTTACCATCAGGTCAAACTTCTGATTCTTTCAATACTTAAAGCTACTAATAGGAACTTTTGTTTTCTGTTGATTTTGGCGGCCACTCTGGACAGAAGCAGTAGTGTTTCCATGAGCACCACAGCCTCGTGTCGTATACATCTGCACCGGCCAGACTCCCTTTAGAAAACCTCTCATTTTACTGCAGCAGGGTCTGACAGTCTGTCCCGTTCAATCCTGGTTCTGGTTCTCCCATGCCTCCCTTCCCTCCAGCGGGCCCAGCAATATGGCCTGGGTATCCAGCAGTGTGGTGTCGATGTTGGCTACCAGGAGGCGGGTGGTGAGCTTCAGGTTTACCGATACACATAATGGAACCTCCCAAAGAAGTCGATGTCCAGGTCACCATGGACCACGTGAAAGATCCTCTTGACCACCACCTTGTCTTTGGGGACTGATTGAGCAGTGAGGTGAAACTCCTGGCTAGAGGAGGAATCACTGCTGCTCTCTACCTCCTTCCGGAGCTCTGATTACAAGTCGAAGGTGGCAACGAAGCCGGATCTGGGTCTGTCTGCAGCGGACTTCTCGTTGCTGGATGCCCTGCCGGAGTTTGAGCTCAAGAAGTTTCTGGTGAACCTGCATGCCGTACATCGTTTCGTCTGATGTCGCAGGGAATCGGACCCGATGACAGGCATTAAGAACAACTATATAGAAATAGCCAATATTCTTGCTGGTTTGCTCATCCATACTAAATTTCATAACCACTTAAAAAGTTCCTTGTACCAAAGTTTATGACCAATTACCTGCGAAACTAATGACATTCCCATCAGCCTCAGCTGTACTTTGTGTTTATTGCTAACATGCTAAATTAAGATGGTGATCATGGTATGAACGCTATGTCTAATAAACATCATCATGCTCAGCATCAGCTCTCAATCTTGTTACCTTGCATGTGGTGAAGAATGTACTCCCGACTGTCCAATAACTGTAGAAATTTTGGGGTCTACGCAAAAGAAAAATATATAATAACAAATAATAACAATTATAAATGTAGAAAATGCAGTGTTTACTGTGGAGTATTCTGTCTGCAGAGCATATAGCCACTGTAACCTTAAGAAATAGAAAGATAGACAGAGATATAGACCAAGTTACCACCTGTATTTATGAGATGTTTATTGATTGGCACCTCATCACAAACTAATTAAAATTCCAGTCACCCATCAGACATGACTGATATTGATATACAGTATAATTGTATTTCTTGTATTTTTGTAGAGTTGAAGTTAAATCAAATGGAAGACGTTGCCTTCAGCCCTGCTGTAAACAGAGGGATTTTTCAGGTCAGTGCTGAAGTCCTGTGGTTACAGTGAGCCCGCGCTATAATATGGCACCACGAGATAATCGAAAACATCTATTGATTTCAATTAAGTCTGTATTGTGTGAGGGAGTGAATGGAGGTTAAATGAACATCTTCAAAGCCATATTCTCTGTCACTTTGTACACCAATGTATTGGAATGACAGCAATAATGGTTTGCACTCCAGTGATGAATACAAATTCTGTATCACTTGGACGCCATTTCAGACGGGACAAATATGCGTCACAACACTCTGTTGTAGTGTGTGTGAGAGTGTGTGTAGTTCAGGCAGGGTTTGGCAGGGTACGCCGTGCAGGCAATTAAAACTGCTCATTAATGCTTTGTTAGACAACACTCAAGCTAATCCCATCATATGGCAGGCAGTGATAAGGGCTTTTGCTTCTCTCACTGCCTGTCTGTCTGTCTGTGAGTCTGCTGGGAGCAGATATGCTATCAGTAGCCGGTTGTAAAGGTGAACAAAGGGAAAGCATGAAGGCTCACTAATATTCTGATTCAGCTTTGGTCAGCTGGAGAAAAAGGGATCCTATATAGGTGAAGGAAAGGCGTGGCAGTGTACACTAGATAGCCTTTAAAAGTTTAGGTTCTGTGTTGTAATAGCTGCAGACATGAAAAATTCCTCCAAATGAAATGACAAAATACGTTGCGTTGCTTATCAATGCCCTCTAGAATGACACATAGAAGCGTTTTCTGATCTGACACCCTTATCAGCAGGACAACACCATTTGTCTGTCCCTTCCAAAACCAAGACAGATCACTGTTGAAAAACAAATAATTTTATGACATGATATGTTTAGTGTTTGTTAATGTTACAGGGTTTAAATGACTCCTTTTTAAAGGTGCTCTATACGATATCCAGAGCATTAATATAGCAGCAAACAACCATTTGCTATGTAAAGATATAGAGGAGTAATGTCTACCTGAGCAGAGAATGAAGTCACTCTCCCTCTGTGTGTGTTGTAATCAGAGCTTCTCAGTGCTTTGTTGACATTGCCGGGCTGGCCACACATGCCTTTAGTGCATGTTTATGCATGTGAGTGTGCCCCACTGGTTAGCTCAAGGCTGCCGCTTTGCACTGCTCTCATACGGCAGTTACAGTTGGTAACGCCATCCCAACCGATGGCAACGTTTCAGAAGCGTAGCACCATCTCTCCGGTTCCCCCTCAGATAAACACTGTTATCTCTGTCAGCTGTTGCCGTTGTTTTCCTGGTTAGCGCTGTTAGCACTGTTAGCTGTGAGCCGCACCGGCTCAGCCTTCGCCATGTTGAGAGCCTTGCGGAGGCAATAGAAATGTTCCCTATCTCGCATTTAGCACCTTTAAGGTTAGGTTTTTTTGTAGTCATGGTTACACTAACAACCACTTGGTCAAGGTTAGGGAAAGATCGTGGTCGTGCTTAAAAAAAGCTATATTGACCGTCGGTTGGAAAGCGAGAAACAAACAGATGATCTACCGTGTTGCAGTTTGATCCATGAAATGCTAACTAACTCTAAAACTGCAGATATTATTATTAGAACTATTATAATTTTTTAGAAGCAAAGCTTTATAAACTGGCCATTATTATATGCTGTTCCCTGTTGCAACGTCAATTGCATAACCTCACAGCATCCTTCACATGAAACGACTGTGGAAAACTACAGCCTTGCAGCTATAAGACGAGCAAACAGTATTTTTTTCCCTCTTTTGCCCCATCGTGCTGCGCATGTCAGCGCCCGATGATTGTGATGCGGTTGGAGAGTGTGCATGCGACTGGGAGCCTTGGCCAAGCTGGCAGGGAGGGAAACCAGATTACCATTTCCATAGTGTGTGTGTTGTTGGGGCCCTCGAGCTGACTTCTGAGCTGCTACTACCTCTGCTAGACTGGAGCTGTCAGAGCGGCTCCGCTCACGTCTGTGTCATCGCCACAACTAACACTTCTACTACCGCTGCATGCTCAGATGAGCAGACACAGACTTATATATATGCATACTCACAAGGACACGCGGGATCACATGCATGCATGCACACAGACTCACACATGCTCAAAAACACACTGTCATCACCACTATAGTACGACTGAGGATGTGTCTGACCAGGTATAACATCACCCTCTCTCTCTTTCTAAATTCCTCTCTCGCGCCCTCACACACACAACAGGCTGTCCTCATTCAGTGTGTGTACTTATACCTACAAAAAGTAAAGCACTATAGTTTTTATATAAGCTAGGTAAACTTAAGCTAGGACATGCAGGGCTGCGTAAAGGAAGTCAGGTGACATAGTATAAAGAGGGATGAGGTCGGGGCTGGGTGGACGGGGTCGTGTCTAGAAGGCAACCCAGATTGTGCGAAACTCTCATGACATGGTTATGGTTAGGCATTGACCTCGAATGGTTAGGTTTAGGATAGGTCGTCAGGCAGCGAGTTTTGCGAGAGTTTTAGCAATTTGTGGGTTACCTTCTAGACATGACCAATGGACAGATCAAATAAACACAGGACTTCCACCCAGGAGACCGCTGTTCGTGGCCCGAGTGAAACCAAAAGGCAACGTTGACTTATTTACCTTACTTTTGTTAATGTAACTTACGTACTTAACTAACCTACGTAAGATACGTAACAAAAATAGTTATTTTACGTAACTAATGTACTAATTTTAACCCAAATTACGAGCTTTTCCTAAACCTAACCAAGTAGTTTTGTAGCCAAAACCAGCAGGTTCTGCAACGCAGAGGCACTGATCGCTCGTGTTGCTGGACATTCGTAGGAGAACGTACAAAAAATGAGAAATAACTTTTTGTAAGATATCATACTAACCGTCGTTGCACTCAAGCACAAACATACAGACACACCATTCAATAACTTGCATCACTGGTTTCCTATGCTTATGAATAATTAACTCAAAACAAAGAGATGCCTAGATACAAAGACCTGAGACACAACAAAGACAGGGATCTGAGCAAACACACGTGTGACACCAAACAGGCAGTGTTTTTTTCTGGAGCGCTGAAAAGTGAAGCCAATGCAGAAGTGCCTTAAACATGCATTCTTTCTAATAGCCAGCAGGGGGCGACTCCTCTGGTTGCAAAAAGAAGTCTGATTGTATAGAAGTCTATGAGAAAATGAGCCTACTTCTCACTTGATTTATTACCTCAGTAAACATTGTAAACATGAGTTTATGGTCTCAATCACTAGTTTCAAGTCTTCTTCAATACAGCATGATGTTCATTTAGTAAATTATGGTCCCATTTAGAGTCAAATAGACCATAAAGCAGGGGATGCTTTAGGGCGTGGCTACCTTGTGATTGACAAGTCACTACCACGGCGGTCTGGGAGTTGTCCATGTTTTCTTCTTTGTACTTTAACCCTTCCACAGTTAGTTTTCAGTTAATGAAAATGAATTATAACCCTTTTGGTCACCTAAAAATGTCTTATTCAGCGTTCAGTTATACTTAGCTCCACCCTCTCGTGTCACTTCTAGATGGCGACAGCCAAAATGCTGAACCCGAGGCTTCAAAATGGCAGTCCACAAATGGGTGACGTCACGGTGACTACATCCTGTTCTTATATACAGTCTATATATTGTATTTGTATACATATTATTTTATGACAGTCCTAGTTAGTCACATGATTAAAATCACCTACGAAAATGATTATGTCTACTGTACTCCAACTAAACCTGATCCCTTGTACTTGTACTCGATAGCTAGGTTTAGATTGTTTCATCTCAGTTCACAAGATGTATGTTCCCCTCATTTTCTGAGATGTCCAGCAGGAGAACAGCCATGCGGTGTCTGGCCGACGCGTACAACTATGCTTCCAGCACCAGTGCTCACTAGATATGACTGAGGCGTTATTCAGGGAAATAGCTGCAACAGCTGCACGTATACTGTAGAAGATTCCACATAATATCTGCTGTTGGGCTCTCTGTCTAATGCGGTTTTCTGAGGGACGTTATCATCGTCACTCCCCCAATCTCTGCTGTGCTGAGCTTGTATATGGTTGCAAGGAATGATGATGTCAGAGCCAAGATGCCAATTATAAACTCTATACATATTCTGCATTCGCATAATCTGTTCCACGTGATTGGGCGCACTGAAATGGAGTTAAGCCTGTGAGCTAGTCCAGGAAGACAACTGGAGTCTGCTGCTATACTCTCACGTGACACACAGTACTTGCTGCATTTTATATCCACCATACCCTGAATTGGAGCATCTATTCAAGCTGCCAATGCTCGCACTTCATCAGCCCCGGCATACTTCAAATGAGGTAGATCATACAGATGTTTGACCACATCTAAAGGCAACAGTTTTTATAACTGTTCTGAATGGTCTGAATGTGTCTTTCACATGTCTTTGTAGTCTTGCCATAATAAATCGTAAAAATGAGGATAACGGCACACACTTTTGGACTGTCTCTTCTGAAAAGCATTCTTGGTTTTGCACTCTGTTGTATACACAAAAAGTGATATACAGTAAGTGGTTGTGTATAGACTTAAAAAAAAGAGCTTTACAGAGAAGTCCAAACTCTGCCTACTTTCACACCTTTACACCCCGGCCAATCACTGCGTAGAGTGGGCTTGCTTGTAGGATTGTCTGTTTCATAAAGTTAAAAAAATTGTCATCCACAGCTGGCTGCAATTCGACGGTTGGAGAGAGGGTTTCAGATGTTGTTATACTACTTGACAAGCACTCAGTTTGTAACATAGTGAAGCCTTTAGTTTCCCTGTGGGAAATACTATTATTGTCACTCCCTAGTCTCTGTTGTGTTGAGCTGGTTATACGAGGACGAGGTTAGAGCTTTGAGGTTAAAGACGTCCTACTAGATGTACAAGACGACCAAGCCTGAAGCCATACAAACAGTGAGACAAAGTAAGTCTGTGAAGAAGCAAAAGTATTACACAGATAATGTGGTACAACATATAAAGCCTATTTGATGATCCAAAGACATTGGAGGAGATGTGACCTTGATGTGTATGGGTAAGATAATAAAATGGGAATTAAGTTGCTTTCATTAGTGTTTTTATTATTTCAAGTATTACAGTAACAAGCATGTCATTCGTTTGAAGCATACTCAGGCCCGGGGGGGGGATTTTCATATTGTCACTCCCTAATTTTTGCTGAATTGAGTTTGGTGTATCCTTTTTGAGACTGAATTTCAAATCTGTTCCATGAGAATTGTCTCAATGCAACTGCTAGCTAAAGTTAAAGCTAGTGTGAAGAAACTTCAATATTGTTCGAAGGGAATATTCTAGACAACAAAGATATTCAGGACTCCAGAAAAAACTTCTGTATATGGTTAAGACCAAAACTAGAATTCAAATGTTTTAATTTAAAGGCCATGTTCTTTTCCGGCCACTCAGCCATTAGCAAAAAGCAGGGATGTAGGTTACCAAAGTAAGGTTATGAATAATGTGAATGCTAGCTGAGTCAACATTAGCTGTGCTAAGTTTGGAAATAACTGAAAGGTTAGTTCGGATTTTGTGAAGTGGGGTTGTTTGTATACTCCAGCGTTCTGCAAGGTAAAATACTGTTTTTGTGAATGTGGCTTTGAAGAGAGCGATATTAGCAGAAAAAAATATTTTAGCCACCTTAAAAAAAGACCCATCTAAAAAAGTTCAGGTGTATACTATATTTAGAGGAACTGAAACCATTATATTGCTGACAAAGCCACCAGACTACATTCACGAAAACAGTAATTCTACTTCGCAGAAGTTCTGGTTTACCGCTCCATCCATCGGTTTGTTAATGTTTTTTCTGACTCTTTACTTCTGTCTGCTTCTCCAAACTGGGAGCATACCAACTGCCATCTAAGATATAGTATGTAACGTTAATACACTGACTATAACGATGTATATACTGTGTACTGTATATGTAGCAGCGTCATCATGCAGAAACCGACGTCAGGTCACGTGGGAAAAGGTTTTTAGAATGGTTTGGGAAAAAAGACGGTAAAACATACGTACTTTGACCAAAATTTGAATACATCAGGAACACCACAAAACTACAGAATGATATAAAAACTTAAAATAATAATAATAATAATAATAAAAATGGACCCGCCCTTTATGTGTTTCAAGTGTTTCAAGAATACGCTAAGTTAATTTGAAGCATACTGAGGCTTTCCCAGGGTGGAGATGCTATTATGATAACTCCTCAATCTCTGTTGTGTTGAGATTGGTGTGTCATTTTGTGGAGTGACGAGGCCAGACCCCTGACACCAAATGCCTTTTAAGTCAACAGACTAAAAACATGCCCCACTTGACGTTCAAAAGAACTACAGTATTGCGTCGATGAAAAGTGCTAGAAAAAACATAGATATTCAAGGTTCTAGGATTACTGGAGGAGGTGTGACCTTGGTGTTTGTGGATAAGACAAAAACAATAACTAAAATCTGTCATTAGTGTTTAATGTGTTAACATGTGTTAAGTAAAAGAGCCCAAATAGATTTATGCTGACAAAAACAAAGCTTGTCATATTTTAGATTACTGTGCTTCCCTCTAACAACTGAACAAGCATGTAATCCAGACATGTTATTTTAAGACGTGCTATTTAAGTCATGCTTTTCCCTATCTTATGTGCCACGCCAGGATTTTATTTCCTTTCCATAAATTCTTTGAAGTGAAGATGTCTACAAAGTCTGTACTCGTTTCTCACCGTGCATTTTGTGATGATTTGGCTGTTTGGATTATAACAAATGTAGGCTAACTACTGCATGACAGCAGGAGATGGATGGTGCATTGTGACTGGGAGGGATTGGCTGTCAGCCAGGACAGACATAGTGTCTGTGCTGGCACTGCTCTCAGAGCAGGTGCCACAAGGATATAGCTGTGGCAAAAAACATTTTGTCAGAAACTATCAGCTAAGTTTACAGAGGACATCTCTTGCGGTGATTTAGCTGAATGCATATTCATTTCCAATTACAGTATGTAATAAATCAAACATTAGCATAAGACTGAGCAGGTCAGTGTCATGCAAATCCATCTCACTCAACAATGCAGAAGAGCACTTCCATACCTTATTCAAAGAGTCACATCCATTTAACTAATACAAATGGGATATGTACTTTCCACAATTAATCTATTGTGTATTTTTTTTAGTATTGGCTGGTAAAAAAAACAAAAATTTTTTTTTGTATATATTTAAAAGTGTATGGATGTATATATTGCCTACTCCCCTTATAGAAAGATTACATGACACAGATATTATAATCTATAGGTCTTTATTTATTTTTGCAGATAACATATATTGCAATCATGCTTTTTCATATAACACCATCTAAAGACATTTATTATATTTTTTTTACATAGAATATTTTACATTAGGCCCATGAAACAGCTAGAAATATACAAAACAATATTCTCTGACTAGACATTTCTATTACATTATTGTTATTATTATTATTATTATCATCTTTATTATTACTCTATTCTGTTATTGTAATTATAATTTTTACAGTAGAGAGAGATATGTGCTTTTGTTTCTGAGATAATAATATTATTGCAGAAAACAGCAAATAATATCACATTTTTTTTGTTCAACATTTAGACAAAAGAAAAAGAAAAACTCAGGTTGTACGTTGACATTCACAGATACATGTATTACACAGTCCAGTTTACAACATCATTCAAGAGAGAAAACTGCAGTATGGTAACTTTATACAAAATTCACGGAACCCTTTGTCATTGCACATTTTAATTCACATATCTTTGAAAAGAGAACATATAGATAAAAGAAAACAAAAGGGACTGATTCAACCTGATTCCTGTCGCATGTAGCTGCCACAGAAGCAAATCTTCTTGATCCTCCTTCATAGTAATACAGTGATATCTGTGGTCTGTCGCACAGTCAGCTTTTACATATGTTTTATATTGCCGAGCAAACTTGATATGTAATAATAGGTTTTTCTTTACCTTGTGAAAAGGAGTAGTTTCAGTGGTGTTGGCCTACAGTATATAGCATCTGGCTATGTACTGTTGTGGTAACAGTGCTTTGTCCTCTGACTGAGCCAGAGTTTCTCTCTCCTATAGTGTGACATTGGAAATCTGCACTCGCCACAGGATAGAAACACACTAGGACTTCTACTAAAATGACTGAGTGACGGCCATCACAGTTCATTTGCACTGAGAGAAATAATGCTATCTGAATAGCACACAGAAAAGAGGCAACAATTTGGATCAGCTTTCGAGTGTGCCCGAGTAGAATAATGGGAGAAAATGGCAGAAATTTGATGATAGTTGTGTTTTTTAAATGTAGCATTAATTGTTTCAGTGTATAATGATTGTATCTGAGAGAATTTGGTCACGTCCACCTTTGTTCCTGAGGAGAGGGTTACTAAATAGATATACAAGTAAACGGTTCCAGTCAGAATAGTGGTAGCTATCATAGAAATCCTCCATACAGTCTCCAATGCAGCTTATTCATTCTCACAGTTTAAAATATAGATCTGAATTAGCATTGGCTTATTGCAACACAACTCCGTTTTTCCACTTTACTGGTTTTACTGGTTGTCAGGTGAAGGAAAATCTACTTTTTCCAAATAATCTCAGGCAGAAATATCGTACGCACAATACAAATGTGGGATTTCTGTATTGGCTACCACACATTGTTAGAAGTGGTAGTTTACAGATCCAAATTGTGCTTGATGCTGTATTTGCTACTGTTGCTCTTCAGAGAGACAAAAGAAGATGCTCGATATATATTCAGCGGGTCAAATGTCCGCACCAATCTTTCTAACGCGAGTATGATTTTGGTCTTTCTCACTCTCACATATAGAAAATGACCTAAAAATGATTCTACAAAAAAGATTCAGACAACATACAAAGTTATTGTTCTTTAGAAAACAAAGAAACAATTATAACAGTCTCTTGCTATGTATCCTATGTAAGTTATTTTTGCTGTTGTCACAAGTTTCAATCGAGCCAAAACAAATAAAGTTGGACGCTTCAAAATGCCGTACTGTACTTGTGCTTTTCAAAGGAGCCCCAGACGTGGGTGGTAAACATTTCAGGCGAACTGCAGGATCCTGCAAGGGAGTGATAGTCTGGCTAAATTATATTTTACACATACAAGCAGATTTGGCCTTACCTGTTGCACATTCCCATATTGTCTTTGCCATAAATTGGTCAATATTCAATTTTTACAAACTTTCAATTTGCATTTTTTTCACCTACTACACTGCATTCATCTTAATGTATTTATTTCATGTACAAGCAAAATGCATTTAACCAATATGTTTCTTTGTACAGTAATTGTAGTTTAGTAGATTAATTAATATCTTCAAAGTAGCACAATACTATTGAATAAACACGGGCCTCCAAATTTAAATTATATAATCAATATACAGTAATTTCCTAAGTCACATTTCCTCTTCTAAAAAGACTAACTTTTTTGCATAATGAAATTCATAATATCACAACAATTTTGCTGGGTAGTTTGTTTTCCCTCGTACGTTTTATAACTCTGTATTATACAAATAAACAAACAGAAAAACCCCTAAAAATAACTGTGTAATCAGGTTGGTCTCACGTGTCCCCAGGAGGTAGGTGAATAAAAGCAGACGTGGAAGTCTGGTGGTCGTTCCCAACCTTGATTATGTTTTTTTCTGTGTAGATCGCCAGTCTGGCCGTCGAGACAGAGAGACAGGCAGAAGTTTCTAGATGTAGGCTTCCTCGTTGGCCGGGTTCTGACTCTGGTTCTCTGTCTGCTGGTCCGGGCCGTTTTCCTGAGCCTTCACCAGTACCGTAGGCTTGAACATCATCCGCAGACGCTGAGAGGGAGAAGCACAGATACCACACAGCTGAACAAAATGCACTGATGGTGTTGAAATTACAATGAGACGGTGTCATACACCATTAGTAGGGACCAAACAGCTGCAAAGTTTGTGATTAAACCAATGAGCCGTAACAAAACACACCAGCTACACAGCTGTGTGCTTGATGAATGCGCAGTCTCTGAGTGTAAACTTACTACTCTCAGAAAAGACATTTATACAGTTTCCCTGATGTGATGTATGGTTGTATACATTAATACAGCCGGAGATATGGCTGATAAAGGAAAATAAAAGCCTATTCTCATGACACTAACAAATGTTCAGCCGATTAGACTGTTGTCAAGCCATTAAATAGCCTTCTGTCATTATAAGCACCATAGATGAGGGTCATTAGCGGCCTACTGCACCCACTAGTAGATTTTATCATCTATTCATATCGTAGATCACCGAAAGAACACGACAGAGACCTCTAGCGACCATAGTAATTATGACAGGAGCAGAAGCGGAAGTCAGGCGCTGTAGTATAGAGAGCGTGAAACGCCATATGGGGTGGAGGTCGGAAGCGATGGATCGGAGACGAAACACAGGGTTAGCCTTATTGTTTGTGTTCAAATTGTAGTGTTTCATTCAGTTTTAGGGCGTCGCTACCTTGTGATTGACAGGTCGGTACCACACCAGACTGGCAGTTGTCCGCATTTTCATCTTACAACTTTAACCCTTTCACAGTGTGTTTTCAGTTCATGAACGTTAATTTGAAAATTTTTGGTCGCCTAAATTGTCTTATTCAGCATTTGGCTGTGCTTAGCTTCACCCTCTTGTGTCACTTTTGGTTGCAAAAAAAAACAAGATGGAGACGACCAAAATGCCGAACTGGAACTCGAACTCTACGCCTACTTCTTATATACAGTCTATGGTTTTCACCCATGAGGCCGGGGTTCACATCCTGTGAATGGCCAACGCGTTAAGCTTCACTCTCACTTTTGAAACATAGTTATTTTAAGCGTAAACACAATGTTTTTTCCTAAACTTAACTAAGTGGGTTTGTTGCCTGAACCTAAAAAAGCCTTTTTGTTTGTGTTCCAAACGTAACATTTCATTCAATTTTACATGTTAGAACATGTAGCTTTTAAGTTTAGCTTTCACTTTTACAATGTAGTAGGTGTAGCAGGCCCCTATTGACCCACATCTATGGTGCTTATAGCGACTGATAACGCCTATTTAATGGCCTGATAATAGTCAAATCGGGCCAAACATACTGATCCCACAAAACGAAATCAAACCATCCCAAACTTGGTAAATCTTTAAATGTTCTCTGAACTATGGATAATGTTGGACCTGGGATTCTGCGGCACAGTATCATTTGTATGGAGTGTTTTTGAAACTAGGCATCCGCCTGGGTGCAGAGCACTAATCAGCTGGCTGATTGCTACAATTAGACAATCAGCCATCAGCTGGTACTGCAGGATCTGACACCTGCACATCGCCTATGACAGCCTCTGTTGCACTGCCTGCAATTACGGCCCATTTATTCCGTCAGCGGCAGCTATAAACGTGTATCTGTCACTAGGGACCGTATGGATGTAAGGTTATTGTTCAACGCATTATGGATGACTGCAAATCAGAACGCTCTTAATGTAAATGACATGCTGGAAAAGGTATTATATGTCATTGATTGGGATCATCAGATCAATAAAAAATGCAGCGTACCATTCTGCTGCATACAAATGAATGTCATTTACTGAGAACTCTTTGGCTGGTATGGCAAAAAGGCATCTAAAATTGTTCAACAGAACTAATTAGAAACTCTATTTTACTAATCCTTTTATCACTGTTCTGCTCTTCATGGCAATTTATCAAGTCTTTACTTAGCAAGCCGATGTGTTTGCTCATTACAAAATAATTGAATCACAGTGCAGTTATAAAGATCAGAGCAAAATCACTCTGGGCTAAGCTAAGCATTTTAACATCTAATGGGAAGAGTCTTTTTACTGCAAAATTACATTTCAGGTACTACTTTCATTGCTAACCATTATGTAAATGTAAGTGAGGATGATATAAATCCTGGATCAGTATATTCTGGTAAACATTTCTGAGCCAGGCTCTCGGTAAAAAATCTACATGGTGACCTTAACTGTTTATTCAAACTTCCCTTCATGGTTAAAACCGACTGTAAAATCCTCAGGGCTTGTATGACATTATTACATTATCCTCACAAAACATCAGCACCCTCTAAATACACCACTGTGTCTCTGTGTTGGATTGGTCTACCATACAGTATGCAATAATATATTTAAGCCAAAAACCTTGCACACCAAGTAATCCACTTGAAACTCTTAACACAGAGGCTGCCTCGCTGCCGACTGCAGATTAAAATTCAAAACAGCTAATAGATGTGTTTAAATGCTCTGAGGCGGGTGCAGTGATGTGCTCTGGGAAATCTGCGGCTATCGTATTTGCAGTAACTAACCAAAACTCTCAGTATTATATACCAGTGTACATTGTGTACATTTAATAACATAACATTAAAAAACAGGTCAAAGAGTATTATTTAAGTTAACTGTATCAGGTATTTGACTGAATCCACATTGATCTTACCTCTTTGTATGTGCCTTTGAGTGTGAGGAACATGTAGCCCATGTATCCAGGGATGAGGGTCATGGAGGAGAGGGCCATGCACCACCCGACCCCCTGGCCCCAGGCTGGGAACACGTAGTCCCCCATGGTGAGGGGAACCATCTGCACTGCACTAAACAAGAAGACTCCCTGGACAAGAGGGACAAGGAAAAAGATCTCAGCGCCTTCATCATAATCATGTTTAGACATTTAACTATTATTGAGTCTAAATTCAAGGACATGATCATGATAGTAAAACTTCAGAATAAGCTTTTGGTCTTGGATGTCTTGGTCTGTGGGCACAACAAACACTAATATGTAATATGAAGATATGGTGAGATAGTATTGTGATGTTTAAGTAAGGAGCACACAGTTAATTAAGCCAATCATGACATCAAGTAAAAGTTATTAAGTAAAAGTAATTAAACTGCTTTTGGTTTACAACCATCAAAAAAAACATTGCATAGTTTTAAATATAAAGATTATAGAGTGGTGCAGGGATGACGCATTTTTGTGGGCCAACCATGAAGTGAGCATCACCCTGGTTCCCTCGATAAAAAGCCAATGGGATTTATCCATTGGCTTTTGGATTATTGCAGAAAATATACTCTGTGGCAAACACACGTTTATGATACTTACACGTTTTCTTCAGCAAGATAATCTCCACAAATAAACACTACTTCTATGATTTTTTAAATGTGAATGCAATCACCAGAAGTAAAAAGTTCGGCTATAAACAAACTACACCAAGGTTGCATGAACGCGATTATACAAGATGAGGCTGTAAAGGCGGATGAGTTGGCGTGATAACGTTTTGTAGTCTCATTTAGCCACTTGTTAGCAACCGCCTTGTTGAAGACACGTAAAGGCTTCAATATTCATGAGTGCGGTATTTATTGACATATTTTATATTGTAGAACAAAACGTTAAAATCACTTCAGCTTGTGTTAACCACAGACCTTATTTCAGGAATCTAACTAAAAACACATTAAAAAAACCATTGACTTCCAGAGGAGGGAACCGGAAGTGCTGAAATGCTGACTCATTTCCGGGTTTCGGATTCCTGCACCACTTTATAGAAATCATTCTCAATATATAGCTTCACCTGAGACCTAATAAACCAAAATATTGTCCTTGATGGGGTGTTTTTTCCCCTGGTGATGTCTGGACACGTGCATGCTTCCCACAGATAACACTTACGGCCACAATGAGTGGAGTGAAAACGACCCAGCAGGCCTTCCACCACATACTGGGCCTGTAGCCAATCATTTCCTCGATGTTGTCATAGAATTTGTTCACACCTGGAACCAAAGATAAAGCACGATGAATACAGATTTAGTTATTACGTTGTGTGACTATAGATGCGCTCCATAATTCCGATCTCAGATATGTTTCCAGTCTGGATCTTAGATGTTAGATCTTAAGATTTTAGCCCCCAATAAGTGTGTGTTAATGTTTTAGACATAAAAGTGTGTGGCTCACCATAAAACCATGAAATTGAGATGCACTCAAAGAAGACCAGGAAGAGCAGGCACATTCCACTAGCTGAGTAGTAGTCAAATAGCTTGAACACGTACAGTCCACCCTGAAAAAGGAGAGAAAAACAAAAGAAAAGAAGATAAGACGGATGAAGGCGAAGGGGGAAAACGTTAAAGAAGCAATTATAGTATTGGATGTGCAGGACAGTACTAAATCGGTCAAGTGGAATAACATCAAGGGCGCGAGCACCGGTGGCTCTGGCTGGTGAGCGTTAGTGATGTTTCATTCGTGAGAACAGAGCTGGTGCTGGCTTCCTTGTGGAGACTGTGAGTGTTCTGCACAGGCAGGACCAAAGTGTAGATCGAGCATCTCCTCGAAACATTTCATGTCTGTCCACCATCTCTCGTGGCTATCAGGTCATTGTGGAGACCAGCTCAAAGGGACCTGCTACAGTTCGTCAACTCCTATACTCTGTGTGGCTTGATATATTTTATACTGCCCGCCCGGAGCAGCGATTAAGCTAACTGCCTCATTCTCACAGGGCTATGCATGTGGCGTGATGGATATCCAGTTTGGCAGAAATAAAGGGACAATGCCGGGTCTTCGAGTGTCATTGGCCAACATGACCTTGGCCTGCAGTGATTCTGTCATTTTTAGCTCACAAGTACTGAAGGCAGAAACAGAAGCCTCTTTGCTGACTTTTTGTTGACTTTTGGCTCCTTCACTTGTATTTTTTGTTTTTTTGGATTATTGGTGTTCCATACAGTTTTGCTATAGCTCCACTCAAAGTTAGCTCAAATGCTGTGGGGAGGGCTTATATTACCAAAAATGTCATATCTGCTGACGTTTTGTGCAATTGCGACCACATTTGGTGGACACGTGTAGATATGATGTGTGAGTGACCATGACCAATTTGGTGCCATTTGGCCAATAGGTTGCACTCAAGCAGCATCATCTAGAATGGAAGTAATCTCTGTCTGTCTGTCTGTCTGTGTATGTATGACTGCCCTTAACATATCTCGAGAACCGTTCATCCAATCAACTTCACACACAGCGGGTGCAAACAGCCATTCTCGACAAGGCTGCAAACAGAACCTCTGGGGACCGCAATCAGCCCGTTCCGGATGGGCACACGCTCCAAATGGGTACTGCACTAATACAGGTACAACTAGTAGTTTTTATACAAAATAAATAATACAAATTTAGTAAACAGCTTCTTCTAATGATCATGTACAGTGATCAATGTTTCTTTAGAATCATTATAGGTTTAAAACTGACTAAGTAGATTGAAATAGTATTAAAATATCATGGTGTGCATTTACCCTTAGGAAATTTGGACTTACAGACAGACCTAATTCAATATCTTGGCAAACTTCACGGCAATCTGCCAGTTGAATAATCAGATATTTTGTGCGGCATGTTGACCTTAGGGGGACGCTAGAGAGATGATGTGCACAAAATGGTTCATTCTCTGAAGAGCATGAATGTGTTCAGTGATAATATTTCATAGCAATCTGCTCCTTAGAGTAGGGTTTATGAAAACCTTTAGGACTCACTGTTGGGGCACCGTGTGAATCGGGCCTGCAGGTGTGAGACATCTTCAACTGGACCAAAGTGTTGGACAGATGGACAAATGGACAGGCAAACTGACCATGTCATTATCCTTTGGTCCAGCAGCCAATGCTGGTAAATAAGTGGAATTAAATCACAGCTGTGAACCTTTGTTTCATGTTGTTTCATGTTTGCGGATTGAAACATGATGCTAAATGACCTGAACCTCTTTGGCTAGTAACTACAGTCTCAGAGGGAGTATAACCCCATGACCTTTTCACTTAAATGCTCTGTGGATTTCATCTGAGGGCCACTTGGCGAGCTGAGTTAACAACCTAGCTGAGTAAACAGCTTGGCAGGTTACTGGGTCAGCTACTGAGGTCACACCAATGGTGTCCTGTGGGATGCTTACAAGTCTGTGGAAAATGTTTTATTATCCTGTGACATTGCCAAAGTCAGCGTTTCTACTGGATTCTCCAAATATTATGAAAGGAGGGCAAATCCCCATAGTGTGATTACTCCGAATATGGCAACAGATATCAACCTGGTCACTTAGTGGGAGGCTGTTGTGAGTGTTTTTCTACTAACTACCCAGTGATATCTCTGTGAGTTGGTTTATTATCCAACAATAAAGAAGTATTTACCTGTGTGATGTTGGACAGTCCAATGATGTAAGAAATAAGGCAGACGATTGCAATGAAGATCTCTCTGCGTTTTCGGAGAATGTGAGGGAATTCATCAACCAGCGCGGTGATGAAGCCTTCCACAGTGCAGAACTGGAGAGATCACAGACTCACGTCAAAACTGTGTTATGTAATACACTGTTGTCACGATAAAAACATTTTCTACGGTTTAGAGCTAACTTTCATGAATGAAAGAGTAACAGCAAGACACATTACATTAAACACACATTAAATATGGACATTTTAATTAATTTATTTCATTTTAACTTTCATTTGTTCAAGCATTGCTTGACAGAAGCTGGAACATCAGCACTTTGCTGTATGAATATGGCCCAAAAAACACAACTGAGACCATTTGTGTTGGGTTATGTTTACCTGGCTGTCGATTCCCAGCATCAGCAGCATGGAGAAAAACAGTATGGCCCAGAGTGGAGAGATGGGCAGCTGGGTCACGGCCTCAGGATAAGCCAAAAATGCTAGGCCAGGTCCTGACAAAAGATCAACAATAAGATCAGTTCAAAAACAAAATGGCAAAAAAAAAAAAAAAAACAGTTCAAAAAATGAATGTTAAGTTAATTTAAATGTGTGTTGTCTACCATTTTTTAACACACACATACTCATGCCACAATAAAACTGCAATACTGGAAAAATCCAAAGTGTCCTTGGAAGAACAAAGTTTGAGTCCTGAATGTCAAACTCGAGTATTAACAAAGGACAGAGAGTTTTGCAAAATCATTGAGCAATTTTTTCTTTCTAATAACCCAGAAATCAGAACTGACATATTATAGTGAAAAACTAAAATCCTCCCTTTTCAACTGAGAGAATAACATCTAGCAATTTCAAGGGCTAATTTTTGCACAGTCGCAAGTATCTCTTGCCTGTGCCGATTGTCACTATCGATTTTCAACATTGATTGCAATTACCTGAGGCTGCCACATCAGCGATGGGTCTTTTTGTTACGTTGGACATGAATCCCACGATGGAGAAGATGACAAGGCCGGCGAACATACTGGTGCAGGAGTTGATGCAGCAGACAATGATTGAATCTCTGTAGGGGAGACAAAGCACGAAGCAGCCATTGTCACGCCGATATCAATTCCTTATCAACCCGTCACACATTGTCGAGAGGCATGAGGGGGGAGGGACGGCGGAGAGCCATTTTGCATCCTGCGGTAACACAGCAGCTGAGTGCATTCATATTGACCTGTTCTTTTAAAATGGCAGTGAGCTCCTGCAGTTTCAAAATAGTTGGAACCATAGATGTAGTGGGGCTGCAGACCGGTGTTTATCCGACAATGTGACAGAGGCTGAGGCAAACCGAACGTCTGTGCAGTGTAAAACAGACGATAGAACCAAAATAATGGAACGACTGATACAGCTGGAGGCTCAAATAGTCCCAAAATAGAAGGTAAAGCAGAAACTATGTTGCCAGGAAACCAAAAATAATCCCGGGAAGAGACATCTGCACAGTCTCATTGAAAAAAAAAGATGTGAGTGACCGGTGCTAGACACTCTAAACTGGTATTTCATTCATGTGTGAATAATCACCTACCTGTATACGTTGTTGTTGAAGGGATTGTAGCTGCCGAGAGCAATCAGAGAGCCTAATCCCAGCCCATAGGAAAAGAAGATCTGGGTGGCAGCATCCAGCCACACCTGACACACAAAGATTAGAAAAAAGAGGTTAAAATAACCAGATTTAGACACCTAACTTGTGCAAAATTGATGCTAAATAGAGTAATTAATTATTTTAAAAATGGCCAGTTTTCATTTTATTTTACTGATGATATGATCTCATTTGTCATTTTCAGCCAATTTAACTGGCTGGACTGATTAAGCCATGTGCACAAATGCATCTTGTAAACCTTTGATGTAGCTAATGGCAGGAACTGGGAGATTGTTACACCTAAGTGGTGTCTTGTTAGACTTGGTGCAATCTGATCCCACTCTGATCCTATTGCATCCCATCTTGATCGACTTAACTCAGAGGACCTTGCCTTGTCTAATGATGTTTCTCTACACCTCATCTAGCTTCATCTCATGTTCTTCTCGAGCTTTAATGAGGTGGCTGAGTAATTTATTCACAATCATTACCGAATAACACATCATCAAAAAAAGATCAATACTATCATATAGGGTTTTATCTTTCTGAAGGAAAATGCATCAGCCCTAAATACCACTTGCACACTTCAGCCCTTGTGAGACCTATTGTATACTTTATAATTAGCCTGCAACAGCTTAATAAATATAAATATACAGAGCCATCGCAGTAGTTCAACATTTATAAGCGTATTGCTCTGCTGCTTAAGGGAAAATATTTCGAGCAAACACTGATAGATGTTTTTTTTTGGCTGTGTGCTAATTAGGGGTGTAAGAAAATATCGATACACTTGAGTATCGATTTATGTTTGTGATACTGTATTGATTCTCAAAACACTATTGATTTTAATTAATAGTTTACATGCAGCAATTCAGGGCAGACAGTGGTTCATTTTGTGTTGTGTTTAAACCCCCAACAGCTAGATTGGGTTGTAATCTATCTTCAGACATTTGACTCCACTCCAACGTAACAACGTAAACTGAAACAGGAAGTAGTTTAACAGCGTACCGCCTTGCTTACAGTATTGCAATACATCGCAATATATTGAATTGTAACCCCGGTATCATGATACATATCGTATCACCAGATTTTTGCCAATACAGCCCTAGTACTAATAGACATCCTTTCTTCTATGGAAGAAAGGATGTCTTTCTTTCCATGCAATTAACAGTGTTAATAAATAAGTATTACTGCAATACTGTGCACTCACTGAGAATCTACTGTATTTGGATAAGATTGTACTCTGTGCACACCTTAAAGATAGGGTTGACGATGTTGGAAAGATAGCATAATTTGAATGTAGCATTGCCTCAGGAGCTCCGTCTAAAACGCCCCCCCACACACATACTCGTGCGTCGCCGCATCATAACTACTTCACAGACACAGAGCGGAGAGAGGACCTCAACTCAACAACGCTACCTCATGACAAGTAACCGCGACAGTGCTACTTTTGGCTGAGTTATCTCTTCCATTCTCCAGTAAGTGTAAGGCGGCGACGCGCTTTGAGTTCAGGCTGGTGCACGCCAAGGGTAGAGAACGAGCAGGGAGGCATCTGATTGGTTCTTTCCAAGCGGACCTCGAGGCAATGATTGGTAGACGCTTTTACAGGATTACAGCAGCTACTGATGACGGCTCTGTTCCGGTCCTTTTTCAGAGCTCATAAGTAATGGATCGCTGTCTGGGCGTAAAGACCATTTCAACCAATATAACAAATAGTGTATATTGGGTAACATCGTCAACCCTGCCTTTAATGACTAATTATAGTACTCTTCGCCTAAATGCAGGTACAGTAAGAGACCTCTACTATGGTATTACGGTAACCCATAAACAGTCTGTACAACTTAGCCCCAAAAAGAAAACCTCCCACTGGTGCTCAGCTTATCCTCTGCAGCCACCTTAACAAAGATGTATGTGTATTCCTGAACAGAATCAGTCTTTAGGTTGAAAACAGAGAGCGTACCTCGGACTCCTTCAGTTTCTGAAAGTCTGGTGTGATATAGAAGAGGATTCCATCAAATGCACCAGGTAGAGTGATGCCACGGCAGAACAGGATGAACAGCATGAAGTAAGGATACGTGGCTGAGAAGTACACCACCTGTGGGACACAAAGTTATAGTTGGAAAAAAAGAATATTGTCTATCTAAACTCTCACTTGTAGTGAGCATCATTTAACTTGTCCTGCGAGGCAACAGAAACTTGTTTGACTCATCCTGAACAGTGTTACAGTACTGTGTGCAGCACAGTACAGCACAGTGACCTAGTCTGCCATTCCCCGGAGGCCAGATGACCCAAGAACGGTTGGGTTCAGCACACTCTGAGTGCACTATTTCCCTCCTTATCTGAACTAATTTGTGCTATCAAAGTCAGAACAGTTCAGATCATTCGCGAGAGAATCTACCACATAAGAAATGAACTAACAGAGAAACTGTCAATAACACTGTTATGTATAAAAAAACAATGATGAATCTGCAATACGTAAAATAAACAAACATTGATATTAATGTAATATGATAAAACATGTGATCACAGATGTTATGGTTTTGTAGTTTTTTTGCTCAGTTGCTTTACAGCAGTTAAGTTTAGGCCTTTGTATCACTTTGTGGAATGTGTAGGTGCTTGTCGTGCTTTGGATTACAGGGAAATAGTGTTTACAATGTTGTATTGCCTTTTAAAGAAACACTGAGGGGTTGGCAGAGTACTACTCATGTGATCCCTACATTTGAACAGTAATCCAGCACGTCACTGGGCCAATTTTACACCCTTAAGCATAAAGATGATGCAAATTCAATTCAAAAATGGATTTTTATTTTTCCATTTTGTTTCGTTTCAGTCTTGTCCCCTCCCTTTACTTACTTTGCCAGTCCAGCTGACCCCCTTCCAGATGCAGAAATAGACGAGCACCCATGCAATGGCGAGTGTGATAGCCAGTGGGATCCTGAGCTCCCCGGGCTTCTCCAGACCATCGGTCATCTGGTGCATGTTACGTCTGCAGGGAATAAGGAGTAGATTGGGCTTACTGCAATGCACAAATGCATCCTCGATCTCGTACATGCATGGGCGCACACTCAAATATGCACACACGTGCCTGGATACTCACAAAAAGCCCCATCCCTGGCTTTCTTTTCTCACCCCTAAAGCTTAGAAGTATCTGGATAAATGGATATTAAGGAATTTGCTGAACTATTGGATCCAAATGGCCATATCAGACTCCAACCCTGATCTTCATTGTGACCTTATCTTAAATCTGTTCGCAACAGAGCAGCATCCTTGTGAACTATACAGACTCTTACTCCCAGAACTCCTGCACAGCGCTGGTGAGGTTCCTGGTGTCTGGGATGCTGTAGTTGGTGTAACAGCGGTCTGTGTTCCAGGGATTGCCACAAGTCTGCCATGGCAGATCCTGAAAATTAAAGAAAAAAAAGAGAGAAAAATCACACAGACAGCTCTTTTTACTTGGAACACTCTCCCACCGCCGGGTCCCATTCTCTCTGGCTGTCGAGCAGCCAAGACCATGATACTCATTGAGATTTCATGCTTTTCTCCGAGGAGTGAATGCCTCATCGCCAAATGCATTTATCAATACCTTGTGTGAGGTGCTAATTATGTGGGAAAGGAAGTAATAAATGTCATAGTCTGTTAAGAGCTGTTCACCCCTATATAAGAGGGGCTGGCAAAAAAAGACCTGCCACATAACTAACAGGGTTACTATGTAAAAAAAAATATATACAACCTGGGCAAAAAAAAATCTGTGCTTTGTTCTGATTTAAAGGGGCACATGTGTGAAAGATGTTTCAGTATGACATTACACTACTACACAAGATTTTTTCACCTCTATTAGTATTGTTTTATTAGGGAACAGCATGAATATAAATATGAAATACTCACAGCAGTGAAGGAGTTGTACAGGTAGTAAATAGCCCAGGAGATGATTACAATGTAATAGATATTTAACCAGAAGGACAGAACAGCAGCAGCCATACCCACACCTGCAACAACCGGAGGCATGATGTTAAATTGTGCTGACATATTTATGTTGACATAAAACGAGAATAACAATATATTTAAGATTTTTTGGTCTTTCACTGAGGACAAACCTTTGACCTCTGTTGCTTAATTACAAGGAGCCCAATTTTTTCTGACTTTGCCTTTGTCTGTTAATCAACCTGTCTTTCCTGAAGCATCCAGTTAACCTAAAATGTATATTTTAAGGGCTTAAAGATAACGTAAAAATGTCTTTTACCTTTGAAAACGGGGGCCAGCTTCCACACTCCAAGCCCTCCAATAGAAGTGTACTGACCAAGAGCCGTCTCCAGAAAGAACAGGGGCATGCCAGCAAATATGAGGGTCAAAAAGTAGGGAATCAAGAAGGCCCCTGAATGAGAGGTGAGAGGTAAAGGTGTGTAAGTGAAGGTAAATCATTAACTATCAACATTCATCATAATCCAGATAGGATATTTGGTAAAAGGAGTGTTTGGTTTCACACTGATCAACGTGCAGGCTTTCGCTTGTGCGCAATTACGCACGGCTTAGATGGGGGGAAATAGGCTTTAGTTTTATTTTAATAAAAAACCTCCAAGGGCAAACTGGCAGGTTTTGATGTCGACATCTTTGCACTCCTTTTGGTGTATGGATAAATGGAAAATTGCCAAGAAATTCCTGATTACCTCCTCCGTTTTTTCCACATAAATAAGGAAATCTCCAGACATTTCCCAGTCCGATTGCGTATCCGACACAAGAGAGAAGAAAGTCAAATCTGCCACCCCACGTTTCTCTCTCGGGGATGTCACTTTTCGTCTTCTGCACTTTCACCACCAAGGTTTTGGGTTTGTCATTTGGCGTGGTGGTGGTGGTGGTGCTGGGCGCGTCATTCACCGTCTCCGTTAAGACGTGTCCGTCCGAGGCTTTGGTCCCGTTGGTGGCCATGGTCGCTGTGCGCGTCGGGTAGTCCTGACCAGTGGAGAGGAGCGGGTTTCAGCACCGGTCCAGCAAACAGCAGCTTCTCCGTCCTGCGCACCCAGCTCCCAGATACACTGCCGAGTAGAGACGACGAATCGGGGTAATGAGTGCGATCAGGAGCAGCTCACCAGCGGTCCAGTTACCCTGAAAACATCATGAAATAAATATAAAAATTCACTGAAGAAAAAAAAAATCAATTAGATGAAATGATTTTGTTTGCTCCCTATTCAAATCTACTTGTTTGAAATATTTTATGAAGTCGAATGTCAGGGATCATTTGCGTAATTGTACTGTAATTCTTTAGTACCTTGACAAAAAAAGTAAATTCAATGAAAGTTTAATTATGTTCTCCATTAACTGAATAATCACTTGTTTTCTGGAAGAAGAAAAAAAAATTAAGATTAAATAGGTGACAAAATTGCTTATCAATGTGGGTATTGTAGTAGCCTGTGCTGAAAAAAGAAGTTTTACATTACTGCTTAAATATCATTTTGTTCACGATTATTATGCATGCGTCTATTCTAATTGCATGACATTTCTTCAGGGGTGGAGAGAGAAAAAAAGAAATGTGCCCCACGATCCGTGAACCCCACGGGATCAAATAAAGACTTCTCATGCAATAAGAATCACTTTTAATTGCCCGGAGTGAATGCATGTTAGCAGAAATTTAGAGCCTGCTCTTGTCCTTGAGTCATTATGCTCTAAATTCAATGGCCCACTTCCTTCTGCTCCGGCACAAGAGGAGCGCAATTAAACACATTTAGGAGTCAGGCGCGACCATAATGTCCAATGAATCACCTGGAGAGGCTCATAACTCACTGGATGTGTCTGAGTAGACATTTTCATCAAATATCTGTGTGGGCAAAGTTATAATATTAAAATATTTATTTTTACTTTAATTAATGCAAAACAAATTGAGCTTTAACACAACAAGATTTTATCAAATTTCTGCATTTTTAAAAAAAGTATGTTATTTACTTCAATTTATTTCTACTTTTAAAAATGCAAAATCTGCTATCGTGATAACTGAACGGATGAAACACGGAGCGCGCTCTCCATCAACTCGCGTGCATAATTGTGGAAAAACATCATAAGGCAACACGGTTAATCTCTTGTTTGTTTTGTTTTTTTAAAAAATGTGCATTTTATATCAAATCTGTGAATAATATTCCAGGTCCGTGTAACATTTAACACCCTCAAGGCAAATTGGGATTTAGTGAACAAAGAATTATGTGTATTTTCTTTTACCATGCTGATCACACATTTACATTTATCACATTTAAAACATTTTGGCTGCAAGACTGGAGGATCAAACACGTTAATGACCCTCATGAGATCAAGTGAAGTGCGGCGCGCATTGCCAAATTCAGCGCATCTGCATATAGATGCCAAATTCCACAAACCATGGTCCTCTCCGACAAACAACAAATATATATCCCTGATTTATATGAAATGCATACTGTGGAACGTAATACTCACAATAAAATCCTTTTATTTCCCAGATTGCTTCCCCGATGGGAAAAAAATCCGAATTTTTAAAAAAAAGTTACTTCCTTGCACTTTCACAGAATACAACCAAGGTGGAAACTTTTGCATCCGACGATTGCAAAGCCAATATACGATCCTGAGAGTGGAGGACGGCGAGCAAGTGCGTCTTCAAGAGCGAGGTGCTGTCCTGAAAGGAGTGGTGCTGAAAGAGAGGAGAGGAGAGAAGACGGAGGAAGAAGGAGCTGCTGCTGCCGCCGTCTGAGCTGGAGCGAGCAGGGACGTAACATGGAGCGCAGGATCCTCACTCACTCTCATCTACATAGCGTCAATGTCACCTCAAAGTCGACCCTCCCCAACTCCAACTCCAACATTTCCACCACTGAGATGGCAGCGGGTTTGAGAGAGGAGCATCCTCTTGTCTCAAGGTTTTATATCCTTACTCAGGCAGCTTTTTTTTCTTTTTTTTTTTACATCAGCAAGTTCTCTCTCTCTCTCTCTCTTTCTCTCCCTCTCTCCCTCATTCATCCTTTCTGGCTCACTCAGGGGCCAGTTGATGCTTACTTAACATAATAAATAGATTTCATCAAGTTGCCATGAGTAACACTTGTGCAAACTTAAGTGGGACTTTTTTCCCCTAAACTTCTATCCATCCAACTTTTGGGTAACGAACATACAATACGATACGATACCATACGATACCATACGATACCATACGATGCGACACAATACAATACCATACGATGCGATACGATACCATACCATACCATACGATGCGATACCATACCATACCATACGATACCATACGATGCGACACGATACGATACCATACCATACCATACGATGCGATACCATACCATACCATACGATACCATATGATACGATGCGATACCATACAACTTTATCGTCAGTTTGCACTGAAATTCATTTTGCATCCATAGGCAGCTCAGTTTGAGAAAAAGTACACATACAGTACTCTGCGCTCTCTATTAACTCGCGTGCGTAATTGTGAAAAGCATCATAAGGCAACACGGTTAATCTCTTGTTTGTTTGTTTTTTAAACAGTACGCATTTTATATCAAATCTGTGAATAATAATCCAGGTCCGTGTAACATTTGACTTCAAAGAGACGCCCTCAAGACAAATTGAGATTTAGTGAACAAAGAATTATGTGTATTTTTTTTCTCCATGCTGATCACACATTTACACATTTAGTGATGAACATACGATACGATACGATACGATACGATACGATACGATACGATACAACTTTATTGTCAGTTTGCACTGAAATTCGTTTTGCATCCATAGGCAGCTTAGTTTGAGAAAAAGTACACATACAATAGACATACTGTTACCATAGACAGACAGACAAGTAAGACCCATCAGACAAAAAAACATGAAACGTGTGTAAAAGGCCATACTATGGGTTGAAATAAGAAGTACAATGTTGCATCAATGCAGCCACTTCCAAAGTAGCAGATACAGAGGAAGATGCCAATGGCTGCTTTAGCTCCTGGCAAAACATGATAAGAGGGCCCCAGCCAATAAAGGGAGTCAGGGTGTTTGAGATAAATTGAAAACTCTGCTTATAATCTTCTTAGCCAGCTGTCTTCCAAAATGAAATACCCTTGTGGAACATCCCAAATGAGCAGTCTTAACGCAGACTTTAACTCCCGCATCGAGATAAATTATTAGAGTCTCACTGGGAAGATTAGACTCTCGCCGGGTTTAACAGTTAAAGTTTGAGTCGTGAAAACGAGCAAAGATTAAACCAGTGTTAATGTTAAAAGAAACTCTACATCTGCCTTTTGGGAATGCCTGACTGAAACTCTGATGGTTTTCCCAAATTTGAAGTTTGTTGCACCGTCCTAAAGCTCTCAGATGACAATTTATTGTGATATTTTAGTGCCAAAGCAGCTTCATTTTAATGTCAAGTGGCATCACATGCAATGTCATGGCTTATGTCGTTGTTTAGGATGCATGAAATTCCGGAGTGTGTCAAAAATGTTTACACATTTCTACCATTTCTATATTTTCCTATGAATTTGCTTCATTTCTTCTCCTTTTTCCACACCATCCCTATTTCTCTCACGCCTTGCTTCTTTTGCTCCCCCCCTGTGCTCATCTGCCCAAATCTTCCCCTACCATCTTTTGTTCTTTTTGTCTCCGTCCGCCACGCTGTAGGCTGCACGGTGCTGATACAGTGCAACAGAAAGCCACACCACTGACAGGGAAGCAAAGAACGCCCAGATGGTGAACCAATGAGGGGTGATCTAACCTTCTAAATGATACAAAACCAAAATTTAGCATTTTTTAATCCCAACTGGCTGATTGGCCTGCGGGCTGTGGCACCTCAAATGTGCAAAAAAAAAAAGCCTCCCGTGGGCCTGCAGCTCTCACACACGAGGGGAATTCAAAATGCCACAGTGATGAGAGCTGGTGGAGCTGCGCTTGTGGCCCCGGCCCCACCTGATGGTGAGCCTGTGTGCAGTGGAGCTTGTAATTACAGAAGGAGGTGGTAGTAATAGAGAGTAGAGTACAGGCAAACACACAGGCAGACAGCTGGCCCCCTGTCAGTTTCACCGCTCAGACATGGGGGGACAAAAGTGGCGCTCTGAAGCTATAGAAGCAGATTATTGCTCATGTGAGGAACACTAAAATGGTGATGCAGATGATGATGACAGTGATAATGATGACAGATGCATTGTATAATGCAGGCATATTTAAAGAGCCTTATGTTGCCTCTCACTTTCAGTATTTCTAGGAGGCTTTGCATACATACAGCGAAGCTCTTTGTGTGCGACTATTTTATGACTATGAATAACAGCATCCCACGTCTACCTCTTAGAAAACTCAAGCAGCGTTTGAATCCATGTGAAATACATTTTGTATGTTGATAAACTGGAATGGCTTCTTGTGGATTAACGTACATAGCTATGAGGAGAGTCTAAAGCCATGCCAGTACATGCTCACAATGACCATACTAACATGCTGCATGCAGATATAATTGTTTAACGTGTTCACTGTCTTAGTTTACTATGCTATCATTTGCTATTTAGCAATAAACATAAATTACAGCTGATGACAGGAATGTCATTAGTTTTGCAGGTATTTGGTCATAAACCAAATTACTGTGCACATTTTCACATGACGGTGGTGCTCTTTGAAAAGTTAAAGGATCACTAAAGATTTTGCAATTAATCCTGAGAGGGGCACAAAAGAGTGTACCGAATTTCACAGCAATCCATTTACTAGTTGTCGAGACCATAGACTGTATATAAAGATGGACGACATGACAGCTTCCCAAAAGTGAAGCCAAAACATCTTGATCGCCCCCTGGTGGCTGGCTGCAGTATAGACCATAAAGCCCACTTCCTCCATGTTAGTGGATGGGACATGAGCCAAATTAAAAAGTCAAAGTGCATGTCCAATAAACTTTTCCCAAAGATGGTTTCTGTCATTTTAGGTAGTTCTTATCACGCTGATGTATGTTCAATTATTCATTTTTCTGTTAAGTTTGGTTTTAATTAGTTATTTGATGCTATAAGACGTGAGGTGAGACGTCATGATTGACAGCTGCTCTGAGTAAAGTAGTCGTGTAGCCAGAGGCTCAGGAATTGTACAAGAGAGGAGATGTAACTTTAACTTTCCATAAACAAGTCTGTGTAATAGAACATGTTTCAATTTGATCATAAATGTAGTTATAGAGATATTATGGTTAGTTGTTGTGTCTTTCTACCCAAACAGCTACCGTGGTGCTAACATAGCAGCTAGGTGGCTCACGCTAACAAACTGCAGACATGCTTGGCTCGTGATTGGCTCGGGCGAGTGTGTGGGCAGGACCTAGATACCGCGGCTTCAGCCCCCCGATCACTACTGCACAGACTCTGACTCCAAATGACGTCAAAATCTCATGATAGCAGCTCCCGTAACCATACTTGCCAACCCTCACGATTTTTCCAGGAGATTTTCATTGCCCTCTCCCGGTTTCCATTCGGGGTCACTATTCTCCCGAATTTCTTCCAAGTTATGGCAAATTTTCAATTTTTTTTTTCCTTTTTGTTATCTTAGCCTGACAATAGAGCTACACCAACTGTCGTATCCTGGCCGAAGAGAGCAGTCTACGCTCACAACACAGCGCAGTTTTAGCTCATGTTTAAGCTTCACTCACCACAGCAGCGCCCAAAGTTGGGCTTTGCTCGACGCAGCGAAAAGCTGTCGTGGTGCGGCACAAGCCATTGGAAAATGGGTTTCAGAGCGCGGTGGTGCCGTTGTAGCGTTGTGTCTGAAAGGGACCTTCAGTAAGTGAGAGAAGCCAGTTCCCTGCACTCATCCTCAGCTGGTCTTTTGACCTCAGGCCTCAACACCATGGGTGCTAGGGCATTCAGCTGCACTACTCCCAGGCTCTGGATCTCCCTCCCTCCTCACATCCGACAGTCTGACTCTATTACAACATTCAAATCCCACCTCAAAAGTCATCAGTTCAAACTGGCCTATTCACTGTAGCGTCCAGCATTCTGTGAGATTGACACGCCAACTTCACACCAGAGGGGCCAATTATTCAGTTTTCTTTCTTGGGAGTTAAAGGTCAAATCAAAAGTTTAACATAAAAATGCGGTTGGAGTGTACTTATTATTTTGTTATTTTCAATCTTTGAAAGTCACCAGAATGCAGAAAACAAAGTCTCTGAAACTCAAATTTTTAGTTTTGACATCCTCCCTTTTTTTAAGGTCTCAAGGTTGGCAAGTATGCCCATAATTGGGATATTTTGGCTTTACTTTTGTACATTGGGGGGAACTGGAGACGCGTCATCCATCTTTATATACAGTCTATGATCTGGACATTTCACTCAAAACCACGAATGTCAATCTTGCTATGACGCTAGAGGAAAAGTCAGGGGATCACTTAAGTCATGATTCATCCTCTGGGACCATGAATGTCTGTAACAAATTTCAATTAGTCTAAAAAGTTGTTGATATGTTTCTGTCTGGACCAGAGTAGTGGGCTGAGACTGACAGACCAACATTGCCGTTCCTATAGCCACGCTGCTGTTGTAGCTAAAAATTAAAACATAACAAATAAACAGACATGTACGGTTATGCAAACACACACAGGGACCAAATAAAATCTTGCGGAAAATACCACCAATAATAGTATAATATAAAATGACATCCAAAAAAGTAAGTAAAAGCTGATTGAAAAATGAATGGGACATTTGTTTTCACTTTTTTGCCACTTAGCCGCACTTTACCACTTCAACATTGACCTTTTAACATTGAATAAGTGAATCGTCTGCAGACACTTTCCAAGTCAGATTCAGTTTGCCAATCGATGCAAAGTGTGTTTTAGCATCTCAAATACATAGTGTGAACTAACATTTTTTTTAAACATTGTTGTATGTTGGCTTAGCACTCCAGAGCTTATGGAAATCAATGTGTGTGTTTGGGCATATGAAAGAGAGATAAAGACTGAGAGGTAAACGGAAAGACACACTGGCAAACAAACAAACAGACAGACGGAGCCCTGTACTGTAGCTTTTCCATGTCTCTTAATCCTAAAAGCCTCTGTTATGTTGGGGCGGTGGGGAGAGGGAGGGACTGTTGTCAGGACCAGTTATGTGGAACACTGCGGGCCCATAGAATGTGTCTGGCTCTTCATTGGTAAGTCAGTCAGGTAGGACGCTGCCGGGCCTCTCCAGAAGAGCCTCGGTGCAACATTTCCGCTCGCAGTGAAAAGATGGAGACAAAGTGATGTGTCTGTTGCCGGGTGATTCACAAAAAAGAACCCAGGGTGCATTTCTAAAAAAAGAGAGGGTGGAAACACAGCGGCAAAGTAAAACAAATACTGGCCTCCCTCCCTGCCTCCCTCACTCTTCTCACAGCCGGGCAGGAATGTAGAAGTCGCAGAGGGAGAGTATGGAGGGAAAGGGAAGCCAAAATGTTCCTGCCATGCCAGCTTATGCTTAAATGTCGATACATCTTTAATGACTGCATTGTGATATAAACGTGAAGATTCAAACACTCACTGAATCTGATTCTCTGAGGAACATGTTTGGAGAAATGCCAGAATGAAGGATAACGCTAAAACAAAAAGCAGTTGTAAGTTGAAAGTCTGTTTCCTTTTGATGGCTGTAAATTCATGCAAGTTTTGTCATGGTCCAAGTGTCAGGAGAGTGTAAAGCCAGTGGAGATGTGTTCAGACACGTGATGAGCGATGTATTGTCTGTAAATGTGCCGTGACAGTGTTTTGACCCCCTGTCATGATTTATTATAACATCAGTGACACAGGTTGCGACAGGTTACCAAGGTGCAGCTGATGAATATGCAACATGGCATTTTGAGTGCACAAGGTAAAAGGTCAATTAAGAAAGAAACGCTTGTTTTCAATGACTGATGACAGAGCGGCTTTATGTCATATTAACTACACTGTGTCATTGTGTGTATATAATAATTATTACAGTAAATTAAACAATTAAGCTCTCCCAACTTCTGAAATGCAGAAATCATCATCAGTCAAATGTTGTGAAGTTGTTCAAAACAGGAAGTCATTCCAACTTTAGTTCAGATGTGGAGTAGGAAGTACATAAAGTGACAGTGTTTCCAGGTTGAATAGTTTCAGGGTTTAATAGTCTTCTTCTGTCAAGTAGTTCGGTGTGAGCTCCAACATCAGTCTATAAACCAAAAAAGTACAACATGTAGCCTGTGACATTTGTTAACTTGTACATCTCCAAACGTTTTTTCCCTGAAACTGCTGTGCCAGCATTTTGCCGGCTGTATTAACTACGTGTCTGACAGGCGTTGTAGCTACAACAGTGTGTGGCAGGTATGAGGAATGCACTGCGTGTTGTTTATGTTCTGCTAACAAGTACAGCTTCTGACACACACACACACACACACACACACACACACACACACACACACACACACACACACACACACGCGCACACACACACACACACACACACACACACACACACACACACACACACACAGGTTACATCACTGTACAGTGTGCCCTTTGCACCACATCATGATTTCACTATTACTGCTGTATAATGATCAGGAGGTCATTAAGTGTGTTAAGTGCCTCTAATTCACAAATTTGCTGCACTGCTGTTGCTGCTGCAGGGATGAAAATCAGTAGAGTTATAACTGAAATCAACATTTTGATTCATCTGAATGAATTAATATTGTCAAAGAGATAAAAGTGTTTATGGGCATCCATCACGGTAGCAAAAACATGGACAAAGTTGATGTTTCATTCGACTGTTTTCACTTTGAAAAATAACCCAATTTTAAAAACAAAAACACATCATAATGATAAATATGAATCAACACAAGAAGCACCCATTCTCTCGCTTCTCACATTATTCCATCACAAGTGCTGAATAGAATTTAAAATAAACAAATAAACAAAAACATAAATACCCCAGCATGTAATATTTCTCTCAAAAAGGACACAATTCAATGTCAAACCATTGATCTGCGTCGGTTTTGGCTGAAAGCACCGGAAGAATCGTTGACCTGCTATTAAAAATCAAAACAAAATGCTGTTCTTTTTGTCCAGAGGGCCAGTGGGTTGTGTTATGGGAATATCAATACGCTTTGGCCTCTGGTTATACTATAATTTATAGCGCCGGACATTTTTCTTGCTCGTGCACCTGTATTAATGTTCCACATCAATCTGCTGTTTGGTACAACATCAGGTCCGAGTGTGTGTGGGGGCTTTAGATGCTGGATGACTGAGTTTGATGGCGTTGTATTTGAAATATGAATCATAGGACGGACCAGCTTGCTGGACTCAGGAAGGACTCATAACTGGGATGTTCCACTCAAACTGGTTTGTGTTGAATCTCATGTATTTGTAATAAAGAGGCTCTGCATGAGAAATTAAATGGAATGGGAAGATGTGGCCTTTCTATGGGTGTCAACTCTGTCCCCCAAACCGTTTCTATGGGTTGTTCTCCCTAGTCAAGGTAATTGAGGCAGACAGAATGTGATCCACGAGTCAGGGCGGATATTTAGACTTAATAGCTTTCAGAGAATCTGCGTCCGCCGCCACCTGCACCCTCAAACGTATGGCTGACAGAGGAAAGGGACGGATGGAGAGAGAAGGAGTGGAAGGTGTGATTGCTCTTATCCTTTAGCCTGTTTTTGCTCCTGGGCAGTTTGAAGGATAACTTTAATGTGAGATGCGGCGACTGCAAATTACGTCATTAATTTAGGTCAAAGGTGAAAAGGTTTTTGGGCAAAACATATGGATGTGAAGAGCAAACCGAGGAGGAAACTAAATCAGTTCAAATCACATGACCATTTAAATGCAAATCCCTGCTGTGATAAATGAAATATTCACTCATGTTGCTAGGCAACAGAGCTGTGGGCTGTTTGGTTGGTTGGTCTTCGCCGTTTGACCACATCTGTCTGGACCGCTTTGAGGACAAGGGTATTAGACAAGGGCCACATAAGAGGCAAGGTGGGCCTTAGACTGTGGAGCTGATTGAATGACTGTTAATGTTTCATGGTCAATGATTGCAACATTTCAACTGTATAGTTTGATTTTGTAGCGCTGTTGAGAGTGGTAACATTTCCTTTATAAAAACTAATGTTTAATGTTTTTGCTCCTTTGTATTGAAAAACAGGAAGGTGTTTTAGACCGCGATCCATTTGTCTCCTTTCGTCTGTTTCTAGGAATTAACAAAGGGCTGGCTTACTCTATTACTCTGCGTCGCTATTGACCTCTCCATTCACACTTAGCATGTTGGAAAAGATCAATACAGTGTTTAACACCTTCATATAGCTCTCTAATTGATATGATTGATCACCATTGAGAGTGGGACTGGTTTCACAGACATGTTTTTGCAAATGCTTCATCCGCATCAGCATGATACTGTGGATGTAGAGCAAATATTTGGTAACATGTCATTTTACAGGTCTGCAAATTTCATGGTAATTAGATGATAATTAGCAAGTAACTTATTTAAAATTTCTTTGGAATTACTGCCAAATTACCCCAATATTTACCTCAAAATGTATCGAAAATTACTTGATTATAAACATTATTTAATAGTTATATGCTAAAAAATAGCCTATAATTGTTAAAATAGGACCTTTAGGCTTGAGAAGCGGCTGTGTGCTGCTCTTCATCGGAGGTGGAAAACAAAAACTAATATACGACACTTCTGATCGGGCACAAATCTCACCATTGTGTGACTTATTGTCTACAGAAACTACACTAACCTGGTATCTAATTTAATGATTCAGGGGTTTTTAAAAGAAATTTCAAATAAGTTATTTGCTAATTATTATCTATTAATCAGCAGACATGGAAATAAATTGTATTCTTTTCCTGGAAATGTATTAAATAAATGATCAGCTATTGGGGAATAGCGGAATATAATTATTAAATAATGTTAATAATAAAGTAATTTTTGATACATTTTGAGGTAAATATTGGGGTAATTTGGGAGTAATTCCAAAGAAATTTCAAATAAGTTACTTGCTAATTATCACGAAATTTGCGGATCTGTAAAAGGAAGTGTTACCCAAATATTTCATGAGGAGTCAAGTCAGAGGAAAACGGACACCTAATGACAGTCACAATAGACATAAAGGCATCTTGTTGCACTGCCATAAAATTATTTTTCCACCTCTTTAGTTCTTTCTTTGGGGTGGATTGATCTGTTGATGGATGGTGGAGAGATTGTGTGTTTCTGTCTTAATAGACATCCTCACATGGTCATCAGTTATGCATCTGTCTGGAGTCTAATTGTCACATATGGGGACAGAGACAAGCTGTCACACTAAGGACAGTGATTTTCTCCGGCAAAGCTGTTGCAGACCACTACAATCCACTGCCCTAAAAACAAATGGGGCAATCTGTGCACATGCATAGCTCTCTTCTAAGACAGAGGAGATTTCTTTGTCTTTCTTCTTTGAAGAGCAACTTAACATCCGACCACCACTTCACAAAGTAAAAAATGCATTCAAGCTCAGACACACCAGCAAACATTGCAACATTGCATGATCGTTGATTGAACACCCTTCTAAGACGTTTGGTTCAAAAGCAGTTCTGTTACCGTCCTCCCTGAACGCTCCAGCGACAAAGTGTCTTAATATGTCGTTACCATAATCAATGAGCCCTTTTAGCTGTTCTGTTGACAAGAACCCGGGGGCAAGAAAACATATAAGTACAATGACATTATAGCCCCAGGCCAACAGCTGTAGGTATTGTGAAAAGAAAGTACCTGCTATCCAAGGCTTTTTCAGTAAGTTAGATCTTACAGGTGGTGGAAAATTGCCAGATCATTTTCTGGTATCACACCTTGAATGACCAGCACAGATTAAAAGTCCTGCAATTTTCCAGCAACTATGTCAAACACTACCCGTACTGTTGGCCTGATGTGCAAAAACTTGTAATATTAGGTAAATGGCAATATACATTATTTAAGCCGATGTTCACTCATCTAAATGCACCTAAATGTGTCAGTTACATTTAAAGTTAAAGTAGCAGCAGGGGAACATCAAAATACACTCTGTTTATACCTGTGAACCACTTTCAACTGTTGGTGGTATTTATCCTTATTTTCTAATAAAGTGAAGCCTTTTCTGTCCAAAGCCAGGAGCCTGCTACAGTACCTCTATCAGACCTGAATTGCAGCTAACTGGTACCTGTCAGCAAGTCGTATACTCTGACACTCTACACTGCCAACAAACACTTTATCGATCAGCAAAGCACTCATCAGAGAGTGTCGCACAAGAACTTGTTCATCAATGCAGAAGAAAGTCTAGCGGTGAAGGACACTGCACAAGAACACCAAACAAGAATCTGACAGGGAAAACAGGAAGGTATACTCAGTCTCCAGACACTCTTCTGGGTACATTTTCTGTCTGTTTATCAAATAAAAAAAAACACTCTTATCTGCAGTTTAACTCACAACAACTCAACTTTTCACACTAACTCTACTGCATTTTAAAACGGCATTGCAGGTAAACACATCAATATTTATGTGCTGGCACGCTAATTGTGACACACACACAATGTATGGTCACGTTTTATGTAATTTTGTTAATGTTATGTTATTTCTATGAGAGAAATATTCTAATATGAGCCATAATGCTCAATTATTGCCTCTCTTTGTGAGACTCCTGTGTTGTGTGTGACCCAAGATGGCACCGGCCGTAAACTTTTCGTTGAGATTAAAGATTGAATACTGGATATTGTAAATTAATATATTGTTGGTGTTACAGTTTGCTGTATACATTCTTGAACATTATAAGAAAATTCAGATTTAGCAAGTCTTCAGCTCACGCATATACTGAACTGACATTCATTAGAATCAATGTATTTGTTTTTTTATTTGCACTTAAGTGTGAGGTTAAACGAGGAAACCTGTGAGAACCTAGAAAGTCTGCATTTCTTGGTAATGTTTTCTTTTGGGTATTTATGGACTACATGAAAACTCTAGCCAAGTTAAAGTGGCAGTAGTCAGTATATTTTTGGCATCATTGGACAAAAATTCCATAATAACCTTTCAGCATATTGTAATTCAAGTGTTCTGAGAGAAAACTAGACTCCTGCTCCTCCTCATGGCTCTGTTTTCAGGCTTTAACAAATCTAGTCCGTGACGTTAGCGAGCGTCAGTGTGCGGTCGAGAGAGAGAGTGTGCGTGACTGACGGTGAGTATGAACTTATTAGTAACGTTATAGCTGTGAATGTAGCAGAGTAGTGTGTACAGTTTAGGCTGTCGGTGAATAAATGCTTCAACTCCTCAAGACCCAAGCCAAGCGCCCATGTCTTGCTTGCTTGCTACCTGCTGAAAAAAAGAAACTTGTCCGCCGGTCCTAACAACTTATCTAGCGGAAATCCTGAAACAGTGCAGTGGGAAATGGCCATGGTTTAGATGGGCTATTAATTGGTCACACATGACTCTTTCATTTACTTTAGAAATAATTGGAAAAATACTGATAGGTCTTTCATTGGTAACATTGGTTGGATCGCCAACCTTGAGAGCTTATTACTGTTGATTTGGAAAATAGCAATGTTTTATTGACAAGTTTACAAGATAAGTGATGGGAGAACAGAGGATATTTTTGTATTTCTTTACAAAGGATCACAGTCAAAAACATTTTTGGCCTTGGAGCTTTTAAACTGGTTAAACATTTTGGTTATGGAGGACTCAGACACGGAGATGTTATAAACAGGGAGATTATAATTTGCAGATATAATGACCTTCTTAAGCTAAAAATAACTGAGCCAGATCTTGAACTGAATCTATAAAATAATTATCAAACAAAAAATTTGGTCTTTGAGTTAAAATTCCCTGAACTTGTAGTTCAAACCCATTGCCCCATTGTTGCTGTCTTTTTTTGTACTTTGTTGATGTTTTTGGGCCTAAAGCAGGGGTCATTGATGCTTTTTGTTGGCTTAATGATGTGTAAAGAGGACACTGCATGGGATAAATCCAACCAATGTTGATGTAATATTTATAGGATATGATAATATCAAATTATGCATATTTTTTCACCCTTGACTGTTATATTTAGATTTTTTTTATTACCCTGGGCTAATAGTAAACCGTGGTTATACTGAGGTGGAGCTGTCCACTCCACTGTGGTGCTGAATGCCATTCATAAGCAGAGGCTTGAATTCTGCTGTCAATAATTACGATTTTTAGTTTTAGAAGTAGCTATTATTTGCTCTGATGTGGGTAAAGGTCTTATTGTATTTATGTTGTGTAGAAATGGATTATGTCTTGTAAAACTGTTACCAGCTGAGAGTAAGCTGATAGCACTCATAAAACATATATGAATGTGGCTAGTCCTAAGAAATACAATAAGGTTTTTGCAAGGTAACTCAGAAACTGTGTGGAAACACAAATGTGTTTTTGTTTATAATTCCCCCTTGTGCTCTTTTGGTAGTCCATATGCAAATATACTTTAAAACCATTAAATATTCACGGTTTGTATGCAGTTTTCTTGAATTAAACTTCCCTATATTGATGATTATCAAAATGAATACGTAATATGTAATGAATCAAGGTACCCACCTTCTTAGTTCCAATCATTTAACATTTTTTGTCTAATATTGTTCTGAAATTGAATTTAAGTTTTAAAAGTGGTGAAAACTGGATACCGAGAAGTTATAAATCCCTCAGTGATGTATTTCATACGTACAAGGCTTTGCTCAGTCTTAATTTACTATTATTTCCCTGAGTGGGTGTCCATTATGAGGCCAATGACTACTGGATTGGCACCAATCATCCATGTGGCAATCCATTCATTCGTTGCCTTGGAAACGGCCCGGGTGAATAGGGGATAAGTAGGGGCGCATGGAGAGATTGCTGACACCTGCTCTCCTCCATTTCCTATCACCACACACACATACTGTAAAATTCCTCACAGAAATATAAACATTATATAACTGTGCACACACACACAATCAGAAAGTATATTCAAAGCCTTGTCAATAGGACTGTATTCCTTTTAAGCAACGTGAAACATCAGCAGATTTTATCGGATTCTGCAAGTCTTGACAAGGATTTTTATTCTTTACACTTCATCAACCCAAAACTGTAGGAAAGCTTCCTTATCCTCAGAGCAAAGCACAGTTATTTGGTTTTGTATTCATTCTTTCAAACAAGATGGTTTGAAAAAAAAAAAAAATCAAAAGCAGGGATAAGGAGTCACAGGAAATTAGTTGGCTGATCCACAAGTCTGTTAAGATGTGTTATGTAACATACAAAATAGTTTTCTGTGTGATATTGTGAGCTACAATTAACATTTTGTCATTACAGCAGCAAACTGTTGGAGCAAAAGTGAAAAATACAAGGAATTCGTTATATTCACACATTGACCACTCTTCCATGACCTTTTGTTGCCCTTAAGGTACACTACCTACTGCATCGTCAAAAAATGTTAACACTGGATGTACACGCTGTCCTGCAGATCCAAGATTAATATATTTCCAAGGGAGACTGGGCTGATAAGGAGAGCTGAAGTCATGACATCGCGTAGGGGCTAGCCTCTGTTTAGCTTCTCAATACACTCATTCAACTCTTTCATCAGTCTTTCGGAAAAAATTAAGCTTATTCCTGAGGTTTACTTTTCATATTATATGGTCAATTGGTATCCACTACAGCACTTGCTATTAAAAGTTGTAACCGTCATGATTTTAGTTAAACAACGATTACTTTGAGACCATATAAAATACTACAGCTTGCATGAAAATTCATAGTGCGGCAGCCCGACACCAACTTTTAAGCTCTAATCTCTGCTGTCTAATAAGTTATACGCCATTCGGCCTGCTTTGTTCTGCTGTTAATACAGACAATTCTTGCCGCGGTAGTCGGTGTTACTGGTGTTACACAGTGTTGTTCGGGCACACATCGATAACATTACTTGCCCACTGCTCCCACCGTTATTTAGCTTTTTTCTATAGAAATAAAAACCCATTTAGTTCATTTTCACGTATCAGCGCCATGTTATCCATACATAGTCGAATGACGGACGCTACAAACTGAAAGTGAAAGTGTCTGCTCTATATGGAGTAACAGCCCAGAGTAGCAGGAGTCAGATTTCACACACACGGGATGAAACAGACAAGACGATGGCGGAGGATTTGGTGTCAAAGCGAAAAGCAAAACTGCCTATTTCGCAATATTTTGGATTTAAACTCAATGCTATAAGTGAACCATAACATGAAAAAGGTAATCACAGTTTCTCCACAGCCAAAGCTGGACCGGAGAGGCCAGACACACAGCCATCCAACGTTAAAGATCAAAGTAAGCGCTCTACACATATTGAGCGTCATCTTTTTTTTGTAAAATATCCGGTAATCGGTAAAACCGGTGATGTCACATGTTTATTAACCGGTGGGAAAATTTCCTCACCATGGCATCCCTATTACACGTGTCTGAGCTCAACAATGGACTAATTTGTCAAGCCACAACATTTTTACATGCAGTAGTTTGGGGCTTATGGGAAATGGTGTGCGATTGTTTCTTTCTTAAATACTGCATTTATCTAGACAGGCTTTGTTCCAAGGCTGGATTTTTAGTTTGCGTTATTACAAATGTCAATGAGGTTTTCTTTCCTCTAGAACAGGACCCAAAGTTCTGGTTTCACTTTGGCTCTCCGTTGACATATGTCAGCGATTCTCTGCTCTGTCAGTGGCCTACAAAGAGCTCCTTTAGCATGATGCTGCTTATTCCTTTTACAACAGAAGGTGTAGTGTAGGTGCAGTAGAGGATGCCCAGGAATGTTGATAGTGCAGTCTCCAGGGACACCGTCATGGTGCTCTTCAGCTGCATGTCCGACACACTGCTCAGTTGGACACACCGTTGCCTGTCTGTTGAATAATCCATAATTCAGTCAACCTCCGTGGATGAATCTGCGCTTATTCTCAAGCAGGTGTAGCATGGTGAAATGTGGAAGCACAAGCAAACACACACTTGAACACCAGGTGTGTCAGGTTGTGATGTGATCCACAAGGGGAGACAGGAACTGTATTCGCCTGATTGCATTCAGCAGGCTGCTGCATTTGCATAATAACATATCACAGAAAAATGTTTAAACTCAATGTGACCTTAGCATACTCGTCACTTTCTAAATTGTCTAATAAAGCAATCCTGCGGGAAGGGAAGCTCTGAGTCCTCCCTTGAGGAGTTAGTGGAGTGTAGGAGGTGTGTGATTGGATCATTACATGGCCAATTATGCTGAACTAACCTACACCCGTCTGTGGACTACTCATGGTCTAGCTAGGCAAACAAGGCAAAAGATTAGAGGTGTGGAGTACTGCACAGGAAGAGCTGGAAATGCTTTAGAAGCTGCTTTTTTTGCATTCATATTTTTGTGTACGTCTTTTTAAAAAGAGCAAAAGTGATGGGTGCAAAATATCCCAAGAGAGAAAGCTCCCTTCCAGCACAGAGTGTGTAATTACTTTTTAATTTATAAGCATGCAAGCTGTCTTTAGGAAACGATGTATAATGCCGCAATGCTTCTTCATTTGGACTATCTCATACCTACTCACACGCAAAAGTTTTTTATTATTTTGCAGCAGAGTGTGTAACGTCTAAATGCCGGAAACGTCCAACGGAATTAGGCAGATTTAAGTCCCTTTTAGCACCATTTGAATGTGCATTTTTAGCAGGCACCAATGGGAGTTAAATGCCAAACCCTAGCCTGGGCTGCCAACATGCGTCACTTTGAACGGTACAGATCCAGTCCAGTAAAAGATCTGAGCTATACAGTATTAGATTAGAAAAGGCGTCGTATATAAGACGAAATGTTCCAACTCTACATGAAAAAGAGATTTTAATGTCTCCTTCAAGTGTTGCCCCTTCCTCCTCTACGCTTTAAAAGCTTGTCCTTGAAATGTCAAATATAAATGGCAGCATAGGAAAACTCGGATAAGGAAATGGTTACAAAATACAAATACAAATGAAACCATACTGTAAATTCTCTGCAATAGTAATGCCTTTATGAATCTTTTCCAGTTGGATTTTTGTTCTCTGTTCAATTATCAAAGCAGGCAATAAAATGTACATTCTTAACTCTCCAACCTTTGATATCCCAAAATTGAACTGAACCAAACTAAATAAGATGTAGGGCTGCAACTAACGATTATTTCCACTGTCGAATAATCTGTCGATTATTTTCTCAATTAATCGATTAGTTGTTTGGTCTTTGAAATGTAAAAAATGCTGAAAAATGTCGATCAGTGTTTCCCAAAGCCCAAGATGACCTGGAATCAGAGAATTTTTACTTTTTTTCTTAAAAATTACTCAAACCAATTAATCGATTATCAAAATAATTGCATATTTATTTAATAGTTAACACAAATCGATTAATTGTTGCAGCTCTAGTTACTTGCACAACATGCATATTAATATAGGCAGCTGCAGTTATTGCACTAACGTCAGATGAGTTGAATATCGTTGATTGATTCTATTAATCACATTTCATAGTGCTATTGTTAAATTTGCTTTGTATTTGTTTTCAGTCACTTTATTTGCCCAATATTTGCCAATTGGTTTGTTTGCCTTATTTTTTTCTTGCTTATTTGGAATGAACCCAAACTGCAGAAAATAACACATACTAAGCGTAATACATGATAATTATTGTATTGTATATCATTCGCTTTTTTTTTTTTATTCTGTTGTATGGACATTAATTCTCCAAAAACAATATTGTTTTTAAAAAAAAAAGTTGTAAAAAAAAGAAAAACAAATCTGCTGTTCAAATTAGCAATCACGTATAATTTGCTTAAATGACTGACAGATTGTTTTGATTGTATACAGTGCTGCTGGTATAGCAGCCATAAGACCATGAAAGCCACAGGCTTTAAGCTGCAAAACAACATAAAGCATTTGATGGAGCAAACCAAATTCAAATTAACCCCCAAAAACCTCATCTGAGGACTCATAATCGTGTTTCTAAAAAATGAAATTGAGGCCTGTTTCAGCAGCTGCTGTAGTAGCAGCAGCCGCCCACATGAACTGGAGGAGCACAGCAGCTCTGAGACTTCCTGTAGCCTCATCCTCTGGTTTCAGCCTCCTCCTTCATATCAGATACAGCCTTCCTGCACTGTCTCCCTTACTCCTCCGCTCCAGGACTCAGACTTTGCCTCAGTTCTTGCCCTTCAATCCAAACATTGTCTTTAACTGTCTCCTTCAATCTAGTAGCCTATCTTTAACGCTAATGTCAGGCTTTTCACTCAGGCTACATGCTCCTGGCTGCAGCCTGAATTGATGCTTCACCTCAGAGAGCCTCAGCCCGAGTGGCAGTCAGTGCTCTTCAGTCCAAGATCCTTCTTTAACCTCTGCTGCAGCTTGCCTAAATACAAAACCTTTCCCCTGCAGTGTTGATTATTAGATGGTTAAGTTGGTTAAACAAGTTTTGCCGTAGTAGCGATGGATATGCCCACTAAGTTAATTTGGTCTGTCTTCGTCAAGCTTCTTCCTGGATAAAACTGAAGGTACTGAAAGAAACAGCATATGTAGTGCACTGCAGTTTTGTATTTGTGAGGGAAATGGTAAATTAACTCCATGAGAAGAAGCAGTGAAGGGAAAGAATTCATAGAGAAAAAGCACTTGGATCTTCGGTAGGTTTTAATCTTATCAGCGATTTAACAACCCTGAGTCTGTGATCAAAGATGATCATGTGTAATAGCCTGATGGCAAAAAGAGATCACACACAGATAAAAGAAAATTGGCGTGACACTTATTTCTTTGATAATCGTCTTTCTGCCCTATTTCAGTATTTACCATATGGATATTTCAAAATCTATTTATACTTTCAGAGCCCCACAAGACATATTCTTATAAAACCTTCACTTGATTTTATTCATTTCACAGGCGAAACTGAAATTGAATGATGAAAAAAATTAACTGTTCTTAAGAAACAATGAAGAAATTGAGTTTTATCATCTGTCTAGTTTATAATATAGTGGTCACTTTTTGATTTTAAGTCATGTTGTGATTATTTTCTGATTCTATGTTCTGATTCTTGTACAGTTTTCATAAGGTAATGCTAATGTTAACAATTACCAGCCACCACATTATAAAAATGAAGGAGCAACGAGACAAAGGCGCAATGATCTTCCCTGAATGATGACAGGGTGCATTAAGGCGCATCGCAGCCCCGTGGCAAACAGATGTTACATTGCGCCACTTTCTTACCATCGGTTCCAAAAGACAACCACAAGATCTTTGTCAACGCCGGTGAAATCCGTTTCCTCTCTGCTGCTGTATCTTTTGGCTGTCTTGACGAAAAGACGGGCATTTCTTCATACCGGTGTTTCTAAATAGACATTTACTATGAGGAGCAGATGTGTTGTGACATGGCTCTCTGGATGGTTGTCTGTTTGGCTAACTTGTGATGTAGACTGACAATGACAAGTGAAAAGGATCCAGCGGGTGTTTCGTGGCTGAACCACCTGCTGAAACGGAACACACAAGGGGACTGAGCTAACCTTGCCTGAAGAACCTACAGGCTTATGAAGGGACGCAGCCAGATTAAGCATAATATATTGTGACATATTACAACACTGAGCCCTTAAATTAATCTGAAACTAAGCAAGTTAACTCTTTTAAGCCCATATTATCTGTTAGGTATTAGAGATGGTTTTATTTGAACATCAAAAGTGGTGATTCTCACAAGAGTACGCTGGGACAACCAACATTTAGGACCTATAGAACCTGTTTAAGGTCTGTAGAGCTAACCACTGTACCACTGTGCTGCCCCACATATTACAGTATTAGCAGTAGTAGTAGTAGTAGTAGTATTTAGGCTTGCCGTGGTAGTCGGTGTTACCGGTGTTACACGGTCGTTAGCCACACACTGATTACATAACATACCCACCGCCCCCACCGTAGTTTTGCTTTTTTTTACAGAAATAAAACCCATTTAGTTCATTTTCGCGTATCAGCGCCAAAATATAGTCGGACGACGGACGCTACGAACTAAAAGTGAAAGTGTCTGCTCCATACGGAGTCTCAGCACAGAGCAGCAGGTGAAATATTTCACACACACAGAACGAGAGAGAGTTGATGTACAAGACGATGGCGGAGGATTTGGTGTCGAAGCGAATAGCAAAAGCGCATATTTGGTAATATTTCAAACCCAATGAAATTGGAAATTAAATAATGTCATATTTAATTCACGTAATTGTGAACCAGGAAGTATAAAGAGCGACAAACGCCACGTAGAGAAAAGGTCAGGGTGGACAGGTGGATCAAAAAACAACGCACTTTCGCCCAGGAGACCGGTATGAAACCAGAAGTCAATGTTGACTTATTTGTCACGTAACTTCTGTAAGTTACGCCGCTTACATAGTTATTTAACCCAAACCACGGTCTTTTCCTTAACCTAACCAAGTTGTTTCCTGTGAAGACCGAAGTTTATTTTGAAAAAACTATGCATGTAACAGGAGCAAATTGACACGTGTTGCTGGACATTTGTAGGAAACGCACAAAAATAGAGGAATAACCTCATTCATCATACAAACTGAGGTATGAGAATACGTTGTTGTCGTTTTTTAAAGCACAGTTACATTTCAGGGATCTATAAGAAGAAATTAAATATAATATAAATAACTATGTTTTCATTAGTGTATAATCACCTGAAACTAAGAATCGTTGTGTTTTCGTTAGCTTGGAATGAGCCCTTCACATCTACATAGGGAGCGATTCCACTTCACGGAGTTCACCATGTTGCTCCGCCATGTTTCTACAGTAGCCCAGAACGGACAAACCAAACACTGGCTCTAGAGAGAGACTTTTTAGAGAGCGTTTTTACGTCACCTGAAGGCCACCGTAGTTCTCCGACACGCTTGTGAAACTGCGGTAACCTGAGCCACTGGGTGCAAAACCGTGGTACCCTCAGCCGCCGTCTGACTTCCGTTGTCTTAAAGTAGTGTTATTATGGTAAGGATGACCTCTGAGCAGGGCGAACAGCGTTACCACGGTTTTACACTCAGCGGCTCACGTTACAGCAGTCTTGGAAAGGGGGAGTGAGCAGAGGGGTACTAAGTTGGCTCTCCAAACACACCACTAGATGCTGACAAATCCTACACACTGTACCATTATGTAATATACCATTATAAATGTAAATATATAATAAATAATAATGATTTTATCTACTAAACTATAAATAATCAAGTGTTCTCCAAAGGCTCATTAGTTGTTGTCACACCATTTGCTTGAAAATTAGTCTGTATCGCACATTTCCTGTTTGAGCACAGCTACGAGACATGTCTTCTTCTGGTCCAACTGTAAGAGGTAGGTGTGATTGAGGAGAATAATTATCGTGGGTCTTGTTCCTGTTTACTGGTTCATTACCAGCTCCACATGCATGACACCGCACGGTTTCTGCTCTGACCCTTTACGGTAAAGAGGATTTAATGACTTTAGTGCTCAGCAGCGCATTTTCAAAAACATGTCTGATTTAATCTGCTGTATTTATGGAAGCGTGAATCTTTAGGAGGAGCACTATAGATACTGCAAAAGAAATCTCTCCTATGCTGGGGATATCTACGCCCATTCACCCTTTGTGGTCCTCAGTACAGAGATGCAATGGATGATAAAGGAGAAAGAGTAAAGCAGGATAATATGGAGAGATGAAAAAGGGATTTTTGCAAAAGAGAATTAGAGCAAGGGACATGAAAGACAAAGTAAAACAAAAATGGCTTATGAAGAGATGCAGGACCAATGCTAAACAGAGGCAAACAGAGAATAGGAGGAAGGGTTGGAGGGGGATCTGACAGTTGAGAATTAACAACAGCCAGGCGCTGCTGCTGGCTTAACTATTGCATGTCTTCATCACTGAAAGGTTACCATGAACAGTACTGACAGTTCTGCCTACTAGGCTCTGACTGGCATGCTGTACTCATGGCACAGGGAAGAAGAGGAAATAAAGAACAAGTAGAAATGGAAAGAAGGAAAACAAACAGAAGAGGCAAGAATAGAGAAGGAAGCATAATTGAGGAGGTGGAAAGATGGCGGGAGAGTGAAAGAGATAGGAATGAGGAGGAAAAATGGAGAAGAGAGAGCAAAAAGTCGAAGGGAGTGAGGGGATGGAGACCTTAAATGAACACAGCTGACTGTGTGATGCTGAATCATTAGTCCTGGAGTAACAGCTCTCGTCACAGTGCAAAAGTTTTGTTTTCATACAGGGAGTTATATAATATACCCTTCATGGTTGATAACTAAATAAATTCTAACTATTATAGTAACATTGTCAGCTTGGCATTGGCCAAATTATCTATATCGTGATTTCTTTGTCTCTATAACATCCTCAGGTGATATGTTATTACAAGGACAAAAGCAGTATTTAGATCCCCTTCTCCTTTGCTTCTTCCTCTCTTCCACACTTCCCCCCACTTGGGTCTCAGTCAATGAGCTTGTAGAGAGTTTCAGTTCTGAAATGACAAATGTTATTGATGCCATTGCCCCCACTGAGGTAAAGGTAGTAATAAAAAAGAGTGTTGAAAAGCTGAAGGCAGGTGGCGAAAAAAAATCTCACAAATTAATCCCACATTTTTTATCTGTTCTAAATGAACCTTAAAGGGAGATTTGTCAAGTATTTAATACTCTTATCAACATGGGAGTGGATAATTAGTGCTGTTAAAACGATTTTTGTTAAAGCGTTGTTATTGCATTGACTTTGACAGCACTAATTATTACATCTATAAACTTCTTCTTCTCTGACATTGCCAAAAACAATAATAATCTATTCACTGTATTTGCTACTGTTGACAGGCTGATAGACCCTCCTATGCCAAACCCTGAACCTTTATCCACTAAACTATGCAATCAATTAGCCTCATTCTCTACTGACAAAATTCAGAAAATTCGGGTTATCCATATCAAGTTTAGGATCTTTATTGTCTCTGCATGGAGGAATGTCACAAGAACTGATACTTTGGTCCCAAGTCGATGCCAAAATTCTGAAAATGTGACGGTACTCGTTTTTCTACAGTATCACACAGGTACCAGGGCTCAGGGGACGATAGAAAATGTACCTATTGATTAATTGACCTAGTAAACGCGTCCAAGGGATGCATCCTATTTGTTCCTTGATGATGCTACTGTAAGGCAGGCTTCTCGCTACCTTAACTAGAAACTTACTTATTACTTAATTAAACTACTGTAGGGCTGTGGGTAAAGCAAGAGCACGGGGAGAGCTTGGTCTGTGCAACAGGATCCACTTTAATGTCTCAACTCAGTGTAGGACAATTGAACACCGATAACTTAAAAGGTGGCACATCACTTCATATCCCTCCGCCAATCTTAATCATCAGTCATCTTACAAGCACGTAAGGTGCGCCAAATAATATAGTTCCATCTCTAACTTAAAGAGCAGAATACAATATGTATACTGTATAAAATATGTCTTTATAAAAATAAATCTAATCTTACACTACATTGTTAACAACAAATCTGTGTTGATATTGGCAGGACTAGAGCTGGTTAACGCTAAGGCTGTTAGCAGCACAGTCCGGCTTGGCTAAATAATGGAGCTAACAGCTAACGTTAACAGACTTCCATTGAGTTTTATTACGATGGGTTCAGGCTCTGCTCAGTAAAATTTAGTATTAGTATTGAGTATTCTAACGTTATCATAGTGTGTTCAAATAATCTTGTAAAGTGTAGTTTTTGGTGAAAAACTTGAATAAATACAGTTTGAAGGAGATGTTTTCACAGCAATATGAAATAGACAAGAGAGAGGGAATTATGACCAGTTTAGCTTCCTCCACTAGCTCTAAGTGTTTATTGTTTTTGTTCTTTTCGAATTGGTATCAAGAATTGTGGAATTGCATTGGTATTGATATCGACTACTAAATTTCTGGTATTGTTACATCCATACTTGCGTTGACTTAAAACTAATTAAATTGGCATGACACAATGTGATCCGATCAGCTATAAACCTTAAGCTTACAAAAATGGCGCGGAGGTCCGCAGGGCTCCATTCTCGGACCTCTTCTGTTCAACATCTACATGCTCCCTCAGATCATAGAAAACAACAACATATCTTAAATAAACATTTAAAAGAAAATAATGTAGGCTTGTTTAAGCTTTTAAAATAAACATTTCAGTCGATTGTGGCAAAAATGCAAAAAAAGAATAAAACAAATCTAAAAGTGCTTCTGTACTGATACTTAATCTTAAACAATTATTTAACTTTATGAATTTATGAGACAGAATCCATATGTAATAAAATCTTATATATATCTTATGTATAAATAAAAACTTAAACTGGAGTCTGGTCGTCATATTTCTGCTTGCAGCTACGGTGTAATGTAATTTCTTCTTGTTTGTTGGCCTCTAGCCTCTTGTGTAGCAGCCGTGATGCTATGAAAGGCTACGATCAATTCATATGTTCCCCAGTTTGACAGAGAATCAATTTCTCAATGCTAATTTCTACTAAGTGATTGACAGTGAATTGCTGCTGCTGGAACTTCAGATTGGGAATCGTTTCTTCTCTCTTTCACCCCTTAATTTTAAAGTAATTACAGAATGATCAAAAATCAATTCCCATGCGTTAGTTTGTCATGTGATCTATGCTGCGATTGAAAATGAATATTGAAGGATTGACATCTACACTCTCAGATGGATCTTTCTAAGAAACAAAGGTTACCTTACCGCATGATTGCTTGTTGAGCACAGTGGGTTCAAATGCAGGCACTTTTATAATCTGAAATTGATAAAATAAAAAAGATAACTGGAATTCACTTCCATTGGGTTGCATTTTATAAGTGTTAAGAAGCCTGAAGATGACTAAATCACTTTGCAAATGTGGTTTTCATTAGTCACATTGTAATGGCTCAGAAAACACAGGCAGGCTTGACTTGTATATAGATGTTTTATTTGTTATTTTATTGTTGGTCATTGGTGCTTTTTATATATATTTATATATACATCTATTTTTTCACATACTTGTGTACATAACAGTCCTGTCTATTCTTTACCTGTATTTGTTCAGCTTTGTTGTCCTTGTTCCTAGCTGTTATTTCTCTTTCTGTGTAAATACATTAAGGGAAACGCAAACAAAACAGTCAAATTCATTGTATATGCACACGTACTTGGCAAATAAATCTGATTCAGATTCCTCAAATGTACAATAAAGAGACAGATAGGTATGGTACAAGTCTAAGGTCTTTTAATCAGTTCCAAACCTGGCATGGGTCTCAGGTGATGGGAAGGAGATGATTGCAGGGCAGGTGGGAGTGGCTAGATCTGAAATGACATGAGAGTTAGTGATATTAAATACAGAGCAAAAACATGAAAGATGGTCTATATCAGGCTGGACTTGTGACACACGTCTTGGATTTGAAATACAATTCAGTTCCCTGGGGATCTGTGTAGAATGAAACAATAGATGACAAAGACACATTTGTATGTGTTATATTTATATGTAGATTTGTAACAGAGAAGCAACTGTGCTATAACTAGACTAAGAATCTACAGTCACACTAGAAGCTCTTAGTTTAGTATGTTTACATGTTACCATTTGCAGGTATTTGGTTATAAAACCAAAGTACAAATGATGATGTTGACCTGATGATGGGATGACATTATTACAATTCATGCCGAAGTGGACATGACTGTCTGGACCAAATTTATCGGTAATCCATCCAATAGTAATGTAGACATTTCACTTAAAACCCCAAAATATCAACCTTGTGGTGGCACTGGAGGAAAAGTCAGGGGATTGCCAAAGTCATCAGGCTTCATCCTCTGGGAACCATGAATGGTTTCATGGCAACCCATCAGATAACATTCCATGGCAACCCATCAAATAGTTGTTGAGAGATTCCTGTCTGGACTAGGGATGTCTGGATTAACCAATTTTGCCATAACCGCGGTTCCATAACCATAAGAATTGTAGAAGCTATGATATCTATGGTGTCCTGAATACGAATCTTGCAAGTCATGTCTGTGTGTGCGTTAGAGAGAATTGTGCATCTCACCTGAAGCGTTGAGAAGAAGAGCTGTAAAAATGTCAGAGGGAACTGACATTCCAGCCTTATGTCTGCCAAAAATGGACTTTAAATTGGCAGTGTGGGAGCATTTTGGATATCCACACAATGACCAGTTGTTGTAAAAGATGGAAATCCGATTTGCAAAGCATGCCAAGTTCCAACATCTTTGAGATAATCATCCACCTCTTTATGTCCAAGTCAAGGTAAAAAATGTAATTAGCTAATGGGGGTGGGAAAAAAATCAATTCACCTTTATATCGCGATTTTTTTTTTTTTTACGATTATGAAATCATTTTTTTCAATGCCAGAATCAATATATTTGCTTCATTTGAGTCTATGCGGAGGTAGAAGGAAGTTAACGCTTTCATTTTTGTAGTCAGAGTAACGTGATGTCATATCCGCTCCGTATCCTTCAAATAAAACAAACCGCAGTGAGCCGGAACGACAAAGTAGAAAACGGCAGAGGGTCTGAATGGATAAACCGTGAAACTGTGATATTGCCTCTGACAATCAACCAAAGCGGTGAACTGGTGATTGATGAAACAATACCTTGATAAAGCCGCCCCTCTTTACACAACCTCACCTCAATTTGTCACAGAGCAAGCCGTCACAGTCGAGTACCCGTTTGTCCATGCAGAGAGGACATTTCGAGCTTCCTGCACATACAGTAGGAGTAGAGGGATTCGGTCAGTAGCATTTGCATCTTTTCATTCTCGTGCACCGTTGCTTCTCTGTAGATGCGACGAATATGGAATAGCCTCAAGGAGAGTGATTACTACAATAGCTGTCTCTACCTCTGACGTAGTGTGTAAAGCCATTGTAGCATATTACTGCAAATATGAATGAAATCTTTTCAGAGATATCCATCGTCCTGCCATCTTCTGCGAGGCCAGGTTACTGGAATATTTTGGCCTGGAGTTATTTTATGTTCAACAAACCTTGGATTTATGTTGCTGTCTCACTTAAAACATACATACATGCATGCAAAATCCCCAAATCACCATGAGGACTGGGGTAGGGGGAACATTGATTCACATAACAATTCTACGTTTCTGAATCAATTCAATTCATGAAATCATTTTGTTATAATTAGCTTTACAAGATGATGGTGAATTCTTTTATTAGTACGCTATCACCCAGAGACAAACATGTTTACAAATCATTGCAGTTGTTTCATATTGCAATTCAGTGGACTAAAACCACAAGTGAATGATTTGGCACACCGTGTACAAGAATGAAGGCCTTTACACACTGGGGGCGTGACGGATAAACAACATGAAAATATGAAATACTCGCTTGCAAAAATTTTGCATCAAAACTATTATTAACGGTAGTGATGTGAATTTGCAACAGCTGCTTTCAATAAAAGGTTTGAAAAGATTTGCGCAGGCAGATGGCCAAAACTGTGATCCTATTGGCCCAGAGCATCTGAGGTAAATTGTCCTATAGACTGAACTAACGTAAACTGTTTTAGTTTCAGCAAAATGCTCTGAATGATTTTGCCTCTGGTGAACAGTTACGCAGTAGGGCTTTTATTGTGAAAGGTAAACCCAGAAGGAGTGGATCTGGTCTGCGCAGCCTTTGTCAAGGTTGAAAGGAGCAATAGAGTTTGCCATCTTGGTTCGGACTATGGAGCGTTTGTATTGAATATGTCCGTTCCGTACAATGTGATTGGTTGATGCCTTTATTCACGGTGCAAAAGCTCAGAAAAATGAACCTTGTTCCGAAAAAAAAATGACGTTCCTTTTTTCACGTTCTGTGTGAAAGTACTCATGACAAAGACAACAGTTTGGAAAAAAATATATATATATTGACGTGTCAATTAATCGCACCAAAAAAATACCCCTGGTGTGTAAAGGCCTTTAGAGCATGAAAATAGTGCCCCTTTTCTACTTTTTGAATCGAGAATAAAATCATAACACCATCTAAATCAAATTGAATCACAAGATTCCCAAAGGTTCCCAGTGAAGCCTGCCTACCTGTCTGGCAGAGTGAGAGGAAGTTACATTATAGATAACAAGATGTGAGAAGTTTCTCAGCTGGTGCTGACAAATGGAACAAGATCTAATTAACGCCTCTTAAAGTCATTATTCCAAATCAGAAACATTTCCATGACTCAAAAGTATGCCAGACCGACATGGTGATGCATACTAAATACCACAAACCATTTTGTTTAACAAAATATCCTTATTTTGCTTTTCCTTATTGCATGATTTTAAATTTATCAACAACCCTGAAAGACTAATCTTTTTGGTTTGATTCTCGAGGTAAAACACATTCCACTGTGATTAACCTTAGAAGATGAGTACTCATAAAGAGTCACATTAAGGATCTCATGGGATACACATGAATGAAAACGCAACATATAACATCACAAAAAAGAAAAGAAGAAGTGACTTGCTGATAGTGTGGAGCAAAATTAAGCAGAAAGAATATCCTTTCCACTATCTGTGCTGAGGAAATGTGAAAGGATGTGATGCTTGCGCCCAGCCACGGGATCTAAAATAGCTTTTCACCATATTGCACTCACAGGAGAGAAGAGGCACTTCATACATACAAGAACAAAACAGATAAGATCGCCTCGGGCATTGGATTAGGACCGAATTAGCCTCCTCTCTTCTCATCCCGTGTTATTTCCGTGCAGCCGCTCATGGCATAGTAAACCAAATAATCCACTCGTTATCATGAAGCACATCATTATACGGTAATAGCCTATCCATGTTGACACACCATTAGGCATTGGGAGTTTGGGTAATGTGCTTTACCACCATTTTCTAGATTCCTCTCCGTCTCAGGGGACGTACGCCAAAGCCAGTGTGAAAATGAAGAAGTGAACTACAGTATACATGTAATGCCATTCTTTTTAACGGAAGCGTGTTGTTAAGGCATTATTAAAAATGACTTCTAGCCTTCATTATTCTGATTTGATAATGATAGGTGAGTTGTGATATGACAGGACTCTACTAATGGAGCAAAACTGCACTGTGTGATTCACCATTTGACGAAAGGAAAAGTGGTAGAAGTGGAAGAAGTGGAGAGAAACAAAGTGAAAAACATGCAGGTGGGGTGAGATTTGGAGTAAGAAAGAAAGAGACTAAAAGCCGTTTCACATTGAACACGGATTTTTGTCTGAAGAATTTGCACGGAAATTTATAAAAACTGATTTTGTGGGTTCTTCTGAATGTTTGCACGTCCCTGCGGAACATTCGTGCGGGGGAAAATATTCAGATGGACCTCGATTTCAGCAGATTTCCGCCTGCGGAAACATGCTGTTTGTTTGACCAATGAAATCCTTTAATCCAACTGATTGCTGACATTCTGCACAATATTTAGCCATGTGCTTCTGTTTGTTGCACAGAGAGCTTGTATTTACAGATCCGTGGAACAATGGGCCTTTGTTTTATTTATTGGTGTTTCTAATAGCAATGGGCCGTCCTGCTTCTCAACGGCCAATAATGTGAGACAAACACTACTACCTCAACAACTTGATGAAGGACAAAAATATGGCTTGTGATCGGCCAGCAGCTTGGATACGATGAAGTGTTGGTCACTGAATGAGGCTAGCCACAACGGCGAGTGTTAGCATCAAATTTGGGGTCCGATTAGTTTATGTATTGTCTATTGAACATTAGCCCCTTAGACATTCTCTGTCTGGATAGGTTTTTGTTGTGTGGAGTGGACACGGCACTATTTCAGAGGAAACTCATTGACGGAAATGGAAGACGGCAACGTGGATAATTCGCACCGGACCCAGTTGTCAATGCGGAAAATTTGCATGCAGATTTTCCACATTCCCGTACTGCATTTTTGCATCGTATTGGTGAGAAACGGCTTTAAGGGGGAAGGAGGCAATGGAGGGACGGAAATGGAATAAAAAAACAAGTGGGGGAGAGGCAGAGCAAGAAAGAGAAATGGATTAAGTGTAAAATGAACCTCTGGAGGAGGAGAGGTTCCTCTAGCTTTGATGCTGCCATTCAGGTCTGCTTCCTCTGACCTGGCAGACAGGCGTTTCCACACACTCCAGTTCACTGTACGGAGACCGGAGGTACCTTTGGCCCGTTACTTCTCAAATTGCATAACTGAAGTCAAACTGATTTTCAGGGAGGTGGAAAATAATTCCGAATCAAAATTTGAATCCAGTGAGAAAGTTTAGCCCCTTTGATGAGAAGGTGGTTTGGAATGATAGTTCACTTTGGCATGACTTTCTTTTGACACGCACCCTATCTTTTTGAAGCAGTCAGTCGCCCAAATTAGCTTTTCTCTTCTAATGTGGAATTAGTCATTTCCCCTTGCTCTACAATCTCTGTTGCTGGTAGAAATGAAATCAGGAATGTTTCACAGATTTGTCCCTGAAAAGCTCAGCTCTCTCCAGTCTACTACACACTGTGAGTGATCTTCAGAGAGTGTTTTACATATAAATACGATGATGCAGTCGCTCTACTGTAGTTGTACTGTATGCATTATGATTGAATGGCTGCTGAGCACAACTGTGGGAGGCACTCTATCTTCAGGCTATCAATTCTCTCTCTCTTTCTCTCTCATGCAAACACACTATCACTTCTTTTTTTCAGATAATGGTTGGATTATGCACAGACACTGTGGGTGGACAGAAAGCCTCTATCTGCAACTAGCTGAGTTCTTTTTAGTGTTTCATCCCTCAAAAGACAAGATTTATACCCCTTAAAAAATTTTCTTAAAAGTTTCACATACAAGAACACGTTTTTAATTTGTTTGTTTGTTTGTTTAGCAAAATATCTGTTTGTCTCAATTAGATCTGTAGAAGAGCACTTCTGAACATATTACAATAAATCAGACATGAATATTTTTCTTAAAATCCTAAAATTAGAGCAGTTTCTTATCACATTGCCAAATGCTTCAAAAACCCATTCTGCTTGATATTAATTTGATTTCACACTTCATTCAGAGAGAGGGACAGTAAGATATAAATAGAGGGAAACAGAGAGGAAGAAAAGAGACAAAAATAGGATGACAGAGATCAAGAGAGAGGGACAGCAAGGTAAATAGAGGGGAAGGAAGGGGAGAGAATGACAGAAGAAGAGAGACACTGGGTGTAAAAGGTGCAGGCCACCATGGAAACGTTCACTCATACTGAGATAGACCTCATCAATCTGAGTCCTCAATGATGCAGCTTCTCACCAGTTTGGACAATGTTTCATAAACAACATTGTGACATGTTTTATAATATAAAGCAAAGCAAGGAAAATACCAAATAACTTTAAGTTGATTCCAGTGTTTTCTTCAATATGCTCCATTGCCATGTACTTTGCATCTGATTATTTTGGCACATATTTTGCTTTGTAAATGCTAAATAACTTGCTGATGTCTAGCAGGAAATATTTACTATATTATAAATTGCTAATTAGCATTAAAAACAAAGTACAGCTGAGGCTGGTGGGAACATGTTTTGTTAGTATTTCGTCTACAATGTAGACTTTAGATTGATGGCCAGTATGAAAAGTCAGAGCATCAACAAAGTCACCAAGAATGCCTGGACAACATTTTGTGCTAATCCGTCCAGTAGATGTTGAGATATTTTACTTGAAAAGTGAAACCTTTGACCTGCTGGTGATGCTAGTTGAAAAAACAGGAGATCATTAAAGTCATTAACATTTATTCTCTACGGGACTTAGGGTGTTCTCATATTAGGTACATGTACCGTGCCCGAGTACGATTGCCCCCTCTCCATTCCCCTGCCTCTCAGCTTTCACATTGATAATGTTGTTCCGTACCCGAGTACACATGAGTCATCATCTACTTGACATTTGTTTACATTGTCACTGTAGTTTCAGCTCAGCTGAGATCAGCTGTTTGAGAGGCGGAGCAACATAAAACACATTTCATTCAAACTCAACAGAAACAAAATAAAACTCGCCAAAACCATCTTGGTTAGTCTTTCCAACAATCACCAACTCATTTTGGTTGAAATAAACCCAGTTTGATGTGAAAATATGCCGCCTCTACTAGCTGTTTCCAACTGCTGTCTCTCTCTGTCCGCTGAGCAGCTGAGTGGCTCTCGTTACCACGAAGTATTGTAAATACAGGATGTAGGGTTCATTCAGTAGGTCACTATATTACGCTATAAATTAATATAATTTTCAGCAAGACAAGTTATAATGGGGTTTCTGAGCTACATCAGCTCTCACACAGAACAATTATTAGATATGGAGTTCAAATGAGATCATCTGCTGGACCATAAGTCTGACATTATCACACTTCATTACCTACATATATAAGTCATAGTTCACCTTCACACACTGGTGCACATCTTCACACTGGCATGTAATATACATATGAGGCATTTTTACCGTGAGCAGAATCTGAAATATTGATACTACCATCTGATATTAAATAATCCTGTAATCTTGGTTGACAGGCTCATATGCCTGTGTACATTACAATAAGTGTGTTTCCATCCACCTTTATGAGCATCTTATGAGCATCTCCATCATGTGACTGGTGCTCTTTTAAATGTTCTCTATTCGATATCCAGAGTATTAATATTGCAGCAAACAACTGTTTGCTATGTAAAGATATAGAAGAGTAATGTCTACCTGAGCAGAGAATGAAGTCGCTCTCTCTCTGTGTGTGTTTTAATACGAGCTTCTCTGTGCTTTGTTGACATAGCCGGGCCGGTCGTGCGTGCCTTTTAGTGCATGTGAGCGTGCCCCACTGGCTAGCTCACGGCTGCTTCTCTGCACTGTTCTCATACGACGGTTACAGCTGTAAACGCCGTCTCTACCAACGGTGTCATGGCGGAAGTCTAGCACCCACCCTTTAGTTCCCCACCTGGTAAACACTGTTATCTCTGTCAGCACTGTTGCTGTATTTTGCACAGTTAGCGCTGTTAGCATCGTTAGCTGTGAGCCGCCGGTTCAGCCATGTTGAGAGCCATGCGGAGGCAATAGAAATGCTCTCAATCTTGCATTTAGCACCTTTAATTATGTTATCTCTTAGTTTAATGGCACCCGACTTTAGGATTAGCGCCACCTACTGTTTATCTAGATGAACAAACTCCTTATATTCGCATAACAGTAGTGGATAGAAACACGCATTAATTAGCATTTTCTTTTGACGACTTTCTGGTTGGTTTATCAGCCACATTAAAATGTATGTCTTGGGGAAGAAAAAAAATACTCTGCGTATGCATAGATTTAAAAGGTTTATGTCCTTATTAGCCTACCTCTCTGTGCATATCTAAACATGCTGTAAGCTACATTACTGCTTCATTAATTAATCCCCTCCAGACATGTGTTTTCCTCCAGCAATGCAGATACATTTACACAATAAAGCAAATTCTCTATTGCAACATAATTAATCAACCTAACTGTCGGTTATCACAACCAAATTACCAGGAACAGCTACACACACACACACACACACACACACACGCACACACACACAATCCCCAAACCACAGCACATATCCAAACCTCAAGACAGATGTCACCCCAAGGAACAACTTCATTTATTTTTTTTCGCCGCTGGCTTTACATGGTGACCTTTCTAAGCGGTAGGTGTGGGGCGGTGGGACCGAGTGGCAGAAGCAGTGACTCACTGGGAGGTGTCTCTGCCTGCAGCCAAACTCATCGACATGCATGTTTTCAGGTCCCTGAACTCCAAAAGGTGCCTGTGTGTGTGTATGTGTCAGTGTGGATACGTGTGCTTTGCGCCTCACATTCATGGCCGGGTGTTTCTATGTTTTTTTATTGGTAATTTAGGTGTCGACAGTCGTTGTGAGTGTACTGGTGTGTCTGTGAAGTGTTGTGGTGCTGTTAGCTTTGCAGTGCTCCAGGCTCCTGTAGCAGTTCTCCAGAGAATCTGAAAGGTGGATGCATGGACTATGGAGTCGTTTATTACGTCCTCTTGGGGGGGAGAGAGAGAGAAAGAGGAAGGGAGGGAGGGAGGCGAATGTGCATGGGGTAGGCTCACAAAATGTGACGCATTGGATGATGTGGATATTTACATGAGAAACTTATTTTAACACTAAACACTCGTTTTATGTGAGGGTGTGAGAGAGAGGGCATAATCATAACACTCTCAGTTTAGAGTCCGTTTTACTTTTCTAAAACATTTTATCTGTACCCTCCATGTGATGTTCGCTCTCAGTGGCATGGATTTAATATGCTGCTTCACATTACAATCCTTCTGCAGCTGGTGATAAGAATATTTAAAAGGTGGCTGTTTCTTATATTTCCACAGTTTAGCAAGAAACCTTCCAACAGAAGCTTCAAAGGTCAAATTACACTGTTAACCTCAATTACCCTGTGCTTTACAACAGGGGCTAGAGGTCACAGCCATGATGAGGAGATTCATTTTAGAATAGCCAGAGGTGTTTTTGGACAGATAGCATCATCTCTCTCTCTCTCTCCCTCTCTCTCTCTCTCTCCCTCTCTCTCTCTCTCTCTCTCTCTCTCTCTCTCTCTCTCTCTCTCTCTCTCTCTCTCTCTCTCTCTCTCTCTCTCTCTCTCTCTCTCTCTCTCTATGTGTCTAATTCTACCCTGTCTTGTCTCTTTACCCATCACCACCACCACAATCAATCCTTCAGCTGGTGTGTGTGTCGTGTTTACAAAGGGCCCAGAGCTCAGATGCCTCTCAGAAACAACAAATGACAAACCCCAACTTGTCTCAGTGTGTCTTCTTGTTACCGGTCATACCAAAATAGGCTTTTTTTTGAGTTGCCATTGGTCTCCTTAGGTCATCTGATGATGATGTACTTATATAATAGGAGGTTAGCAAGGGACGCAAATTAGCTTGTAGCTAAAAAATTTGCTTCAGCTCAACACGCTGTATACATTACAGCTGTTTTATTTCTTTTCCTAATGTAAACATGTTAACTAAGTGTAATAAATAAACAGAAATAATAAATAATTTACAAAATACTTTAGAGGTCGAAAATACTTCAGAGGTCAAATTCACATAAATAACAAAGCAAGGTGAAAATTTGCATCCCGTTCAGTCTAAACACAACTTAATGTGACAGCAGATACCTAGCGTTTTCAAATGGTATTATTGTTGGAGCCGCTGTCGCAAAGACAACTGGATCGCTTTCCATTTCCCCCAAGCGCTATCCTCCTTCCTTTGTGCCGTTAAACGAGTCTTCATCTTCCCGGGAGATCAAGACCAGGTGGCAGACAGAATTGCACAGTGAAAGCGAGGCTTATAGGGAACCAATCTAAACGCAGATGGTGTCATTGTTCTGTAGCCATTATAATGTGCAGTGGTGAGCACTGTCGCCTCACAGCAAGAGGGTCGTATAGGTTCAAACCCGGCTTGGGGCCCTTCTGTGTGGAGTTTGCATGTTCTCCCTGTGTTAGCGTGGGTTTTCTCTGGGTTCTCCGGCTTCCTCCCACAGTCCAAAGACATGCAGGTTAATTGTTTACTCTGAATTGCCCGTAGGTGTGAATGTGAGTGTGAATGGTTGTCTGTCTCTATGTGTCAGCCGTGTGATAGACTGGCGACCTGTCCAGGATGTACCCCGCCTTTGCTCAATGGCAGCTGGGATTGGCTCAAGCCCCCGCGCGACCCCGAATGGGATAAGCAGTTACAGGTAATGGATAAATGGATTATATTGTGCCATCAACATTTACTTCATAATGATAAGTTAAAGAAAAACACTTGTCTATGCCACTTTAAAGTTTGGCAACCCAAATTCACACAGATTCGAGTTTGTTGTGAGTTTAGTTACTCCAGACACTGAGGTGTTCCTCAAGGATATGGTCTTCATCCAGTTGTGTTTTCTATTTGTGCTACTCTAGCGGCAAAGTCCTGCTACCCCTGATATGCTCCATAGCTCTCCAAGGCTCTTTAAGCAGTTAAATGAGTCAAATGAGAAATACATATTATTGATGTTGAAAATATGAGTGTGTCATCACACTGCAACTTAAGAAAATACAAGCTAATAGACAAAACACAAGCAACTGAAGAAAACATCTTCACCCCTCTGACAACACATACGCAGCATAAAGAAACAAACTGCAAAGACAGAAAACTCAAGAAAAAACTGCAAGTCAAGTGTCCCAGTTTGTATATTTTACAAACACCAAATTGATTGATCGACTTACAGACTGATATAAGAATGATTTCTTAATTGTAAGTATAGTGGATACTAGCTCCAACCATTCTGTAAAAACTGAAAAGAAACACTTTGGTTTGCTGAGTTGCAGGGAACTGGGAATTGGTTCAGATTTGCAACCGAAGCCATACTGGTGTGACAGGATAATAAAAATTGAATTGAAATCAGAGTTTAACTGCACAAAGATATGTCCAACGTTGCTGGAAAGCATCATTAACGCTTGGGGCTAAAGACTTGAAATACAATGGACTGTTACAGCTCCTTAATGCTCCTGTGAGGGTTGGATGGTGGAACATGAGCAGCACCATAAAAAGAACATTAGAGCAGTAAAGGCTGGCGAGAGGGGATTTACCACATTTACGAAGGTATTGATAAATGTTGGGGGAAAAGAGTTGTAAAAAGCATGTGAAAACACACTCATAAAGGCACAACATATAAAATTATGCATGCACATTTATGCAACAACACAAACCAGTTTGGTCCAGTTGAACCATCAGCAAAAAATAACATTTGAAAAACATTTTCGTGGAAGCGTCTACCAACGTATAACCAAACACCAACACCCCCCTCCTTCTGAGAGCAGAGATACTTGTGTGGACGTGCGGCAAGACTCCGAGGTGCGGGAGCTACTGGCCGTTCACGGTGAGAAAGAAAAAAGCAGTAGATGACGAGATGAGAGACAACGCAGTGTAACGTTATACTGACATAACAAGACTCCAGAAAGAGAGAGGCATCCGCGATACGTTACACGGAAACACACCGTGTTAATAATAAGCCGACCACCTCACGGTCCGCCAGCTGTGAGCTGTGATCTGTTTTTAAAGTCAGGCACCTTGGCGGAGGTCTGCGCTCTCCGAGTGCCATTTTAGTTCTTTCTGGTTTTAGTTGTGTATGCTCATCACTGTAGGTGACTAAAAGGTGGTTCTCATGCAAACATTTAATGGAACAGACCCTGGTCCTTTTACATCCATCCTTTGCGTACTATTATTATTATTACTGCACTTTTAGTGAACTGAAAATATGGAATTTGAACAACCTAAAACTCTAGTTCTACCTAGATAATATATGTATTTTGTTATTAGCTTAGTATTGTCAATAGTAAGTTTTTGTAGCGTGTGTCTTATTTGGAAAATAGTAAACAATGTGTAAAAATATATCAAATATGTTGTGTTGGATGCCTTGTAATATCCAAATAAAAAGAGAATAGAGATACAAGACAACTTCAGTCTCAATAACAAGCTTGTGTACAAAGATGTTTTTCCTCCTCTCCTGCCATTGTTCAGGTCTCCATGATACACACACAGAGATGCCGTTTAAGCAGTGAGAGGTGGGATAATGGCGGTACCACAAGTAAGAGGGTATTGACTGTTTTGATGATCAATGACAGATAGGTGTGATGAGTGGAAAGAAGGATTGTAAGATGCAATAGTAATAGAGTGAGAGAAAAGCCAGGGGAGCAGTACAATCAGCCCTGATGAGTATCTCATACCATTAAAGTCTTACACCATCATAGCGATTGTCCAATGTTTGTGCCATCGGGGTTTTTATGGCAGTAAAGTGTCTCGGGGAAACTAATTTCAAAGCTATACAGTCATAAACATCTAATGCACACTGTACTTTTCATTATTGAAGACTTGTACTAAAAAAAAAGCTTGAAGAAGTAAAACTAAAACATACATTAATAATACATACTGTGCATACATATACACTTTAATCTATCAGGCTGTTATCATACAATAGTCGTAGCTATACCTACGAAAAGTAATGCACTGTAATTCGTATATATCCCACAAAATCAATTCATATGTAATCCACGTAATTGTGAACCAGGGAGTATAAAGAGCGACAAATGCTACATAGGGAGGAGGTCGAGGAGACTCTAGACCAGGAAACCAGTGTTCGTATCCCGTGTGAAACCAGAAGATAATGTTGATTTATTTGCCACTTACGGTGTTATTTTAAGCCAAACCACAATCCTTTCCTAAACCTAACTAAGTAGTTTTGTTGCTTAAACCTAACCAAGTGGTTTCCTGTGAAGACAGAAGTTTATTTTGAAAAGACTGGAGTGGTAATTGACATGGAAAACGCTCAAAAATGAAATGTTATTATACAAACCCTTGTATGAGGATACATTGGATCTATACTATCAAATGAAGGCATACATTCATTTAGTCTAGCTTTAACATTGCATGGTCTGTACTGTATATTTAGTAATCAAGACACATTAAATTAAATAGTACTGTAGTACTTTTTTTCTTTCCTAACATAAAAATGTCCATGTTTTAGTGTAAATTAGGCTCCTTAACTACAGTGTAGGAGACCAAGCCCAGAGGGATGAACAGTGTTCTCCCGAGCCTTTACTAAAGTAGCACAGAGCTGGTGGCCCACCTAACCAGTGACCCATTCAACCAGTCAACATTACTTGACAGTGAAATCGGAAACGTCGTCATTGGCTGGTGACCTATTAACACCGAGTGTGTGCATGTGTGTGTGTGAATGTGTGTAGATGGAGGATGGTGGGGGCTGATGTATGCTGATGTATGAATGTGAGCTGATGGGTGTGCAGATTGGTGAATGTATGGATGAATATGTGAGGTGTGGGAGCAAAATTGAGTTGCTGTGTATATTAAATAGTTTGCTTGTTTGGCTCTTGTGCGTAGATTATATATATACGGAATATACACGTGTATGTGTGTGTGTGCCTTACAAATGACACCTGCACTGCAGAAGAAGAGTTCTCCAAGGTCAGGGATAAATCAACAGAAATTACACAGCTGCCAAAACCTATTACTGCAGAACTGTGCAACACAGGGCCTACCCAATGGGCATAGACCACTCAATGAGTGTGCTAAACCAACACACGAATCTGGGCCCATAAACATACACATGTGTGTTTGTGTGCGTGTGTGTGTATACACTCCGTAATACACAACTAAACAGATTCATAATCACACACTAGAACACACAGGCATGGTCACTCTAACACATTTCATGCCTGTGCTCATCATTTGTAATATATTTTCCTCATGCCACACAGTATTTATTGGGTAATAGTGCTCTCTTCACTTCTCTGCAGGATTCAAACCAAAAATAAGAACATAAAATAGAAAAGAGATAACCTTTAACACGAAGGACAAGCAAAGACAAATACGACTCGGTGTTGATGGACTATAAAAACCTTTATATAGCAAATAATATTAACATTTACTGTAAGGAGATTTCAACCATGCAACCCATCTTGTTTCCTGTGGCCCACCTCAATTCTCTCCCTCCTACATTCACACAGAGCTGAGATTGACCTTTCACAGCAGTCACTTAACCATTTCATGGTTTATTCATCCATGCGTGCTGCACACAGGTAGAAAATCAAGACCCAGCTTTTGTACTATAACAGTAATTCATATCGAACTATGAAATTGTGAGGATGACGACAAAGCAGTTAACGCTTAAGTGAAGATCTAAGGATAATGAAAACATGAGTGTTGACCCCATTTTTTGGTACTCGAGGCTGGCAGAAAACGTGGTCTTTGCACTACTGTATACGAACAGGTGCGTAGGAGATAAAGATTCAAGATTCAAGATTCACTTTATTGTCATTTATTGTATTTGCATACACAGAAGGAAACAAAATATTGTTTCTCTTAGCTCCCGTCAGTGCATTAAAAAGGACAGAATAAATAAGTATTAAAATTAACAATACCTAAAAATAAAATAAAAAAATAAAATAAGTAATAAAGTAAAGCAATAGTTAAAAACCAAAAAATCAGCTCCCGCACACTGTCAACACTTATGGTGAATTTATTCAATATGTCTCGGTCAAGCAACCTTCATCAGGCATTTCATGCAAATAATGATAATAAGCCTGCAGATATAATGTCCTTACACACACACAGAACAATGAGCCAAACCTAGGGACCAGGTAATCAACAAACCCTTAAGCAAACACACCTGGGAGGGGGCGGGGGAAAGAAAATACATTATTAAATCTCATTAAGGTGAATTCCCTTCAAGTTCGCCAATAAAATTTAAAAACATTTATCAGTGGGCAATGGGAAAAAATAGGACAAATAATAAGCTTCCATGAAAACAATTAGTCCACAGAAAAACAGTTAATATTGACTACACAACTGTCAAATAAATAGGAAACATCATCCAAAGTACAAACTAGTGAAATATTACACTGAAACCCATAAAATCTGTATAGAAAACATAAATTCTCAAAAGGACAACAAATTGGGTGTAGCACACAATCACAATACCATCTTGCAAGAACATAAACATCAGCAGGGAGGATAGAAAAATAGAAAATGGTCTCATAATCAGACCCGACAAAATATTTTAAACATCTATTTAATGCCAATTATAAAAAGGCTACTGGTAACCAGAGTACTCTAACGTGCTAAAGTGTTACCAATACTCAATGCTGGAAATTCATACATATAAAAAAAAAAAAAATCACAAAATAATGTAGTGCTGAAACTAGTCACTGGATCGCCCCCTTTGGTTAGTTAATAATCCCTTCCCTTGATTGCATTAGAGATGCTGGTAATGATGATGATAGATGGTGGTAACGCTGAGCTTTTCAGGATACACTTCATTTGCTGCTTACTGAAGAGGAGAGGGAGGGCGATGGAGAGAAAGAAAGATGCCTGGAGTGTCCTCAGGCATCTTCTCCTTTGACCCATGAACTGAGAACTCAAAGGAGGTGCCGAGTCGGGTCCCATTTGACATCCTTACCCCTGCGACACAGTCTCTCTCTCTCTCTCTCTCTCTCTCTCTCTCTCTTTCACCCTCTCTCTCCCCCACTCACATAACTCTAATGTGTGCTGCACTGTCATTACGCAAAGAAAATGTTGACGGGGTGGGGTCAAGGTTCACCATGCAGTGTAATAGCTTTTCATTGACTGTTTATAATGTCAGTGGAAAGGAATGTGTCATTTAGAGATCTAATATAGGCAGCACAGGACGAGTAAATGGACGAGAGAAAAGTGGAATTATTTCAATGAGTATTTTAAATGGTTCCAGCCATAGTATCTCTGCATGTGCATTCAATGTTGCAAGACATTGTCCTTGAATATACTGTATATCGTTTCTCAGTATTCAGAGACGCATGACTTTGAAATTGAATTGGTGTCAATGTAGATTCATTGATTGACTGGTTTATTTGATTGTGAAACGGATATGCTAGACGTGGAGCAACATTGGACTTTTTTCTTTTTGTACACAGCAAAAGTATAGCAGCAAACAACTATTTGCTATGTAAAGATATAGAGGAGTAAAGTCTACCTGAGCAGAGAATGAAGTCACTCTCCCTCTGTGTGTTGTAATCTGAGCTCCTCCGCACTTTGTTGACATCGCGGAAGTGTAGCACCCACCCTCTGGTTCCCCCTTTGGTACCTCAGTAAACAATGTTAGCTCTGTCAACACTGTTAGCATCGTTAGCTGCAAGCCGTCACCATGTTGAGAGCCGTGTGGAGGCAATATAAATGCTCTTAATTTCATTTGGAGCACCTTTAAGTATTTGTATTGTGTTATGTTCTACATTTCCTGTAATATTTTGGTTTTGGGCCACTTTCTGGTATTTTCTATTTTGACCTAATTGTTTAATCTATTAATATTTATTAACTTTATTCAGACTGTTTTATGTTGCAGACATACAGAAATGCTCTGGTAACTTAATATAATTGCTTTTTTTCAGTCAGGTTTTCCAGAAGTACCTGGGGTCTAATTTTAATTCTCTCATGGCCCACTTTCATGTTCGGGTGTATAGAGATGAACTGCCATGTTCCACTGTCCACCATCTTTTTTCTTCAAAATGAGATATCCATCAAAAACATAACGCTCGACAAAACACAGAAAAATTAAACAATTGATAGCTAGTTTTAAATGACACATTATTTACAGACGGACTCCCTTATCATTTATAGACATTGAATAATTAACAAATTTTCCCAAAATGGATATCATATATTCATTTGATATTCTTTGTCTAAAAAATAACAACAGTGGAAACCAGGTATTCTCATCAACCGTTCTTTTTTTGTTGAGTCGTGTCTGGAGATTTCATACAAACGACAATGGCCATTGTTACCCTTTTTGACCTCCTGGTTTCCTGTCAAGCCTCTCTGCTCTCTCTCTCTCTCTCTCTCTCTCTCACTCTCTCTCTCACCAGGTACAGAAACCATTTTCTCTGTGTTGCCTCTTTTCATTACACACCAGATTACTCTCACTCATGCCCCTCCCTTCTCCATTTCCTCTTCCCAGCCTTCTCGTTCCTCTCCTTTTAGTTCAACCGTATATTTCCCACTATTGGTCATCCGCTTTCCATCAATCCCACTCTATCGCTCTCTTTTCTTTTGATAAGGTTGTATGCCTGTGGGAGGTCATGATAAGCATGATTACAGCTCTCAATGAAGGAGATACATGCAGGAAACGCCAACTGTGGATACACACATTTCAAGACACGCATGTGCAAAGACATGAGCTCTGTATCTTTCATTTTCTTCTACAGAGGGAGAAAAGGTTGTTAGCGTCAAGCGTGCAAGGATGAAATTACCTGACATTACATGATGCCATGTCAGGCACTGTGAGCATGCAAACCATTAATTTAGCAATAATGAAGCAGAGATACTCACATGATGCTTGCACACACAAATATTGTTGTGAGCAGAAAATACACAAACACATAAAAACATATGCAGCAAATTGCAGTGGCATTAGCACACACACACGTGCACCAGAAACAGAAATACACAAATGCACTGTGGTGTTTTCACCTGATGTTGAAGCTTGTTCAGTCATGGTAGTTTAGAATTTGCTGCCCCCTGCTGAAATTAAAAGAATAACTTCAGCCTCATGTCAAACCAGCAGGGGATCAAGAGGGAACAAAAGAGATATAAAGAGAGATTAGGTTTTGTTTGGAAGTGAACTCTTTAAAACACAGAACCAATAGCACGACCTCTGGCTGATTTTAGGCTCAGAGCCAGAATTTAATAAAAGCTGTATGCAGTTTATAGGATGTTCTATGAACTCCTGCTTTTTTACTGCACATTTTAGGCTATTCTTAATCACAATGTCTCACATTTATTGATTCAGCTTTTACACAAAGATGCCTCACAATAATCTTATAGTGGTCTCACTCATTCATTGACCCCTTATTGGAATAAGCTGCAACACTGGCAAGCCTCGAAAGGGTTTTACAGTCACTTCCTTTTGGATAGCAAGAAGCAGAGCAGAAGAGTAATAATCATCTATAACTGGATCTAGCTCCGTCTTCATCGAATTATACGTGATCATTAAGACATTCTCACTATATGCAAAACGTATTTCTAGTCTTCTGCTGGCCTTTCCAATCCTTGATTCTCGTCTCCCTTCTTTCTTTTTATTTGACCCATCCGTCCTCTCAGTTTGCCTGTCAGTTCATCCATTACGGTATTTCCTTCCTTCTCATAATCATTTGGCTGACCCTGTGTCCTGCCTCTGGGTGTTTATCAGCAGAGCAATTTTGCATCAGAATAAAGCCAAGAACAGCACATACATACTCACAAAGCCATGGTGCCAGCAGAGACTTGCAGTAGTACCTCTATCAAGGTAGGAAGTTTGGGTTCTTTTGGTCGGATAGGGAGCGGGTCTTCTTCATGGAGTCCGCCATGTTGCTTCGCCATGTTTCTACAGTAGCCCAGAACGAACCAACGAAACACTGACTCTAGAGAGAGCCCTTTGCATTTTAACGTTACTTGATAGCCACCGTAGTTCTCCGACATGCTTGTGAAACTGCGGTAACGTGAGCCGCAGAGTGCAAAACCGTGGTACCGCCACTGTGGTTTTGCACTCGGCAGCTCACATTGTCCCAGTCTTGGACAGGGAGGAGTGAGTGGAGGGGTATTCAGTTGGTTGCAATCTGCAACAACACCACTAGATGCCACCAAATCTTACACACTGTACCTTTATGGTCTATTTGCGAAGAAAGCTAAACTTAACTGACTTTATTGACAGCTTTATCGCTGCAGGATTATGAATAAACTGAATTCTTTTATGCGAGTGAGTTAGTGGTTTTACCCCCCAAAAATGAACATCAAATAAAAATACAAGAAGAAGAAGTTGGTAGTAGTAGTAGTAAATGAAAGGATAACAGGATTTGGTCTAATATTAACTGTGCCATCCATGCATTGAAGTGATTTTCTTGCACATTTATTTTCTTTTCTCGCTCCCTATCAAAAGATCAGGAATGAAATCTAGGTTGCTTTAATCTTTAGGCAGCGCTGACTTTTAGTGTGTTGTGTTTCTATCTTGGCTCTGTCCTGAAGCACTGCCCTAGAACACAGAAGTGTGAGTCAACTAATCTGTTATGCCTTCTCCATAATCGCAGGGAAGAAAGCTGCTTCCTTCTTTTCTCTCTTACTGACTCCTCTTCTATCTGCTGCCTCTTATTTCTTCATCTGTCTTATGGCATCTGCATCAGTCTGTCTCTCCATCACTTCTGTAAATTTTGTCCATGTTATGCTCCTGTTTGTGTGGTATGTACCATATAATTGACACTGTATTGATACAGCATGGTGTTTGTTTGCTTGTGTTTCATCCTGTTGGCCTCCTTGTCCTACCTGTCTTGTTCTCACTGCACCTGAATGTTTCTTTTCATATTGTCACTGGCTGAAATGCTGTGGCCTGTTTATCTACCTCTGTGAAGCCAATGCAGAAGTGCCTTAAACTTGCATTCTCTCTAATAGCCAGCAGGGGGCGACTCCTTTGGTTGCAAAAAGAAGTCTGATTGTATAGAAGTCTATGAGAAAATGAGCCTACTTCTCACTTGATTTATTACCTCAGTAAACATTGTAAACATGAGTTTATGGTCTCAATCGCTAGTTTCAGCTGTGAAAAAGGCCTGAACAGATGTAGAGAATTGCGGATAGGAATATATCTGCTACCTCGAATAATCAGTACTATGGATGTGCTGACATAATTATGATATTTTTGACAGGTGTCTTGGTTCGGTGCAGCTGGGGACCTTTGCTGCAGGTCGTAACCCCCTTTCTCTCTCTCTCTGTCTCCTACAGCATGATGTTCATTTAGTAAATTATGGTCCCATTTAGAGTCAAATAGACCATAAAGCAGGGGATGCTTTAGGGCGTGACTGTCTTGTGATTGACCGGTTGCTCCCACGGCGTTGTCTGGTCTGGGAGTTGTCTGTGTTTTCATCTCACAACTTTAACCCTTTCACAGTGTGTTTTCAGTTCAAGAACGATAATAACATCTGTAATATTTTGGTCACCTAAAAAAGTTTTATGCAGAATTCGGTTGTACTTAGCTCCACCCTCCCGTGTCACTTCTGGGCAGCGGTAGAAAAGTCAAAAAATTACATCCCAACGTCTTTTCCTAACCACTTTTCCTTGACCTCGATGGAAAACGTCATGAGGTGAAGGAAAGATGAGATGGAATATTCAGAAAGACAACCATGGTATTATGAAAATCCGACTGCACTTTCACTAGGCTCCGTAATTATGATGCGACGGCGGTGGGTGTTAGTGACGTGAGTCTGCTGTGGTGAAACTACAATGTCCTGAAGATGGACTAAAAAAGGCGTTGCTCTCCCCCCCATAGAACATGGCATAACACATAATACGATGCATGCAACATAATAAAAATACATAAAACATATAATAAACAGAATTCATGTGATGGCTGTGTAACTGCCAGCTAGTTTTTATGTTTTTTTCTGCACCCCACTCCAGTGGCAAGAAATTGATCAATGTCCTTTTGAATATTAGAATGAAATAGTTGGGTGTTTCCCCAACTTCTCTGCCTGGTCTACTGCTGTACTGGTCCATCTGTATCTTCCAGAAAAACTTCCATTTAACGTTGAATATGGATCCGCCATCTTTCCTAAGAAGGAGTGGAATAAAACAAATGTTATTCATAATGTATACATTAGACATTTAGGTGAGATGAACCATCTCGTTTTCAAGGGATTCTTAAATACAGTGTTATTATAATGTATTAATTATACTTGCCTGTCAGTCAATAGCACTGTTTTAGATCAAGGTTTTAGATAAAAGCTTATCTCCAAAAAGAAAAAAAGAGAAGCTCATGAACACATTTGAGAGAGACCGATTTTCCCCGCTGACAACCATTTAACCTTCACATTACTCTGAATGGGTTTTGCTTGGCTGAAGAGTCCAGAAACTTTTTTCATCTCATAAAGTGTTCTCAGAAGTTTTCATGCAGCAGCAACGTGACACAACAACAAAAGAAGATTTACTTCACATCATCTACCAGATCAAGTCAAGATGTCACCTCCAAGTCAAAGAAAGTAAAGCTGATTTCTGAAGTGTGACAGTTGGATGTATGCGCATCACTGCACAAACACACACACACACACACACACACACACAGAGAAACACATAGCATTCTCAACACACACCCAGAGGCCTACAAACACACTGGGAAGGGATTTTATCAAATCTGGACTGCAGTCATGTGGAGGTCCCTCAAAGAAATCATATAATAAGATCACAGAAAGAAAAAACAGTTGTTGTTTTTAGACAATTTGTTTCTGTATAAAAGAAGTGAACGTAGTCACCGTGACGTCACTCATAGGTGTGTGGACTGTCGTTTTGAAACCTCGAGGTCCGTATTTTGGCCGTTGCCATCTTGGTTTTGCAACCAGAAGTGACATGAGAGGGTGGAGCTAAGTACAACCGAACACTGAATAACCAACCAAAAAGGTTGTAATTAACTTTCATGAACTTAAAACATTCTGTGAAAGGGTTAAAGTTGTAAGACGAAAACACAAACAACTCCCAGACCAGACAACGCCATGGTAGCGACCTGTCAATCACAAGGTAACGATGCCCTAAAGCATCCCCTGCTTTATGGTCTATTTGACTCTAAATGGGACCATAATTTACTAAATGAACATCATGCTGTATTGAAGAAGACTTGAAACTAGTGATTGAGACCATAAACTCATGTTTACAATGATTACTAATAAATCAAGTGAATAGTAGGGTCATTTTTTCATAGACTTCCATACAATCAGACAAGAACGCAGGTTTAAGGCACTTCTGCATTGGCTTCACTTTTCAGACCCGGAGGTTGCCCACTGAGAACAACAAACATAGTGGTGACAATAGAGATACAGAAATATAGGAGAAAGAAAGAGAGAGAAAGGGTGTTACGACCTGCAACAAAGGACCCCAGCTGCTCCGAACTAAGACAACTGTCAAAGATATCATAATTATGTCAGCACATCCTTAGTTCTACGAATCCATATGGATTATTTGAGGTAGCAGACATATTCCTATCTGCAATTCTCTACATCTGTTCAGGCCTTTTTCACAGCAGACGTTTTTGACTTGTTATAAAAGGGCAGGTGTTACTAACAACATTAACGATGGCTCAGTTCTATTCAATTGTCCCAGTAAACCATGACAGTGTGACAGTGAGCCGTCGTGCACAGTACCAGGACCCCGAACCGAAGCAGCTAAATTGAATTTAGGCTTTCGTAATTTTGTTATTCACACCTGTGCTCCCTACTGTGGCTGTAGCTGATTAAATCAGGTGGAAGTAGTGTGGATTTATGCTGGGAATTATGTAATTTCACAAAACTTTGTACTAATGACAAGGAAAATTGACCTGCCATGACAGATGCAACAAAGCCAAGACATTTGCACTCTTGTCAGCCCTGTGATAGGCTGGCGACCTGTTCAGGGTGTACTCCGCCTTCGCCCAATGTCAGCTGGGATCGGCTCCAGCCCCCCCGCGACCCCGAATGGGATAAGCGGTTACAGATAATGGATAGAGTGATGGATTTGCAGTTTTCATCTACATCTATCCTGCATCATCTACAATATGGTCTGTAGACCTTTTATTTAAGCCTCTATGCCAGCGACAGCCTTGGCCAGAGGTATTACATTTTCGGGTTGTCCTTCTGTTCTCTACGTCCGTCCATCCGTCCATCCGGACCATTCTTGTGAACGCGATATCTCAGGAAAGCCTTGATGGATTTTCTTCAAATTTGGCACAGACGTCCACTTGGACTCCAGGCCTATTAGATTTTGGTGATCAAATATCATTGCGACTTTACGTCCGTCCCATTCTCATGAAAGTTTTATCTCGGAACGCCTGGAGGGAATTGTATTACATCTGGCACAAACATCAACTTGGATTCAAGGATGAACTGATTTGTTGGTCATAGGTCACAGTGACCTCACAAAACACATTTTTGGCCATAACTCAAGAATTCATAAGCTAATTATGACAATTTTACACAAATGTCTAAGAGGATAAAATGATGAAGTGATGACATTTTGGACAGACATGGATGTAAACTGAAACCTGACTGGTTGGCGGAGGCTTACAACTGCAAGGGATAATTCTATTTCTTTTTTGGCCGTGATTGATTTCTTATTTTCATATTAAAATGTATAATAAATACATTTATTTATTATAATGATATAATAAATATGTAATTCAGTCATCCATCCTTTACATGCCGGTACAAATTTTGTTTTGCAATATGCATAGTTTTCTTTTTCTTATATTTTTCTGCTCTACATCATATTACTGTTTGTGTCTGTCAATGATCCAGTCGCTCTGTTCTTATCTTATCTTATCTCCATCATTTTATCTATAAAGTCTTATCACAAATAGAGGAATTGAAACCCTTTCAAAGGACTTTAAGAAGGAAATGTCAGCATCTAAGAGTATTTTTTTCCTTTTAAGGACAACTGCGATGCTGCATTTTGAGATTAAGTTAAATAAAAAGACCAGAGCCTAAACTCCATTTCCTTTATAATATTTATTCTTAAAAATGAGTAAGCAGACAGTTCATGTGTCCTGTGAATACCAAAATGTGTGTAGAACAGTACAGAACAGTAAAACACCTTTCATTATATTTCTATAACAAGATCTTTTGAGCGACATATCAAAAGTCAAAACAAAGGTCGTATTCTTTTTTTAATACAGCAATTCTTTTAAAACATCTTTCATGTCAAGAAATAGACCACAGATTTCTAGAAAGAGATGTAAAAATATACATCAACATGATCAGTGTTAAACAGCAGGCTATAATTTCCAATGCACACAACTATTAACTTGCACAAACATCAGTGAGGAGGCGATAATGTCACAATGCAACCACACCAGCGGGACCAATCGCGCGTTTAAGAGGATGTCACAGCTTAGACAGGAGGGGCTTCAGTCACTAAACACTTCCTCGATTTCCCTCGTTACATACTCAATCACACACTTCCTCAGCTCATCGATTCCTAATTTCTTTCCCTGCTTTCTTTGCCTCCTCCTGAAAAGCTGTAAAGAGAGAAATTTGAGTTTCATCCCCTCAGATGCTCTCCTCTGATTGCATTTTCATCAGGAAACAAAGGACAGAGGGAAGAAAGGACGGGGAGGTGAGAGAGTCGGACAAAGCAAGGAAGGGAGGACAAGTTTGAGTGCTGATTGGACGAGGCTGTAATGGACTGAGATTGATCTCAACAATGAGACCAGCTCATCGACTCTTACCACAATTAAATGGATGACAGGAACAGACTGTGCTTTCACCCCTATAGCGGCTCAGACAGCAAAATTAAAAGATGGTCACAGAAACACTAATCGCCGATCGCTGATGCTTAAGTCTACGATGAAATACAAAGCATTCAACAGCATCACAGTTTCATACAAGGCGCGTGTCATTGCTCAAGCCCTCCACGTGATGATGAAGACGAGCCAAAGACAGAAGGGGAAAAACATTGAGAGAGGCGGACAAGCAGAGGTTGAGGATGAGAAGGAAGGACAGCGGGAGAAAAGAGGGAAGGGGACAAGGGGAAAGGGGGATAAGAAGACAGATGGGTTTTGAAATGCTCCATCTGATGGGCGTGCATCTTCTCTTTTACAGGCGGAACAGGAAATAAAAATGCAGGGGTGGAAGCACGTCTGTCTGTCACTCTGTGTTAGGCTCAGCATAATTGCTGTGAAATGACAGATACCCACGACTTATAGGAGGGCAGCTAGAGGAGGGAGACTTTTGAGACTCAGCCTGCGAGTCACTTGCTATTTGTAGCCATGTGAAGATTTGTGGCTCAAAACAAGAGATGCAAAGTGAAAGATTCCCTAAAAGGGGAACGGTTTCACAGGTTTTACTATTTGTTTGCCCTTCATTATTGCTGCAAACCTCCCGAGCAGAGACGCCTATGTAGATAGAGCGGTGCCATGGAAATCAGCAAAGCCCTCAAGGACCTAATAAATCCTAAAGTGATGATCAATAGCCTAATAATATTATTAAATTACATCCAGTAAGCAGAGTTTTTGCTCATGTTGCTTAGCAACAAAATTGAATTCAAATAAATAAAAGGGCCTGACGTCAACGTCCAAAATTTCGATGGCAAAACTCTTTATATACAAGTCAAAGGGGTATTCAGGGTTTGCCCTCCTATAGCCTCAGTACGAACACATACTGCAGTATCCTCTTAATACACACTACTATGTAGAATAGTCCCCAAGCTGCTACATCTTAGTCACATTTGGGTACCTAGTACCGAATAGAGAGGCACAGCACTTTGCCAATAAATGTACAGTGTAAGTCTTTTACAACACAGCACATTGGTATTGTTCTACAGGCCCAGACACTAGTGTGACCAGTACTGACAAGGTACCAGGACAAGTTTTAACCATAAGTCATCAAAGAGATTTTTAAAATATTAATGGTTAGAAAAGAAAGAAACAACTGCTTTAGTCACGATGTTAACTGAAAAAAAAACACAGCAAATGTGTTATCAAAGTTTGTGCAAAACAGAAGCAGACTACGAATCGTGTGATAGCGTTTCCTTTTTTTTCTCCTTTTTTTTTTACAAAACAAAAATAACACTCTGAGTATTTTTTTTCATTTCCTGTTTTGTGTAGTGGTGGATAATGTTGTTGTTGTTGTTTGCTGTAGTTTTCATTTGTTGGGCTTATTGTGAAGACGGCAGGCAGCTTGGTTGGTCGGTCAGGCGGTTAGTTAGAAATGCGTCTCCTTCTCTGAGATGGTGGATATTTTCCCATCAACCTTAAGTTTTGCATCATTGGCCGCGTAAGGACTGAGGGCGGCGAGCTTCCCTCTCATTTTCAGGTCTGGACTGGGAGTCGTCAACTTCTTTATTCTCTGCAGATAGCGTTGAGAGGGAGAGAAAATAGGTTATCTTTCAGCCTCCCAGCACACTACTATTTCTAATTTCAGCATTCAGCAGATACAGTTTGCAGTTGCAGCCTCAACAAAAAAAATTATCCAAACATAAAATTGAAATGTATGTGCCAGCCAGTAATGTGTTGACCTATACATTAAAGGTGCTAAATGCAAGATTGGAAGCATTTTTATTGCCTCCGCACGGCTCTCAACATGGCGACTGCTGAGCCGGTGGATCGCAGCTAACGATGCTAGCAGTGAAAACAAGACAGAGATAACAGTGTTAACATGAAGGAGAACCGTAGGGTGGGTGCTACGCTTCTGCAATGACACCGTTTGTCGGGACGGCTTTATCAGCTGTAACCACCGTATGTGAGCAGTGTGGAGAGGCGGCTGTGAGCTAGCCAGTGGGGCACGCTCACATGCACCAACATGCACTAAAAGGCATATTTGGCCAGCCCGGCTATGTCAACAAAGCACAGAGAAGCTCTGATTACAACACACACAGAGGGAAAGCGATTTCATTCTCTGCTCAGGTAGACACAAATAGTTGTTTGCTGCTATATTAATGCTCTGGATATTGTATAAAGAATCTTTAAATCTGTGTTTTGTGACAGTGTGACATCAACTAACCATTACCTCATTTGTACAAACATTAGATGGAAATATTTCTTTTAGTTTCAGTCGAAAGATACTTCGGGAATGACAAAGTGAATAAAAGAGCATCGAGATGCTGTTTTTTTCCATAACATACTGTATAAATGGTATATATTATATCAAATAACAAAGTACGTCTTACAGACATCTGACGAATTTCATAGGATACTAACTAGACAGTTACATTTCGAACCAACTAAATAGCCACCGTGATATCAATATACTGCATATAAAAAGACTTAGAGCATTCAAATTATTGGTATTGGTATTAAAATCATACAGTGTAACCAAATTGAAGTAATCTGTTGTAATATTTTGAGATTTCTACACTTCCCTTGTCTACCATTTGTATGCCTTGTGTATTTCATTCAAGGCATCACCAACAGATCACTGATATCATTCCTCTACTGTTCATCATGCCTCAGGTCTGCCCAAAGCCAGAGGACACTACTGACCATCTCACGTCAGAAACCTGCAATTTGTTTATTTGATCCTCCCTCGAGCAGTGATTGGAGATCAACGGTCTCACAATCCCTCCGGGAAAGTCAGATGGAAGAGATACAAGAGCTGTGCATCCCTCGAATAACAATCACTAATGTCGTTCTGCTTTTATGTCCTTTACGACTGTAAATGAAAGTCTTATCAACATTAATTCTATTACAACATGTGGTCACACTGTCCATTGTTGTGTTGAGCAAGGAAAGATCTGCTACTTGAGACATTGGCTTTGCATTATTATTGCCAATGATTCCGCCAATAATTTCCCAATTTGGGATCAATAAAGTACATCTATCTATCTATCTATCTATCTATCTATCTATCTATCTATCTATCTATCTATCTATCTATCTATCTATCTATCTATCTATCTATCTACCTAATATTTTTGCTTTGGTGGCATACCCATTGATGATGTCAATCAATCATTGTCAATTTTGACAATGTTTTCCATTGGGTTAGATTTGGGGAAATGATCTACTAGATTAGTTGAAAACACAAAGGATGGTTGTCTATGTCATTAAACTGTAAAAGTTGCTGCTCATCCTGTGCAAACATGACTACAGTAAAGGTTCTTCATGAAAAAAATGATGTTTTGATGTGGGAAACAAATATTTCTTTTCAAGGCTGAAAGTTACACAGTTCAACTGGAGGATATGATGATCAACAACACGGTTTCATTGATGTTAAGTAATTACTGGTATGTGCTGTAAAGGTATTGCAGTTTATTTGACGATGACAATATAGATAAAGCTACATGCAATAAGGCATGAGCATTACTGTTTTTCTTTATGAAAAGAAAATCGTATAAGATTTGTCCGTGTGTGTTCGTACCTCAGAGAAGGTGCCGGGAGTCTTCCAGATCATCCAGACCATCCCCAGAGGGATGCAGACCATCGAGGACATGGCCATGAACCAGCCGATGCCGTAGCCCCAGTCAGGGTAGGTGTACACGTTGTTGTACTTCAGCGGCTTGTATTTAATCAGGAAGAACAGGAAAATTGCCTGCAGGACACAAAAATTACATCTAAATGTTTTTTACATTGTGAGAGAGAAATGCCTCTTCTGATTATTTTGAATTTGAGTCAGTATGGTGCTGTAGTAAATACTGGTCTAGTAAATGTAAGGTCACAGACAATAGAGTCTTCATGTACATTATAATTCATGTGAAAACAAATGTGTAAAATGTTAATAGAGTACTTCAATCAAATCAAAGCCACATATGTGACACACTGTTTTTTCCAGTGTTTTCGCTTGCATTAGGAAATATTTAAAACATCCCAAATCATTATGGCCTATATCTTATCTTACATTATCTTGCAAATTGACCCAAAAACAAATTTAACAATTTAATTCCATAAATAAATACTGCTATTGATTTGAAACCCAGAATTCATCTAAAAGATAAAGAAAGAGTATCCTCTGAATGTGTCTGTCCTTCATCACTATTGAGCTGCTTCACATGATGTGCTGATGATGCCACTGCTGTGGCTTGATTTTATGTCTGCAGTCGGACTCACAGCACAGATGCCCGGGGTCAGGATCATCCAGCACCATTTGATGAAGAAGACAGGTCTGTAGCCAATCATGTCCTCAATATTTGAGTAGAATCTGTCACTACCTGAAACGCAAATAAGTGTCACTCAGAGTTTCTGCGTGTACCATCAAAATAATGACACGATTGATGTCTCTTGACAGTTCGAAAGATAAATGGCATCTGAAGAGAGCTGCTGAATAGATGTGGATAAGATGTTGTCTGAAACTTTCTTTGAGGAGAGACATTCTGCATTGCTTCATGTAAAATATTCTTTACTTCATTAATAATATTGGGGTTGTTTTCAAATCGTCGTAGACAATAAATGTAATTGTGATGATATTTAAACCCAGAAATGACAATGCCACAAATTCCATCGGAATTTCAGAACATGTCCACTGCATGAGAGCATATTAAATAGAAAAAAAGACACTCTTCTACTATGTTTGCTTCATAAAAATACGGATTGGAAACATGTCAAACTGCTATAATACCGTAATATAATTTTCAATATCTAAGTAAAAAGATGTGTGTGCCTTGTATAACACTAAGAGATGCATGTGTTTGAGCCCGTTCTCCAGCAGAGGGCAGAGAAGAAATATTATTGCAGCAAAGAGGATAAAAGCATGAAACAATGTTTGTGCAACAGCCTGTTTTTCTGTGCTGAAATGTGTGACAGTTGACAAAAGACAGATTATTATTATTTGAGGTGATACGGGTGAGGAATAAAAAACAAACATTTCTCTGAGATCTGTAGTTAGTTGAGACCGTCATCTTACCGTACACCCAGCCGATACATATGGACTCAAATATGGCCACGAACAGCAAACACATCCCGCTGGCAGCGTACGAGTCAAACAGCTGGAAGACGTACATCCCTCCCTGATAGGACGAGACAGGAGTCAGTTTTCTGTCACAGCCACTGCATGAGCATCAGACAGATCACATCAAATATGAAACGAATCAGGTGTTCTTGATTTGGTTGTCAGGGTCCGATGTCATAGTGACATATAGTAAACCAATTTAAAACAGCAACTCTGCACTGATATTTCTTATACCTAAAAATAGGATTTGTCCCAAAATTACTACAATTCATTGCTTCAAGAGGTTCCCAGTATTAAGTTGTTACCGCCAAATGTGGTCTTAATGAATCATCTGTGCAGTAATCAGTGTTATTTCTTTAGAGGGCTATTTAAACCCCAACTACACACTCTTTAGTGGTCCATTATGGCTCTGATACATTGAGAACATTTCAAAGAGATGTACTGTAGAAGAGCAACTTCAGCATTATCTTTTTTTGTTCATTTTAAGCCACTGCTTTGTATGCGTTTATACCCATTCCTAGAAATTAAAGGAGTAGTTTGACTTTTTTTAGAAATATGCTTATTCGCTTTTTAAGGGATAATGTACAGCGAGCCAGTTATTATTGCGGGAAATGAACCCCGATAGGCTGAGCAGGACTTGGAATTACCCTCAAGAGGTTAATTTTGCATGATCCCGCTTATTACAAGGCTACTTACTAAAAAATCATTAATGTGACACAAACTATTGATTTAAAAATGATTTTATTGATTTAAAAATTATTTTATTGCTTTCAATAAAAAAAAAATAATCCTCTCAATGTGTATGGAGATCAAAACTGCATCCATAGCAACGGCCTGTCATTCATAGCAGCGGCAAAGAACGTATATTGCCAAGAAATTAAAGCCAGTTGTTCGTTCCATTGCAACATTAGCGCCCAGCAGCAAAGCTACGCTTCCAGCATTTTGGACTGAAAGCGAAGACCAGATGCCAATAAAACGTCTGCCTAAAAAGTGCTGTACGAAAGTAAAACAAAATTCTTTCTATTTTATTGTCATATGCTACCAAAATGGCCCGTGTTGAACATTAAAATATTATTAATATAATAAGCGTTCAAAATGGCGGCAGCAGCTCTTTGTCAAAATAACATCGGAGTTTGGTTTCTTTGCTTCTATACTCTTTGGCAGTGGTCTGCTTTAACACACCGTAGTATGCCGTATTTAACCAATCTGAATCGAGTATTCAGCAAAGCCGTTTAATAAACCACACTAATATCTGTCTCAATATGTAACTGGAGCAAGCAGCTGGTTTGCTTAGCTTAGAATAAAGACTGGGAATGAGCTAGCCTGGCTCTGCCAACAGGGTAAAAAAACAGCACCTCTAAAGCTCATAAATTAACTGTAGCTGAAGCTGTATCTCGCTTCATTCGTACAAATGGACCTCGCCATGACGACAAAACTCTCAATAAAGCAAATAGTTATACTTTTCCCAAAATCCCTTTAAAGGTTTCCATCGTTACAATATCAATTGTGGTGCTCACATGTTATCATCCACTCTACCTACCCTACCTCCATTCAAGACAACTCATCTGTTCTCTCTGCTTCCACTAAAAGGGTCATCATAAATAAAATCTCACATGAATCTGGTAGTAGGGTTACATCACTGCTCTAAACTTCTCGTAAACCGCTGAGAATATCACCAAAATGTCTCAGTCTTTATCCCCAGCCTTCAGCCAAGTATTGAACTACACTCCCAGAGGACCCTTTGAACTGTGATTTAACCCTAGTCTAGGCCTCTCGTGACATTTTATTCATGATAGCTCTTAGGAGGCAGAAAGGAATAAAGTGTCTAGAGTGCAGGAAAGAAGAGTAAATGCAGATGGAAAAATTGGCATTTGTTATGTAGTGGTGACAATGAATGAGAGGTCAAGTCATTGGAGAATGCACCAGTCTATAACGCCAAAAAAACTGAGAAAGTGCTGTACTTTAATATTGCATTAAATTCTTTCCCCCTGTTTCATGGCCATTATGGGCCACTAGAGAACAGTGCAGCATGTTTACGGTGGGGATGGATGGAGAGCAGTGCATATGGACACATGAAAAGCTTTTAGTGGATGAAAGACCTTCTTGATAGTGTGAGGAACCAGACTCTCCCCCATTATTATGACATAAAGATGAAAGGTCTTGAAAGCACGGCAGAGCTGGTGACATGAATACAGCTCTAGATGGATAACTTGAAACATCATCACGCGATCACTCTGGATCATATGATTCAGTTATTTTAATCTAACATGTATAAATGTTTTCTAACATATGGATTGTTGACCATATACCTGGCTGGGTTTTACCACATGTAAATTGTTGGTGGTGATGATGATGATGATGATGAAGATGATGATGGCAATGATAATGACATCAATGCTGACATGCCTACATAGAAATAAAAAACATAAACATGATGTGAAATAAAGGGTTGTACACGTTGACAGTACATTTAACATACTATTGTGTAGATTTCCATATCTAATGTCTTGTATGTAAAAATCTCTGTCAAGTAACTAAAACCATCAGTCACCCAACAGCACATGTAAGTAAGACGTACAGTTTTCGCTCAGTATTTCTCTGTTTCCTGTAGCTCGGTACCGAATAGTTCGAATCTTCGAAGCTTCATTCATAACGTTGACATTCAAATTCTAAATTAACATTCAAATGCTGCGCAGCTTCTTATTTTTGCATGTCTATGAATTTTGTCTAAAACCGGTATTTCTGCACAGTTGCAGATAAAGATTTGACTATACTAATATTATTAGTATTATAATATTATATAGTATAATTAGATTCCAGTGGTGGCTGTGTAGGATTGTTTCCGACTTGATTTCCAAAGTCCAAAAGTCAAAATGTATTGAAAAAAGATAGATGTAATAATTTCCAAAATTCAAAACATGTTTTTATCTAATGAAAAATTCTGCTTCAATCCATATTTGTTGGCGTTTAGCCTTTCAAAAATAACATTTGGCACAGCCCTAGTCTCCTGTCTTGTTTCATTGCTCAAATACGTCGTGTACTGTATGGATTGTAGAAATACAATGCTATAGCAATACAATGCCTTTGCTATAGCAATACTTCCAAAAAAAATTGTTCATTTTGTCATTTGGTGTTGTTAGGTGAACTTTCTCACTTTCTACTTTCTTAAAGGGACTATTTGTAACTTTCAGAAATGCTTGTTAACAGCGATACCTGTGGCCTTGAAATCAACGAAAGTCAGCGTCGAGCTCGCGTTTGCTCGCTCTAAATAGACATGGACGAGCATCGCTCAAAACAGTGAGGTAACACGTCAGCTAAAAGCACAATATCACTTTATATTTCAGCTGCTTGGCAGTAATGTTAGCTGACCAGACAAAGGTCTCTCCATGAATCACTGCTGATCCTAGTGTTGGCTCTTCCTGCCTCAGCTCAGGCTCAGGCAGCGGGGCTACTCAACGAGTTACGTTATCGCCTCCCGACCGCAGCCGGCAGCCGCAGGGAGACACCGGCACCCGGTCGGTAACGAGACGACAACGTAACACGTGGACGAGCCCCGTCACTTCACAAGACACGGAAAACCTCTGTTGGTCTGGAGGAGCTGCAGCAGTTATTTCTGCACAAACGTCCCCTGTACATTCACTAGATATTCTCAGAGCTAAACTAACTCTTCTGCAGTGTGGAGTGAGCGCGCGTTCACGTCTAGTAGAGGTGGAGCGAGAACGTGCACTCTGTCTGAGTGAAGGTAAGCAGGCAGCGGAGACGAGGCTTCGGCCACACGCGAGCGCGCATATGCGAATGCGCATGTGTGGCGACCCGCTACATTTATACGCTTAAAAAGTTACAAACAGTCCCTTTAAAAGACAGATAAAAACCTGACGTGTGTTACCTTCAACTCTAAAGATAACTATAGCTGAGTCTTACCTCTGTACACATGATGAGCCCTATGAAGAAGGAGACTATAGACATGCCCAGAATCAGCAGCTCTCTGCGGTTTCCTCTCCTGAAGGTCTCTGGGTACATATCCACCACAGCTGTCACTAAACTCTCCACACACACAAACTGCAAAATAAAAAAAGATAATAGTCTCAATGGAAATGGCCTTGTTAAGTTCTGTATAGATGAGTTACTCGGTAGTGGCTAAGCATTCAATTGGTGGTTATGAGCTCTTCATACATACAAATACACACAAAAACTCATCAGCATTAATAACATTTGACCTTCCTGCCGTTTGTTTCATCTAACACTACATGACTCTCATTTAGCGTTCACGAAATCAAAACCAGTGAACTCAATTCAAATTGAAAGAAAATGCCAATACACAATCATAAACAGAGTAATTTGAGCCAAAACATCAAGTCAATCCTCAGCTGATTTATTTTCTTTTCTTACTTGCACAACTTTTAGATTTCTTTATGAAACATTCTCTATAATCTCAGTATTCTCACACCGGTGGTCCTCACCTGACTGTCCAGACCGAGGAAGATGAGCATCAAGAAGAAGAGGCCGGCCCAAAGTGGAGACAGAGGCATCATAGTGACAGCCTTGGGGTATGCAATGAATGCAAGACCAGGACCTGCGTCACAAAAACAAAATCACAAACAGGAAACGTATTACAGCAGCAAACAATTCAAGATGAGATGATCACATAATAACCTTCTACAGTATATTATATTGCCTATTAGTTTGACACTGTTTCCCCAGGAGCCCACATAAGCAGAGCCTTTTAGTAGACTGGTGTAAACTGTGCTCATCTGTATGGCAATATACTATCTTGGTGGGACCTTGAGCTCGGCCTTGTTGTTATTGCTACTATTACATATTACTCTATGATTCATATACTGTATATCTCTGATCTGCTTACATGTGGTCCTTCCAGATGTTTCTTCTTTTTCTCTCCTGATTTTTTTGTTAGTTTTTCCTTTACTGCTTAATGGGGATGTCCTTAATTATTAGGGCCTGATGTGACCTGATTATTTATTATACACTTTTTTATCAATGACTGCGATGTAAGCAGGATTATTCCATTTATCAACACATTTTCAAAAAACAATACAGAGGCTAGTAAACCTCCACTAGGTGGTGGTTTACTACTGAGTGTTTATATATATATATCTCTGTCAACATGAACTGAAGGCAAATAGACGTGTAAATAAGTGCACAAAGTGGCACAATGTCTGATCTTAGGGGGACATGAATGAGATGAGATGAGATACAGTTGTAAAATAAGACTGATTGGTTCAAAATAAGAGGTAGCATGCTATTTAACACCTGCATTTGGTGACAGGCCCTTAGAAACGCATTATTTAAAACCTCGCCATGCTCTGAGACAAACATTTCAAATCTCTCGCTCTGTCACATTCACTAAATCATTCATACTCACTTGAATAAATCATAATGCGGTGGTCTAAGAGCCTAGGTGAAGGAGTGTGGAGTTATATAACTGGTTATGTTTATCCATTTGAGCTCAATACGATGGATGGGGGGGCACAAAGACCCACACAGACTTTCTCTATGCTCTACCACATTACAGTTCTGGAGGTTACTTGATTAAGAAACATGGTGGTTATTTTCTCACCAGATTCTGCCACGGCCTCGATGGGAACACCTTGTTCGAAGGCCATGAAGCCCAGCACAGAGAAGATAGCAAAACCTGCTACGAAGCTGGTGCCGCTGTTCAGACAACATAGCATGAGGCAGTCCCTGAGGAGCAAGACAGACAGGAAGTGGAGAGGAAATTACACTTACAGTAAGAACTGTCACCAGACCTTACACTACAGTCTCATGCACAGACATGTCGTGTTGTGTGATGAACGTAAACTGAAACGATACAGTAGGTGGCACACCATCGATTCTCATCACTCACCTTTTACCAGTGGAGCTTTACCTGTATTCTTATAGTCTTTATGTTGGCAAGTATAAATGTATACCTGTAGCAGTTATTGTTGTAGGCGTTGTAGCTTCCCAGAGCAGTGAGACAGCCCAAGCAGATGGCATAGGAAAAGAAGATTTGGGTTCCAGCATCCACCCACACCTAAAGGAAACGTAGGCATAAACATAGAGTACATAAACAGATCTATGTGTATGTGTTAGTCAACTTTTTTTTCCAGCAGCCAGAACAGCTATAATCCTCCTTGGCATAACGCCTCTAACTGTACTGGAGGGACGAACACCATCCTTCGAAGAGATATTTATACACAAATCAAAGCTTGAGAAACTTTTAAGGCATTTGCTCTTGATCCAGCTTACAGTTTAATTTCCACTTCATCGATGCTTCTCAACCTATTGTCACTGACAATCTTTGTGAGATTGCTTTTTAATTAATTAAATCACAGAATAACAATGAGTAGAATGGGATTTCCCATTTAAAAGAGATTACCATGATATGTCAAGAGGTGACTCTTTATCTGCTGTAATGAAACCTCACATTTCTTTTGTTACCCCTCATCTACCTGATTTTCATCATCTCACTGACTTTGTAATGAAATTATGGCTCAGCTCAAACGTTTTCTTTCACCTCTGAGAGGCACACAGTGGAGCAGCATGAATCATGGATTAACATCCTAAAAGTAGATTCAAAGTCTTCCAGTGCCTAAATATTCATATTTCACCACACCAACTCCATTCCTTTCTACTGTTACGGATTAACGGAGGACGGCTATAGTTTAATTTAGGGTTTACTTCATTACTACTTTTTTTTATTTTTAACTCAAATACTTATTGGCAGTATAATGGTATAGTGAATGGGAGTTAATGGAATTTGTTTGTTGTGGCCAGGGCTTTGAAAAAGTGACAAATTACATTTAAAAATTAAAACTAGCTTGTACTTTGTGTTTGGTGCTAATAAGCAAATCTTAGTATATTAACACATAAAACTAAAGCTTGCATTATGCTTCACGCATCCACGAGGGTCGTGAGTGTCCCCACGACCAAAGTGACGTCACACTTTCAGGCATGACCCTTCGCGGAGGTCCCGTGCGGTGGGTTTTCACCAAGCCCCCAGGAAGAGCACCGGGCTTTGAAGCAAATTTTCATAGTGGCCAAATGGTGGCATAATAACTTGTGTCTGTCGCCATTGGACCCAAAAACACTTTCCCCCATAGACTTACATTGGTGAAAGATACGTCTGTAACTCAGCGGATACATTTTTTTTTAGGTAAATCAACTTCCCAGTACGAACACTTGAATAGCCCTTATTCAAATCATTAGGGCCTAAAGGTTGTGCGGTTGCTCAATGGGCCCAATGGATGCAGAAGATTGCTGGAAGGTCCAGCTAATTTTATCTCTCGGCAGTCGAGCCATTTCGGCTTCATGCACCACTGAGCAATTGTCATAGGAATAAACGGGAGTATTAAGTTCTCTTTATACATCCATGTTTTTTGCCTGTCTGTGCACGTCCAATATTTTCTAACTACGCAGACGTAGATGGGAGAAAACCCTGCTGAAACCATGCTATAGACGTGCATTTTCAATAAACTCCCCCCTACAGTTTGGGAGAATATTGTTTGGCCACGAGGAGAAACCCGCGCGGAGTATAAAAGACCGAAACATTTCCTTGTCACGATTCCGCATCAGCTCCAGAGACTGTATAGAAGAAGTGGAAGTAGTCACTATGACATCACCTACTGGTTTGTGGACTGCCGTTTACTACCTAACTACTTTCATGAACTGAAAACACACTGTGAAAGGGTTAAAGTTGTAAGACGAAAACACAGACAACTCCAAGACCGGACAACGCCGTGGTAGCGACCCTGCTTTATGGTCTATTTGACTCTAAATGGGACCATAACTTACTAAATGAACAGCTGATCATGCTGTATTGAAGAAGACTAGCGTTTGAGACCATAAACCAGCAAAGGTGGAAGGAGCTTAGACAATGTTGTACCTCACAAAACGTTAAAGCATTCTGACTTTGACACTAACAACGTATTTTGACATTTAGATATGAAGAAGTGTCGGTCCGTAACCAGCTGCTACGCTGAAATGTCTGCGAGTAAAGTCCTAGGCAGCAGGGATCATCAAAGATCATTCATTCTTAAGTTTCTCTAGGGGTCTAATCCTCTTCAGGTTTATCTCAGAATACACTGGGTTGAAGGGAAACATTCTGGATACTTGTGGATAGGTCACTGTTTTAATGGAAGACCTTTATCTCCTTCTTTCTCCCGGCTAAGTATATCTAGGTATAATGTGGACATGAGTCACAGTATTTTGATTCATGGGATACATGGGGATTTACACAAGTAAGATTCTTCACTGAGACAGTAAGGCAGTAAAATGTGCATTATGAAACTAGTTTGTAGTTCAGCACAGGAGCCGAGTACCCACAGGATAGCATGGTGTGCTAGAGAATTCAAACTTAATGCAGCATGGCTCTTTGAAAACTCTCTCACATCACCATTCAGCCACTAATCTCATTTCCCCACCGAGAAACAATTAACAAACGCACGGTCTTCGCTCCCTCCTGGGAGTAACCACGGTAACTTCTGTGACCTCACAAACACAGGACTGTTCCTGTGGAAGAACAGGCCTTTCTATCCTAATGTTCATTAATGTTCCCTTTAGTTCACCCTCGGCTGATGGCCGCACAGCGCAGGGAAACCTTAAAGGCCCAGGCGCAGAGAGAATCACTTGTTGATGTTGTGCCTAATTTGGCCGGCTTGTGTTTGGTTATGTTGAGACTGTGGCTCCAGGAAACTTTTCTACGGTGTGAAAGCTGGATGACATTGGCTGTAAGATAGCGTTCTTGTAATGTAAATGTACCACTCTCGGTGCTCCTCACGTCCCACTCTTTGTGTGAATGAGATCCATAGGTGTAAGCATAAGTGCAGCAAGATATTTGACTGAAATTAATCAGATAGATTTCACTCACTTTACTTTGAACCCATACAATGAATGTTATTTTACCTGTCCTGAATAATCATCATGTATATCACAACAATGAGTAAATGAGGGATGTTCTTAGCTTCTGCTAAACAGTCAGATGTTTTGTTCCCCAACTTCATTGAAAAGTCCATCATGCTCTCACGCATACATATTACTGTAAACTCAGATAGCAGATGAATTTGACAACAGCCTTGTAGTGTCAAACTTTGCACGTACATCGTTCTGCACAGTGAATGTCAAGCATCCGAGTAAAGTAACAACAAGCAAAACACATCCGTTTTCTACCAATTACAGGATTAGATATGACATCCGGGAAGAGGTTAAATGAAACTGGTTACCTTAGGTGTAATTTTACAAATTTTGCTCCTGTCATGCAACAATTTTGGCTTTTCAATTTTTAGGATTTTTATGTTCATTCTCCATCGGTCGTCAATGTGCTGTGAAGTTTTCTACCACTATTGTGTTGATGAAATACTATAGAAGATAGGTAGGTAGATAGATAGGATAGGTCTAAAAAAGATGTATACTGACATTTTGCTGACATTACGGCATTAGGGATGTTACTCCTATTTAAATTCAACTCAATAACGTATACATTTTAAAATTAGTCTGGGATAGCGGAAATTCCATATACAAAATTGACTCCATGGCAACAAAACAACACAAAAGTTAGATTTAAAAGTGTTTCTTCTGCCCACAACTTTACTGTTTTGATTCACTATCACCGTTCTCAAATAGGGATGCACCGATACAGATACTGGATCGGATATCGGGCCGATACTGACTCAAATAGCTGGATCGGGTATCATTAACAACAGGCAGAGCTATTCAATTCAATTCTATGTCTATATGCTATTTACATCATATACTGGAATTTAAATTCCTGTTTAAGTTTTACGCAATTTGTTGAAAATCATTATTTAAATCTCATTAAAAAGGTTTACACTTGAATTGTAATTCCTGTTAATTTTGAAGATTCTGTTGCTGGTGTACGATTTATTATTTTAATAATAAATAACAATTCAATAAATGTATATCTATGCATTTAAATGTTATATTTTGTTTTTACAAAGTTAGGAAAGCAATGTTTAAGTCAAGCCTGATGTTTCCTTACACATAAAAGAATGATCCCAGTCACTTCCACCAAGTAAGGCATACAGCTTATCAATTAAACACTGGTATCGGACGATACCCAAAGCCCAGGTATCTCTATTGGTATTGGGACTGAAAGTCGGATCGGTGCATCCCTACTCTCAAAGCGTTGTTTTGTGCTGCAGCAGGCTGAAGTTTTCAGCAACAAAGCCCTAAAAATCCCACTGAACGTAACCTGCTCAGCACCAAACAGTAGACAGACAAAGTTGGCAACTAGTAGGTGAACATAGTGGAGCATTCAGCAGCTAACACATTCAGCTTCTTGCTGGATATGCAAATGTGTAAACACTTTCATCACTTTATGAGGTGTTAATAAGTCTCATAAGGCCTAAGTGGCAAAACAGAGGCTAGTTAGCTTTTAGTTTTGAATTCAACAAAAAATCGTGGAGGGACGACTACTTGTACCTGAACGTGTGAGCTTTTAACAAATCTATGGAGTATAGGCTTATCACATATTACTATCTTGGTGAGTGTGAGAAGTGTAGAGAGGAGGAGTGACGCACAGTGCAGGGTGGAGGGTGAGAAGGAGGAGAGAAAGGTATAGGGAGGAAGAGAATAGGGGCGACATGATAAAGTTCAGGGGTGTAAAAAGAGCGAGTGACACACAGCCACACACACTGCACACAGCCTGGTGAACAGAACAGAGCCTTGATTGTCCCTGAGGAAGCTAATTTAACATTGGTGTCAGAAGTAATGTCTTCCTCTGCCAAACAGCGGCGCTTCTTTATCACCCTCCTTCACTCTCTCTGTTTGTCTTTGTTTGTCGATCCATTTTGTCTCGCTCCTTCACCATCTGTATCATTGTTTCTGTTTCTCTAACTTTATTAAATTCACAGATGCAACAGTCATCTCACTGGACAACAACTGGAAAAAAACATCATGTTGTAGGCTTATTTTTTTAATTGAAATGCATAAATATAACTGTGAAAAATAACTGGTAGCAGGCAGCTAAGCAAGAGTTAATGTTTTAGTCTTTAAATACTGCATCATATCATCCAAGATAGGGTCACGGTATGATACTGTATGTTCTTAACACCTTCTTTCACCACAAGGAGCTGCTTTGCCCAACACGTTGTGTAAAACAGACTGGCTTGTGTGTCGGTACAGTTACATACTGACTCAATTTCTACTTATTTCCGAGGCAATAATGCTTCCTTGTTATCACATTCAAGGTGTCTTACAACATGGACTGGATGCTGCCATTAAGAGTGTAAGACAGGTGTTCAGACAGTATTGGAGTCTGAACAGGAGGAAGTGATCAAATGTGATATGTTTTCAAATGTATGTGTGAGTTGAAATAGAGCTACCCATTTAGCAAGTATGAAAAGATTACACAAAGGAGACATGGTTAGAAAACAGACACTAGTGTCGCACTGAAGTAGTGTGCTAGCTGGGTGACTTAAGGCCTTTTCACACTGGGGCTGTATTTTTTCGTGTGATTAACTCGAATGTCAATTTTTTTTTCAAACTACTGTTGTCAGGAATACTTTCACATTCATCGCGAATATTACAGTATTTTTTTTTCCGGGACAATGTCCATTTTCTGAGCTTTCGCACCGCAAATAGAGGCATCAACCGCTCACATTGTGTGGAACGAGTTGTGTTGCGCCTGTATTTATGAAACAACACGGAGGCTCCGAAGTCCAAACTAAGATGGAAAACTTTATGAATTGATATGGATCACTCCTTTCAACTTTGATAGAGGTAGTACAGACCAGATCCACTATTTACCTTCTTACCTTTCACAGTATATTTGCAGGCGAGTATTTCGTATTTTCATGTTGTTTATTGGCCTTGGACATAACAATAGGTTACTACTACAGGTGCAATTGTTAGCTGGGCATGCTAACGTTAGAGCAGATAAACACACTGTGTTATCTATCTATCTATCTATCTATCTAGATCTGCCAAAAGCCAGAGGGCACTACTGATCATTGTCAGAAACCTGTGATTTGTTTATTTGATCCTCCCTCGAGCAGCAATGGGAGATCACAATCTCTCTGAGAAAGTCAGATGGGAGAGATGCAAGAGCTGTGTGCATCCATCGAATAACAGTCACTAATGTTGTTCTGCTTTTATGTCCTTTACGACTGTAAATGAAAGTCTTATCAACATTAATTATATTACAACATGTGGTCACACTATCCATTGTTGTGTATCTATCTATCTATCTATCTATCTATCTATCTATCTATCTATCTATCTATCTATCTATACTTCCATTCCTGTTCTCTCTTTCTCACTCAAACTCTTCATCTATCTCGATTCAGGTTGTCATGACACCCCATCCACTGACATTTTCTTGTGCACTGTTGCCTAGCGACCCAAGCTGTCTGCCTCTTCCAGACGAGGTCAAGGAGTCTGCTGTGTGTGTGTGTGTGCGTGTGTGTGCGTGTATGTGTGTGTGTGTGTGTGTGTGTGTGTGTGCGCGTGTGTGTGTGTGTGTGCGTGTTATATGTTAATGCGCCACCTCTATTAGCCTCAAATCGTGAACTTTCAACCCCTTCAGGCTCTGAAAGCTCACTATTTACGTGACCCTTGATCATCTCATCACCAGCAGGAAGTGTCAGTTCTGCTATGACAATCTTGGCTCCATATTACAGTAAGCCACAGTAGTATCACTGCCTGTAGAGTGGGATGTATAAATGAAGCCAAGTGTGTTTAACTATTTGAGAGACCTTTTTTGTCTTTTGCTACTAGAGAGGTACCATTTGGCAAACAGCTTCTTTCTGCATAAAATAGCTAAACAAGCAGTTGTTTTGTGTATACTATAAATAAAAGTGTTTTTGGTACAATATTACAGTGATAGGTGTAAAAAAAACAGACTGATCCCCCATGGCATTACAGTAACAACAACACCACCTGTCCCCCTGGCAGCTACTCAGCTCCAGACAGGTGGGTGTGAGGCAGGGGTATAAATTCATTCCCATGAGACTAGTCTCTTTAACCTGTCCTGCTTTACTTTGGTACCTTTTACCTTTCATAGATAAGCTGGCAAAAACAGTCACAGTTTTAGCACAGTGCAATCAGACTGATTCAACTGATCAAATTAACATTAATGCTGCCTTAAGCTGACGTTAGGAAACACCAGGTCACAAGGACAATATAAACAATGAAGAGGATTTTAGTTCAAAGATGTGTGTATTATGTACAGTATTTACCATGTCTTATTTAAGTATCCAGTATCACTGGATGAGAGTTTCTGTACTTGCAGTTCCAGTCTGTGCCACCAGCAGCATGAAAGGTAATAGCAACCACAGTGTAGAGTTGTATTTGTAAAAATGATCTACGCCATCTACATGCAAGGACACACTAATAGCTTCTGCAACCTTGACACATGTGACACCTGCAGCCAGTAAGTGTTACAATTCCAGTTGGGTTTTTTTTAGCTGTAGTGTGTGGGTATTATTTTTACACTTTAAACTTAAAATTAAAAAAGATTTTGTAAATGTGCATATTTTCTGCTGAACATGAGGTAGGATCCTAACACGCAAATAAAGATAACAGCAGGTCCATGATGAAACTGCGCACCCGATTCGACTCTTATCACGCCATTAAATAGCTGTTATGTTTTCTATAAGCGGCATACATGTGGGTCTTTAGGGGCCTGCTATGCCTACTACGTTGTAACAGTAAAAGAAAAACTTAGAAGCAACACGTTATGTTTTGAGCACAAAAAAGGCGTCTTCAGGTTTAGACTACAAAACTACAACTTCTTTAGGTTTAGGTAACAAAACCACTTAGTTAAGTTTAGGGAAAAACACTGTGGTTTGGCTTAAAAGAACTACGTTTCAAAAGTGAAAGTGAAATTTAAAGCTTGTAAACACAAAGACAACTACACGTCGGTTTCACATAGGGATGTGAAACCTGGACTCCTGGGAGAAAACCCTGTGTTTTGTGTCACACCCATCACCTCAATCTGCCATCCCATATGGAGTTTTATATCCTCTTCTGCTCCTGTCATAAAACTACAGCTGCTAGAGGTCACTGTTGTGTTCTTTTAAACCTTCTTTTGGTGATCTACCATGTGAACAGATGATAAAACTAGTGGGTGTAGTAGGCCCCTATCGACCCACATCTATGGTGCTTATAGCGATCGATAACGCCTATTTAACGGCCTTACAACAGTCTAATTGGCTGAACTGCAGCTGTAACACTAATTGCCAGTAGAAGAGAGCGATACAGTGGGTCAAAGCCTACCTGAGGGTCAGAGAGACGTGAAATGTCCGGGTAGAGGTAGAACTTGATGCCTTCGTATGCTCCTGGCAGCGTCACTCCTCTAACCAGCAGGACCAACAACATGACGTAAGGAAATGTAGCCGTCACATACACAACCTGCAGGTATAAACATGCACAGATTTAGAATATGAATTTATGTACAGATCAAGGAACAAAACACAACCGACACTGAGTCACTGTCAGAACTTCAAGTCAAAGTGAAGCTGTGCAAAGCAAAAACACTGCCAACAATAGTCACAACTGATTAATGTTGGGCTCTAACCCACATGGCCGCCTCCTCATCCACATATATATTTTTTTTAAATGCGCCACAACTACAGGATTGAGAGGAAGATGAAGACTAGCGATAAAACTACAACTGATATTATTGCTGTTGCACACACAAACACATAGCCACAACGTACCACAATGTGAGAAACTGTTAAGCTGTAAAATGAGAATGTTTGACAGTTTGATCGGAGTTCGCCAGCCGCCCAGAGACAGTTTGGCTCTAGCTTGGCTGTGATTGGTTGTTTTGGTTTGGGCGCGGTAGAAACTTGCAAATGCCATTAGGAGCACGAGGGGTGAACTAACGGCATCTGCAAGATTTCACACACCGGAGGAAAACAAGCAGTCAGAGCTGATTTGAGGTCTGCTGTCCAGCTGCTATCTATGAATGCCGGCTGTCAATCACTCGCAAACTCCGACCAAACGGTCAAACTACGCAGCCTGAAAACAGAGCCATGAGGAGGAGCAGAAGTCTAGTTTTCTCTCATAACACTTGAATTACAATATGATGAAAGGTTATTATGAAATTTTTGCCCAATGATGCCAAAAATATACTGCCTACTGAAGCTTAAAATCATTTTTTAAAAACGTTTTTTCCTAACTTTCCTCTAATTTTAGCTTTTTTTGTGAAATACTCTATATTTTACTTAAGTTCTAATCAAACTACCTAAAATTAAACAATCTAAAGAGGAAAAATCGGTCTTTGGTAAAACTGCTCACAACTTATGTGCACAGTAATATAACCCATAACAAGTGGTCCCAAGTAAATACATGCATTGCTTTGTTTTAGGGGGTCAGAAGTCAAAACTTTGGGAATGACTGGTGAAATCAAAGGTTTTTTAACTAATCATTGGTATATCTTATTGGGAATATCAAACACTAGTATGTGTATCTCTTGACATTCAGCTCAGCAGAAGACAGAGTCTGTGGATTTATTGCATACTTATTGTTCAATATTATAACCCTTTTTTAACCAATTTGTTGTTGATTACAATAAAACCTAAAGGGATAGTCCTGGCTTGGAGAAGCAGACAAGAGTTACAGCATGGAAGCAAAGCGATGTACCACGTAAATGTATTTTAGCCACATAAAACAAAGGCCCACCTAAAAAAAATCAATATCAGTTTAAGTGTATGTTTAGCTGTGGCTCAGAGGGTAGAGCAGGTTGTCCACCAATCGGAGGGTCGGTGGTTCGATCCCCGGCTGCTACGGGTCACATGTCGATGCTTCCTTGAGCAAGACACTTAACCCCAAATTGCTCCCGAAGGCATAGCCATCGGTGTGTGAATGAGTATTTAGATTAGATACTGATGGGCAAAGTTGGCACCTTAGCAGCCTCCGCCATCAGTGTGTGAATGGGTGAATGCTGACATGTAGTGTAGTGTGTAGTGCACATAAAGCGCTTTGAGTGGTCGGAAGACTAGAAAAGCGCTATATAAATGCAAGTCCATTCCCTTGGTGTGAGACAGCTATACAGTCTATGTTTCCAATGGGGAACTGAAGCTGCTATCTATGATCTCACCAAAACAATGCAGGCTCCATTGAAAAAAAACGTATTTTACACAGGGTTGCTGTTCTATCGCTGTCTCGACCGGTTAGTTACTGTACCTCCGCCAAGGCCAGAGGCCTTGGGCCAAGGAGGTTATGTTTTCACCGGCGTTGGTATGTATGTTTGTCTGTCTGTCTGTCTGTCTGTTAGAATGGTCACTCCAAACGTTTGCGAAGGATCTGAATGAAATTTGGAGGGGTGGGGTGTGGCACAGTGAACAATCCATTAGATTTTGAGAAAGAAAAAAGCGGTGATCTGACGTGATGAGAGACAACGTAATGTAACGTTATACAGACATAACAAGGCTGCTGAATGAGAGAGGCATCCGCCGATACGTTACACGGAAACACACCGTGTTAATAATAAGCTGATCAAGGCAGAGCAGCAACTCCTGTGTTCTCTGAGGTAAAATTGTTATTTATTTTTTTTCAATGGAGTCTGGTGGCTTTGGCGAGAGCATAGATGGGTACAACGGCTTCTGTTCCCCGTTGTACGGCTGTCTCGCGGCAAGGTATAGCGGTGAAAATATTCTAAATATAGCGTACACTTCATTGATGCAAATTTTTTAGGTGAGCCTATCTTTTAGGTGGCCAAAATAGGTTTTGCTGTCGCCCTCTTCTACAGCAGTATATTGCTTGGTTCTGTGCGGAAACTGTCTGTTTCTCAAAATTGGGGGTGTGCTGACCATCATGTACTGCAGGTAATACACTGAATATGGATAAGTACTTCTCACAACGCCACTTCAAAACACCCAAACTCTCCCTTTAACTTTAACCCTAATTGCACCCTATCGTAAACCATGAATATACCTAACATTTAGTAAAGCTGTTGACAGTCAACCAACAGTCTGTTACTAAAAATGTTAGCCTGTTTGACAATCAGCTGATGACACAGTTTAATATCTACTGATATACTGTTTGGAGTCAACACTGGACTGTCAAACTAAAGTGATACCAAGATCCACTAGCATTACCATTAATATATAAAGATAAGGATTTCCATGATGGCTATAAGTACAGTATATCTATGTATGACCATATTTATGATGTCAGAATATACATAACAGGACATCATAGGCCATGGGAACCACTGCTTTCTAGGTGCATTCTCCAGAACTGTTTATTTTATGTCTTCAGTCTAGCACATCAGTCATATAGCATACACTATTATAGCCCCAGTTTACAGAACTACATTAACAACATTTGGATTAATATCAACTACAATAAGGATCAATCTAAACTGGAACCTGGAGTATATTAGTAGTCAATTCTGCATCTAATATTTTGCAACTATATATATACAGTATAATATCTGGTAGGGTGTCATGCACAGCACTAGAGTCAACTCCACCGTAGTAAATTCAGTATAGTACAGTAGCGAGCAGTTGCTCACCATCAAACCAACACTCCCTTTTTTATTGAACTATTCAGGTTTTGCAGAATTGTGCTCGACATCTCAAGACTCTTAGAAACCCATTGAACAAAGACCCTGGCCTCTTGGAAGGCAGAGGCGGGCAACATACATCCCCTGGCTTGCTGGCATCCAGTCAAAGTCCAATTGAGGGCAGAACAGGACAGAACAGAGCCGGGCCAGGAGGCTGAAAAGAAAGGAAGGCTCCTCTGGCCACGTCTCTTAAACAGGAGAAGCCCAGAGGAGTGATGCTGGCAGTGTGGGAAAATGTGCTTTTCTTTGAAGCACGCACAGAAGAGCATCAGTACACACACGCATACACACAACTTCATTCACAAGATTGAAATGGGTGTGCTCATACTACAGACAAAGATAAAGTAGACCATTCACACATACGGGCCTAAACACACTCTCATAAGCGCATGCACACTCCAATTACCCGTACAACTCTGGTCACATTACAACTGCAAGCAGCAGCATTAGGATATGAAGCATTTGAGGCAGTGAACTGTTACAGTGTGGGGACAAGTGCCAGTTAAAGCTTGATTTTACCCTCAGAAATTTACGGCATTCTGTCTTACTGAGTATCCTGCACATCCTTCACCTTAAAAGCCTGAATCGGAAGTTTAAAATTAAATGAATACCAAGATAATGTTTAAACAGTAAGGATCCACGAGACTTAATGAGACTGACCACTCTTGCCTTGTTAATCCTAGCGTGGCCTACAGGGGAAAGTGTGGGAAAAGTTGCCTCCTGCCCAGCAAATCCCTCCTTTAATTTGTCAAATAAAACGATCACACACCCTAAACCTTCTCGCCCTCTTTCTCCCCATCTCTCTGGAGATGAAAAGGACAATATTCAATCTCTCCATGCACTTTTGATGCTCCGCATGCTCCATCCAGCTCACCGCGGGTAAACATTTAAGCCACCACAAATTTACTGGTCAAACTTGCCCCTGCCTCGCCGTAAATCTAACAGGAGGGCTTAAATGCGAGAATGGCTGGCAAACACGGCCAACAAAAGCAAACAGCTTAGCAGAGTCGGAACTGAATGGGCTGTAGGGTCTGTGGAGAAGAAAGCAACTCTCTCTCTCTCTCTCTCTCTCTCTCTCTCTCTCTCTCTCTCTCTCTCTCTCTCTCTCTCTCTCTCTCTCTCTCTCTCTCTCTCTTGCAACGGGCGAGCTGTGGTTTATTTCTCATAGCAGGAGAGAGAGAGAGAGAGAGACAGGCAGCAGAGGCGGAGGCTGAGGATATACTCTGCATGCTCCTCATGAACGCTCTCCTTTCCTCCCGTGAATACAGGAATCAATCTTGGACCGGCTGCTAAAGCCCAGCCATGAAGAAGCCTTCTCCCCTCTTACTTCACAGCCAGACAAAAGACACTTCAGGGAGATATAGGCATTGCCGCCTAGTCGTTTTTTCCCCCCGTCATGTAGAATGTGAACCCATTAATTTTTCCTCACACACCTCTCCTCTTTTCTCTTTACTCTCTTTCTTCCCTCTCTTTTTTCACTCCATCTCTATCTCTCTATACTCATTTTGGCTCATTGAATCTGAGAGGAGTTTCTTAAGGGGAGCAAAGCAAGGTGCAGAGTCCTCACTATCCTCCTTGAGGCTGCTACAAGAGACTCAAGGAGGACATTGAAATGGAAAGGGTGATGGGAGGAAAGGTAGAAGTGGGTGGTACACACACACCTTTTGTCCTCTATTTGCAGGGGGTAATGCATGTGGGAGTTGTTTTGAGGACGAAGAAGGGAAAGTTCTTTATCTTGTGGCTGTTTCGGTGTGTAAGACGGAAATTAAAACTGCTCCAGTGAATAAAAAAATGCAGTAACAGCAAAGTAGCATGCACACATATTCCTGCACACTCACATATTCATGTACAAATATCTCCATCATGAGTTGGATGGTGCGATAACAGAACACACATACAATTTTCTCATGTTTAGCATGCAAAAACATACTCACATACTTACAAGTGGTAATCAGAGTTCAACCAACTCACATACACACACACACACACACACTCAATAGTAAACATGCATTTCTCCGTCTCACCTTGCCGGTTGACTTGGGTCCCTTCCAGATGCAGAAGTAGCAGATGAACCAGGCCAGGGCCAGACACATGGCCAGCTCCCAGCGCATTCCCCCCATGTGCTCAATACCATCTGATATCTTCAGCACTCGGCGTCTGATTTGGCACAGAGAACACAGATGATTTATTTTATTCATATATTAGATTTAGTTCATACTTTTGTGTGACATAAGTAGAAGCCTTTGTAAACACTTTCTGAAAAACAGAAAGTGGGTTTGAACATAGCACATAGAGCCTGTGCAGACTCTCTGAGATCAGTTTTCAGGCATTAAGTGCTAAATAACTTAAAACACAGAGGGAGGATGATGAAAAATAAATATTTGCTTGAGGTTGCTATAAATAGTAATGCCATGTCTGCTGGTTAACCATAGTTCCTAGTTCAGTTAATTCATTCCCCAAACCCCACAAAGTACATCTACGCCTCAACTTCAAAACACAGTCACCCTATTGGCATGCTATAGTAACTTACAAATATAATGTGCAATGAAATGTTTTTCTTCAGCCTCAAAACTCATTCATGTTTTGTAATTGAATGGAGAAACCTATAATCTATATCACATTGGATTTGATCCAGTGGGCTACCTCCGGTTCTGAGAAGTGAGGCCAATGCGGAAGTGCCTTAAACTTGCATTCATTATAATTGCCAGCAGGGGGCGACTCCTCTGGTTGCAAAAACAAGTCAGATTGTATAGAAGTCTATGAGAAAATGAGCCTAATTCTCATTTGATTTATTACCTCAGTAAACATTGTAAACATAAGTTTATGGTCTCAATCACTAGTTTCAAGTCTTCTTCAATACAGCATGATGTTCATTTAGTAAATTATGGTCCCATTTAGAGTCAGATAGACCATAAAGCAGGGTATGCTTTAGGGCATGGCTACCTTGTGATTGACAGGTCACTACCATGGCGTTGTCCAGTCTGGGAGTTGTGTTTTCATCTTACAACGTTAACCCTTTCACAGTGTATTTTCAGTTCATGAAAGTTTATTGTGACCTTTGTACTTAGCTCCACCCTCTCGTGTCACGGTTGCAAAAAAACACGATGGTGACGACCAAAAACCAAGATGGCGATGGCCAAAACGCTGAACTCAAGGCTTCAAAACGGCAGTCCACAAACCAATGGGTGATGTCACAGTGACTACATCCACTTCTTATGTAGTCTATGCTTTGATCACTAAAGATCTGTATTGTCTTTTATTGGTTCTCCATGTACAGTCACTCATCAGTCACTCAGGATAGGTGTATCCTATCACACAGTACCTGTCATAAATATGGCCATCCTGACCAAACCATACGTCCACTTTCTGTCAGCGACTCAAAGAGCAACATGACATTGAGAGGACTAACCAGCAGTACTGGATGACCTTATCGATCCTCTGCGATTCACTCTGCAAGTCCCTCCTTCCATCCATGATGGCTGATCCTCATCCTGCTGCTAACCTGGCAGTTGAGGATGCAACTACAAGTTAATACAACGTTAATTTCCAAGCAGCAATTGTGGAACTACGTCTGTGTGGAACAATGCAGTCTTGAACAACGTGAGGATGGCATGGCAACAATCTTCACATTTGTGGCTACACTGCCTCTTTCTAAAATTTAGAAGTCACTTTCTATCTGCCATCTGATGACTGGAAGTGAGGAAAGAAGTGTTCTTCTCCAACAATGAGACTTCTTCTCTTCTGCTGAGTGTCCTCTACTTGCCCTGTGAGTGGACTTCCCATAGCTGTTCAAACAGTGAACGAAGGTGTTATCCTCTTTTGTCCTAATGTGGTCATTGAGAACTGGATACAGCGTTTGAAGCGGGGCCCCATTCATTCCTATGAAAGTTGCTCAGTGGCACATGATGCCAAAATGGCTCGACTTCCAACTGGAAAAGTACCCGGATCTTCCGGTGATCTTCCGCATCCATTGGGCCCATGGAGCAGGCGCAGTAGCGTCCGCTCGGTCACATGGCTCGGTCACGGGGTCACAACCGTCACGGTGTCGTCACGGCTTGCTAACTCCGCCTCCCAGCCCTCGCTCCATCCTCGGTCTTGATCTAATTCACATGAACGAAGGAAGTGAAATAACTCTGGATAACTGGATTCGGCTATTAGTGCATTTTACAGCTTTTAGGACCTAATGATTTAAATAAGGGCTAATCAAGTGTTTGTTCTGGGAAGTTGATTCACCTCAAAAAACATTATCCGCTGAGTTACAGACGTCTCTTTCCCAATGTAAGTCTATGGGAGAAAATCTTCTTGGGTCCAATGGCATCACGTGATGGACACGGAAGTTGTAGTGCCGTCTTTGGCCACTACGGAAATTGGGATCAGTGACCGGCACTCTTCCTGGGGGGTTGGGATGATCATGTCCGATTGGCTTAAGGGAGACACCAAGCAGGAAGACACCTTCGATGATGCATCCTTGATGGAATGGGGACGAACCTCCATAATAAAGGCAGTAGGCATTGTAATCTTATTGGAGATGACATGTTGCTTCGTATCCCCCAACACTTTAAGCTGCTAGTGAGCATCAAGGATGTGCTGGCGGGACAACTGCACTGTGGTGGCTAACATTACCAGGCAGTAAGAAGTCTGGTTTGCTCCACTGTGATGGCCACAAACCACTTAAAATAGGTCATGCAGATTCTTCAGCCACTGACCATTGTGGTTCTCCTGGAATCAGAAAGACAATTCACCCTTGGGGGACAACGATTGAGCACAAGCACCATGGTCAAGAAAACTGTTTTATGTTTTGTTTTTTTACTCCACCTCACATCCTGATACTCTGCCGTCGAGCAGCTGTCGGCAATATGGTCCACAGATGTGAACTTGCTGACCAACATGACCAACTAAATTCCCACATTAGAGAAGCCACCCTACCTGTCTTTAAAGGACCAGCGTGTAACATTTCGGGGATCTATTAGCAGAAATGGAATATAATATCCATGACTATGTTTTCATTAGTGTATAATCACCTGAAACTAAGAATTGTTGTGTTTTCGTTAGCTTAGAATGAGCCCTTCATATCTACATATCTCTTCAAGGAGTCCGCCACGTTGCTCCGCCATGTTTCTACAGTAGCCCAGAACAGACAAACCAAACACTGGCACTAGAGAGAGCCTTTCGCCATTTTTACGTTACCTGAAGGACACCGTAGTTCTCCAACATGCTTGTGAACAAAGTTCCCAATGGGGATAAATAAAGTATATTTTGATATGGCTAATTTCAGCATGCTGCTCAGCAGTAGAGAGTTATCAAGCCAATAAAACCTAATAGAGGGCTTGTAGTGTGTTACTGTAATATAGGTCTACTACAGGACTACAAATAAAACGTTCTTCCCTGCGATACTCCTACAGGTGTAACAGTGTAGGTGCCAGATATAGGGCACGGTATCAGCGATTATGACATCACAGCTTGTCGTTGGTGGTGAATCAACAGTGTGTTTCCTGTTTGTTGAAGGGAAGCCAGGCAACAGCATTGATGGAGGATGAGAAGCGAGCCTCAGAGCCTCAGAACTACACGGCGCTGCCAAATCTTTGCCACCGAGTTCACCCCCGCAGCTCCTGACCAGCCATTGATCAAGGTGACATGTTCTTGGTGGCCGGCCACAGGCTAGGTCCAACACAGCCCCCCCGGTCATCCGAGAGGGCAAGATGTGAACGCTAATGTGTGTAAATATACTTGTGTGTGTTCTCAAACGAGTGTAAATTAGTTTTATATGGGTGTAAAGAGCGGCAAATTTCTACAGTGCAACCTGCGTGCATACTGTATGTGATTATGACGGAGTAGGTGTGGGAGTTTCTGAGGTAAACAATAATATCTTGTAGTTTTTACGGGTCCGATATGGTTCAAACTGAGGCTAAGCAAACAGGAGCCAGGTATCTTCCACCTGGTCACATAAATACTGTGTAACCAGCTTCATAAGTATCTGCGTTAATTAGTTTTACCAAACAAACAAGTCTAACTTTTAAAATGTAAAAAATAACACATTATTGCAACAGACTCCTAGAGGATGAGGACGAGTGCATTAATATCTTTTTTCTGGTTCATTAAAAAGACTTCGTCCAGACATATCACTACTTTAGTGATACACTGGTAATATTATTCCACATATGTACAAAATTATAGATCTGCAACGATTAATCGATTAGTTATCAACTATTAAATTAATCGCCAACTATTTTGATAATCAATTAATCAGTTTGAGTCATTTTTTAAGAAAAAAGAAAGTCAAAATTCTCTGATTTCAGCCTCTTAAATGTGAATATTTTCTGGTTTCTTTACTCCTCTATGACAGTTAACTGAATATCTCTGAGTTGACTGACGTTTTTCACCATTTTCTGACATTTTATAGACCAAACAACTAATCAATTAATCAAGAAAACAGATTAATCGACAATGAAAATAATCGTTCGTTGCAGCCCTACAAAATATATATGCATGAAAGATGTGTTGTGAGTCTTTTCATCAAACTCTCTTTCAGTGATTTAAGCTTAGTATTTTTAAATGTAAAGATGAGATGATAAGCAACAATATTGTGGAGCACCAACGTTAACATCCATACAGATGGCAAAATACAGCTTGTTTAACTTCCTGCTCTGATGTTTTTTTTATGCTGTATATACAGTACAAAACATGACAGTGTGTCTTGGCATTGATTAAACAAAGCCTGGTTGGTAGCTAAAACTACTTTTGCCAGCAACATAGTGGTTGTCTTTTTGGTCATTTCCTTTGGGCATATCTTTCCCTGGGGGTTAGGTTTATGTTGCTGGCCCAAATCTGATGTTTTCATCACCGATGATCACTTCATTTTTGACTTAGACACAAAAATATAGATCGCAGTTTTAATTTAACCAATTGACTGCAATATCTTTTGAAAGAAACAAAACAATTTGACCCAGCAGTGTAAACAAAGCCACTGGCAGGGGGACAGGAAGTGTGGTCAGCATTGCACACTGACAAGGCCTGATCCGCTGCCACACACATGGCTCTAGCTGGGAGACAGCTGGCCTACCAGGGCATGTTGACACACAAATATGAAAAGGGCTGACTAATTATTGGGGGAGAGGTTAGGGGTGGTCTGTGAAACAGTCTGGCAATGTCAGAAGCTCAGATTATAAAACATTATAGTAGATAATGACATTAAAGGACGTTGTAGACTGCCTGAACTGACAAAGCATCTCCTCGTGGTGTTTTTATACAAATTGTGATACCATTAATATTTTATATCCACAGGGATGAAAGCCGTCATCAGAGTTTGCTCTCCAATAAGACTTTACACACACAAACAGAGCGTGAAATCTCATATGAAGAGTAATGAACATGACAGAACATGAAAAAATCCAATAAAAAATGTACTCACTCCCAGAACTCAATGACTGGAGAGGTTGCGTTGTGGTTTGTAATGTTGGTGGCATTTTCTCCATAGTAGTCGACACAGTTATCTGTGGATATACAAATACGTCTTGTTGTTTTTTACTGCAGTTATAGATGTAGATATGGCATTGCACATTAAATCCTAGGAGGTATTCTCTTTACTCTTGAAACAAAAAAAGATGCACACAATTATTTTTGCTCACAAGAATAATGTCCTCTCTTATCCACTGTTCCCTCCTACAGTACCTGTGTTCCAGTAGTGCCCACAGCTAGCCCACGGCAGCTCGGTGGTGAAGCAGTTGAAGAGGTAGAATATGGCCCAGGCAAGGATCACTACATAGTACACGTTTAGATGAGCTTCAATCACCTGCGTTGCATAGCCAATACCTGAAAACGCAAAGAGAGACAGGTAAAGAAAATGGAAAACTGCAGATGATTTTTCAAATTATTGTAACCTGCAAGTATTCACAGCTGCAGTGACTAATGTCAGTATGACACCTGTAGGAGTCTGTATAAGTGTTACAACAGATACAATTTGTAAAAACACTGATGAATTACTCGGGATCATCATGAGGAAATACATTTATATAATAGTGTTTGTTGTGGATGTGCAAGAATTGAGTTTCATCACTACTTTGTCTCTGTCTAGTTTCCGATTTTCTATTTAATTATTAAAATCCTCAGATTTTAATAATTAAAGAGTGTGTTTTCTCACCCTCAAATAGCGGGCAGACTTTCCTCCAGCAGGTGATGCCTCCCTCACTGGTGAACTGACCCAGGGCAGTCTCCAGGAAAAACACGGGGATACCGCAGCACACGAAGAAGATGACATATGGAACGAAGAACGCACCTTTATGCACACAAAAGAAAATATATACAGAGCATGAATCAATACTCGAATAAAAAAAAGTCTGACAGCTTGATAGTCTAAAATGTACCTTAACCCCAAAAAAAAATGTAAACTTTAAACAAGAATTCACAAAATTCGGATGAAAGCGCTCACTATGACGCCACCCTCCACTGTAAAACGACCTTTACAGATGATGGATGGAGGACCCATACTGTGCTGTCTAACGGTGCCTAATGAGGGAACCCACCTCTGTTATTGACACGATGGTGCATAATGGATGAATTAATAAAGGACATCATATTTTGACACTTCTCTTGCCAATTTTTATAAAGTGACAGCTCTTAGAAACAAAATTGACCTCCCTCTTTGGTGCGGTAGAAGATAAAAGAACTTTCACTCAGGAATGTGTCATTTTAATGATCATATCCTGTCCTACTTATGTGTCTAATCAGAGGTAATACTTGCTTATATTTATTTCAAATCTTGCCTTTTCAATCGTATCTGTCTTACCTCTTCCTTCCTGCAAGGGAGCTTGTCTTATATCCTACCACCTTGATTCTTTGGGTCATGTCCATACTTACTGTATATCACAGATAAGTGAAACTTCTTTACCTCCTCCATTCTTGTAGCAGAGGTAAGGAAACCTCCAGACGTTGCCCAGCCCGATGATCTCTCCAGCCACAGACAGGAAAAACTCGATCTTGTTGTTCCAGTGGCCCCTCTCAATGTACTGCACCTTGTCCACGCTGGAGCTGGACCCTTCCGGGTCTTTGCCATCCTCTGGTTTACCGTTTATAACGGGCCCGCTCTTCTCAGCTGTCATGACGCTCCAGCAGCCCTCTGAGAGAGAGAGAGAGAGAAAAACACACAAGGAGAAGAAGAATTTTAAAAGGTGACCTCATAATCAAAACCTGGAGTCAGTGACTTTTTCTGTAATTTACATCATTCCTGGGACATCTGAAAGGGACTGTCCCATTAATGCAAAACCACGCCCATTGAATAGTCCACACTTATATGTATGTGAAGGCTCAAATCAGCTGAAAGAAGTCCAATTCACTTATTATGTAACTGCATGGCCCCTTAGCCATGAATCACAATAATTGAGGAGCAGTGTGGAATATCAACTATTAATTCAATTGAAAGATAACAACATAACAAAATAACAATCATATAATAAAGAAGAGCAGAAAACAGACATTGTACATTGATGTCCAACCAGAATGAGGAGGAGTGTAAGTGGGCAGATAAGAAAAAAACAAGCTTTCAGTAACTAAACCACAAACTTCTGTGAACACTGGCTCCCTCTTCTGCATGTAATATCATTGTTATACAGCATTACAAATAACTAAATGTGTTGAAAACCAATCAACCCAATCAATCAAGTTAGAAGCCTAATGAGAAGTTAATCACATGTCAATAAAAAAGAAGCAGAAATTGCTCATGCAAAATAGAAATGAAAGCCATGAAACATTGAGTCGTTTACTCACCAGTCTCCTATGGAACAGTGGCAAACCTCCTTTTGGCTCCTGCGATGATGCGCACTAACAATTGGCTTTACAAAATACAGGCTAGTTAAGTCTGATCCGAGGGGGGTGAGGAGGAGAGAAAAAAAGGAGAGAGGGGGACAAAAAGAGGAAAATGAGAACAAACTGGATCCGCGTTGAGTAAAGTGGTTTAGTTGCGTTTCCCGTCTATATAAAGGAGGATCCCTGACAGTGGCAGAGTGACGGTAGATGTAGATCTTGCACCAGGCGATGGAGAACCTGCGACTGCGCTCAAACTCTGCAAGCGGTCCTCTCTCAAGCGCCTCTAGTTGGAGGAGAGCCATGTGGTAACCAATCTAGCTCTCACATCCGCGTTACCACAGAGAGCACAGAGCAGGGGGACATGAGGAGACGGGCACAACACCAGGAGAAAAGTTGGATTGGTGCAAGTTTTTAAGCATGATATTTGAAGTTTTTTTTAACAATATTAAGTAGCTTATTATATTACAGCTGCACACATTAGGGTTAGGCTACATGTCTCTGAATTCATGGTTGGGATGTGGCATACACAAACCAACCAGGCACTCAGGTAGATAATAAAAAAATGTATTGATTTTTTTAAAAAGGGCCCTAATGCAACAACAAAATGTACAATTATAGGCTATACCATTCTGGGTCTTATTTATTTATTTATTCATTTGTTTTTTTAATTTTCAAAGGGGTCCTCAAAACATGGAAGTTAACAAACATTTAAAGGGACTGTTTGTAAGATTCAGAAATCCTTGTTAACAGCGACACCTGTGGCCGTTAAGTACATGAAAGTAAGCGTCGGGCTCGCGCTCGCTCTACATAGACATGAACGAGCATCGCTCAAAACAGTGAGGCGACACACGTCAGCTAAAACCACAATATCACTCTATTTCACCTGCTTGGCAGTAATGTTAGCTGACCAGACGGAGGTCTCTCCATGAATCAATGCTGATCCTAGTGTTGGCTTTTCCTGCTTCAGCCTCCCGACCACGGCCGGAGGAAACAAGACACGGGAAACCTCTGTTGGTCTGGAGGAGCTGCAGCAGTTATTTCTGCACAAACATCCACTGTACATTCACTAGATATTCTCAGAGCTACGAAGTCTTCTGCAGTGTGGAGTGTGGGGCAATGAATGTGAGGTGGAGCGAGAACGAGCGCGCTGTGTGAGTGAAGGCAAGCAGGCAGAGGAGCAGAGGAGCAGAGGAGCAGAGGAGCAGAGCACAGCAGAGACTCCGGCCCTGGAGACCAAAGCTACGGTCTCCTCCGCGTACTACGACCGCAGCAAACACTGTTTTGCAAGATGGGCTTCACTAGATATAACTTTGTGGTTTTGGTGCTTCCTTGTAGTTTGTGTTGGAGTCTGAGTCTGAACAGCATAGCCACACGCGAGCACGCATGGGAAACCGACCCGGGTGATTTATGCGTGTAAAAAGTTACAAACAGTCCCTTTAAGCACATACATAATAATAACAAGAATTTAAACAAACACATAAATTCTACAACAAAACAATCAACATAGTAACATCAACAAGGACATATACATAAAGGCTCTGCCTCCATCCCATCCCAAACCAAACCACACCAACATAACATGAAAATAATGAACATAAAAATAACAATGAACATAATAATAAAATAACATTATGTCAAAATACTGAGTCTATTCATGAACTGAAAACAAAGGCAAATACAATCAAAAACGAGAACAAGTATAGATTTAAGATAAACAAGCAAAGAAATCTTGAAGTCGTGGAAAGAAGTCATTGATCTGAGTAAATTGGGCAAATTATTATTATTCTCATTATTAGGCTTTGTTCATTGTGACAATAATGACACACTGAATCAACAAAGACCTGCAGCCTCCTGTAAACAAACTGGTGTGTGGGCGGCTAGTTTGGTTAGCTGGCAAGTTGGCAAGTAGAGCACTGTGTACCTTTGCACTAAGCTAAAATAGCTAATTCAGAATTTCTGCAAGGGAGATGGCAAGTTAGCGGTTTACGTAAAGAGCAAAAAGGGAAGTGAGGAACCTCTTTTCGGGCGACTCACCAGTGGTCTTGAAAGGCGTTAACTGTTTTCTGTGTGGGTAAATCTAAAATGTTATTGCTGTACAAAACGATCAAAAGATGCACATTAATATGATTGTAAAGAGGTCATAAAATGTAATGCTTGCTGCTGAATGCGCGGGGGTGATTTAGTTGGTCCGATGTTTACATATTTTATCCACATGTGCTCAGCATTCATGAGAGATAGACTAGCAAGGCTAATAATTTCTGAAAGCAGTGTAAGTCCGTCTTACAGAGGAGCAAATATGATTAAAAAAAGTTATTTTTATAAAACGGTCACTATATCCTGACAGTAGTACATGAAACAGGTAAATCATGTTGCTCTGTGTCCTCCGGTGTCCTTCGGTGCTCTTAACGGCACCTGCAAGATTTCACATATCGGAGGAAAACAAGCAGTAAGAGCTGATCTGAGATCTGCTATCTAGCTGCTGTCTATGAGAGCCGGCTTTCCATCACTTGTGAACTCCAACCAAACGGTCAAACTCGGCAGCGCTGATCAAATATGAATCAATATTCTGTTATGTTAATGCCTATTTCTCGCCTCAAATGTTTTCAGAATCATCTTGTAGTGCACGGTTTAGCTGTAAAATGAGAAAGTTTGTGACGCTGCCGCCATTGGGAAATCTGGTGAAGGAACGCCAAGTTCCGGTCACATGACCAGAGCACAACCAATAGGAACGCTCTCTCAATGAAATGACCTGTGATTGGTCAATGTCTTCCGTCACGAGCTAGATTTTCTAAAGCCTGAAAACAGAGCCATGAGGAGGTGCAGAAGTCTAGTTTTCTCTCAGAACACTTGAATTACAATATGAGACTTTGTGATGTGTAACTTTGACTGTATGAAAATCTTTGTTAAATCTAACACAAATTGAATCTTCCAAATTAATTTAATACTACTCACCCATTGTGAGAGAAGTCGAGAAATAAAGACCCTGAATATAGTTTTGTGTCTGGTGTCATTCAAATTGCACTTGCCTAAACATTCTTAATAACAACATGACAAAATAATTATATGGAAAAATTATATCAAGTTTGCATTAGAGCCCGGGTGATATATCAGCATTGGCAAATATTAGCTTATCACAGATACTGGTAGCAGCGGATGTGTATCATATCACCAAAATTATGATATTTTTGAGGTAATTTAGAAACAATGCCTGTTTGTCCACCACTGAGCACTGACAAGTTTATTTTTCAACTGCAAAATGTCCCACTCTTTAAATATTTGGTCAAAATTCTTTAATAGTTAATGGATCCTTATCAAAAACCTTTAACTACCTGCTTTTGTTTGATTAATATTGTCTTTTTTTAACTCTAATATCAGTATAAGTATCAATCTGTCTCTCTCGTCTGCATGAACATGTACATGACAACACAGAAATTACGTTAAAAAAATCCCCCATGCACAATGAAAGGCTAAATACTTTTATTTTTCTTTGTTGGTTGCAGACTTGTGGGAAGTCAAGTCTCGATCTTCAAAGAGGCAGTGACCCCGTTTGATTTATGAATTGATGTCTGGTTACCTTTGTCAAAGCAGTTGCTCCTGCAGGGGCTTTGCTCTGAGCATACCAACTCACACCTCTTTGTCCTCTAGAAGTCACTCTGCACCCGAGCGTACAATATGAACGGATTTCCTCATTTAAAAACATCTGATTGTGTTTGTCACTGGCTAATGATGAATGATCGGCCCATCATAAAGTCTTAATAACCCATGCTACTTGAAGAACAATTATTCCTTATGGGCTTTAAAAAGAGTTTATAGGGTTTGTAGAGTTTGCAAGTTGACTGCCTGGTTTCCAGGCGTGATAGACTCGGTGCACTAGGAACTCCCCTGACTCTAAAAGCCTGACCTAGACTCTAAGAATCCCTTCACGCAAGGGTCACTCGTCATTAGAAGCTTAAAGGAAGTGCCCTGCATAAAAAGTATGGCCACCCAAAGCGGCTGGCAAACACTCACTGTGCTTTTGAGGCAGAGTCAAGTCCTTTATTTATGTTGCCCTGTACAACATTATCAGAGGGGGAATGCATGGTGAGGATAAAAGTTATCATTTATTTTAAGGTTGCTGTTTTCAGGCTCCTTTGCTCATTTGTATGATTGGTAAAATCTGATTATATTATTATTATTATTATTATTCCTCAAAAGTGCTGCATGTTGCTGCAGTGCAGTGAGTGTGGTGATACACAAAAATATCTGTTGACCCCGTCAGACTCAGTATTCTCACACTTTAGGAAGGTCAAGAGTGAGTTGTGCACTATGATGTGAGAGAGATTGCCTCCAGAAGATGTGTTAGAAATAGAAGACCTTTCACTCCAGCGCTGGATGGTCTGTTGACAAGATGGCTCCAGGTCATTTTCTTCAACCATTATCCTCCTGGCCTACTGACTCCAGCACAAGCAGGATGCTTCAAAGGGATTGGCCGCCTCGCTCCTAAGGGACCGCAAACTTGTTGTTCCATTGGTTGTTGGAGTCAGGGGGGACAGAGTCACTTTGCTGTCCAGTTAGGACACTGGAAAAAAGACTTGTTGCTATGGATACCTATCATCGGTCTTTTACAAGGTGAGAGAGGAAATAAGAGATTAGATAGGTGGACTGAAATAACTGTATGTTAGATACAGAAGTAGAAAGAATACAAAAGAATAAGTGGTAAGAAAGAAGTAGAAAGAATACAAAAGAATAAGTGGTAAGAAAGAAGTAGAAAGGAGAGAAGCAGAATGAAAAATTAAGGACAGTGAGAGGAGAGTGGATAAAGCTGTCTGTCTGCATCTCGCTCGTCCTCTTTTCACATGTTATGTAACAGTGGGAGTTTGTTTTTTCATTGTTTTGTGAATGTTGAATCTCTCTGTGGCAAATTTATTTTCACTCAGGAGTGAAAAGCGCATTAAATAGGTTCATGCATTTTCTCTTTTCACAGGAACGTTTTTTTTCTCATTCATTTTGCAGCAGTGTAGTAGTAGCAGAGTAACAAAACCCTTAGCATCACTATGCATTGTTTTTAATTGTTGGCTTTTGAGCAGTTTTTCAGTGCTTGTTATTCTACATTAGCAGGAACTGAAAAAGCAGACAAGAACAGGCCATGCTTACTTCTACTACACATGTTTGTATTATTGGACTTAAAGCAGCAGTGGGTAGAATTGGAGCAAATATAGTGCATGAGACAGGTAATCTGAAAAAAATCATGTTCCTCTGGTGTCCTCCGGTGTCCTCCGGTGTCCTCCGGTGTCCTCCGGTGTCCTCCGGTGCTCCTGATGGCATCTGCAAGATTTCACAGACCGGATGAAAACAACCAATCAGAGGTGAGCTGGAGCCTGCCGTCTCTGAGCATCTGTGAATCACTCGCAAAACTCCGATCAAACAGTCAAACTAGGCAGCGCTGATTAAATATGAATCATTATTCTGTTACTACTTTCACTTTTTTTCGACATACCTTACCATGACTTTTTTTTTTAAATTCGACATACTATGCTATTACCTTTTTTATTTTTTGGACACTACGGCTACTACTACGGCTTTTTTCAACATACTAAACTATGAACTTTTTTCCACGTACTTTACCATGACATTTTTGTAGTTTTTCCACATACTTTACAATGTTTTTTATTTTTTTCAACATACTATGCTATGACCTTTTTTAATTTTTTTGACACACAATACAAATACTTTTTTTTCGACATACTATACTATGTTATTTTTTGACAAACTATACTATGAATTTTTTGACAAACTATACTATGACTTTTTTTTTTTTTTATTTCGGCATACTATTCTATGATTTAAAAAAAAAAAGATTTGACATACTACACTCTGCCACACAATACAAATACCTTTTTTTCAACATACTTTACCGTGATTTTTTTTTTTAATTTTCGACAAACTTTTATTTTTTTGGACATACTATACTGTCTTTATTTTCGACATACTTTACCATGACATTTTTTATTTTTTCGACATACTTTACTATGACTCTTTTTCCGACATACTATACTATGACCTTATTTTTTGGACATACTATAATATGACTTTTCTTATTTTTTTGACATACTATACTATGACATTTTTTTATTTTTTCAACCTACTATACTATGACTTTTTTTATGACTTTTTTCGACATACTATACTATGATTTTTGTCGACTTACTATATTATGAATTTTCTTATTTGTTTGACATATTATGCTATGACTTTTTTTATTTTTTGGACATACAATACTATGACTTTTAAAGAATAAATTGACATACTATACTTCACATTTTTTCGACATACTTTACCATGACTTTTTCTTAAATCTTTCGACATACTATACTATTACCTTTTTTTTTAATTTTTTGGACATACTATACTATGACTTTTTTTCTTTTTTTTTTGACATAATATGCTATGATCTTTTTACTTTTTCAACTACTATACTATAGACATACTATAATATTACTTTTTAATTTTTTGGACATAATATACTATTGCCTTTTTTATTTTTTTGGACATACTATACTATGACTTTTTTTCATCATACTTTACCATGCCATTTTTTAGTTTTCCGACATACTATACTATGACCTTATTTTTTGGACATGCTATAATATGACTTTTTTATTTTTTGGACTTACTATACTATGACTTTTTTTCATCATACTTTACCATGACATTTTTTAGTTTTCCGACATACTATACTATGACCTTATTTTTTTTACATACTATACTATGACTTTATTTGGACATACTTGACTATGGCTTTTTTAATTTTTTCAACCTACTATACTATTACTTTTTTTATCACTTTTTTCGACATACTATACTATGATTTTTTTTCAACATACTATACTATTATTTTTTTCAACTTACTATATTATGATTTTTCTTATTTTTTTGACATATTATGCTATGACTTTTTTATTTTTTTGGACATACAATACTATGACTTTTAAAGAATAAATTGACATACTATACTTCACAATTTTTCGACACACTTTACCATGACTTTTTTTTTAATTTTTCGACATACTATACTATTACCTTTTTTTTTAATTTTTTGGACATACTATACTATGACTTTTTTTTTTTTTTTTTTACATAATATGCTATGATCTTTTTACTTTTTCGACTACTATACTATGACTTTTTTTTATTATTTTTAAGACACTATACAAATTTTTTTTTTCGACCTACTATACTGTTACTTTTTGGACATACTATACTATGACTTTTTTTGGACATACTATAATATTACTTTTTAATTTTTTGGACATAATATGCTATTACCTTTTTTATTTTTTGGACATTCTATACTATGACTTTTTTTCATCATACTTTACCATGACATTTTTTAGTTTTCCAACATACTATACTATGACCTTATTTTTTGGACATACTATAATATGACTTTTTTTATTTTTTGGACTTACTATACTGTGACTTTTGTTTTGTGGACATACTATACTATGACTTTTTTTATTTTTTGGAAATACTATACTATGACTTTTCTTATTTTTTTGACATACTATTTTATGACTTTTTTTTTTTCGACATACTATACTATTACCTTTTTTAATGTTTTGGACATAGTTTACTGGGGCTTTTTTTGGACATATTATACTAAGATTTTTTTTTTTTTCGACATACATAATATGACTTTTTTTTTATATACTATAATATGGCTTTTTTATCTTTTCAACATACTATACCATGCATTTTTTTCAACATACTTTACCATGACTTTTTTTATTTTTTAGACATATTGTGCTTTTTTTCAACATACTTTACCATGACTTTTTTTGGACATTCTATACTATGACTTTATTTTTTTGACATGCTATACTATGACTTTTTAATTATTTCGATATACTATGACATTTTTAATTTTTTGGATTTACTATGCTCTGACTTTTTTTTAACATACTATACTACAACTTTTTTTTTTTATTTTCGACATACTATACTGTCTTTATTTTCGACATACTATACTATGACTTTTTTAATTTTTTCGCGAACAATTACTTTTTTGACATACTTTTCCATGAATGTTTTTTTTTATTTTTCCAACAGACTTGACTGATTTTTTTGACATACTTTACTATGACTTTTTTTTTTCAACATACTATACTGTCTTCATTTTTGACAGACTATACTGTGGCATTTTTTTTTATTTTTTAGCTCAAGACATTGATGGTTCACTTCTACACTGCCATCCTCTCCTCCTCCAACACCATCTGGTACGCTGCAGCCATGGACAAGGTCATTCGCTCTGCAGAGAAGTTGATTGGCTGCAATCTACTGTCCCTCCAGTACCCTGAGGCAGGCAGGAAATATGGTGGACAACCCCACCAACCCTGGGCACAAACTCTTTTAACCACTCCCCTCTCGCAGGAGGCTGCAGTCAATCAGGACGAAAACTCACACCACAAAAACAGTTTCTTCCCATCTGCAGCTGGCCTCATCAATAAGGCCTGGGCTCCCCCTAACAGTGACTCCTATCCTGCCCCAAAAGACACTACACGTTACATTAACGCACATCTTTGTACATCTTTTGGACTATCATCTCTGTACATTATTGCACATATTCTCTAAAAACTATACTGTAAACTTTTAAGCTTTTCAGTTATTAAATAATTATACATATTTCTGTTGTTATTTTTGTCAATCTGTTTTATTCTATTTATGCTTCTTGACTATTTGCAGTACTTGGTTTTAACTTTTATTTTCTCTACTATGTTTAAACATACGCCAAAACATTGTATGTCGAAATCTACTTGGCAATACAACTGTTTCTGGTCTAGTATAGTAAGTCACAGTATAGTATGTCAAAAAAAAAAATTCACGAAAAGAAATCATAGTATGTCGAAAAAAAAAAAAAAAAGTATATAGTCTTGTCGAAAACATTTTAAGTAAAATTATAATATGTCAAAAAAAAGTCATAGTAAAATATGTCGAAGAAAAACCTCATCATAGTAAAATGTCGAAGAAAATAAAAATTATAGTAAAGTGTGTCATAAAAAAGCCATAGGAGAGTGTGTCGAAAAAATAAAAGTCATAGTATAGTATTTAGAAAAAACGTCATTGTATATGTCGAAAAAAAAGTCATAGTATAGTATGTCACAAAAAAAGTCAAAGTATTTTGTTGAAAGATACTTTATAGAAATCATAGTATGTTGGAAAAAAAAAAAAGTATAGAATGTCAAAAGAAAAAAAAAAGTCAGAACATAATTTTTCGAAAAAAATTAAAAACTCATAGTATTGTATGTCGAAAAATAAAAAAAAAGTCATGGTAAAGTATGTTGAAAAAATGCATAGTATAGTATGTCGAATAAATAAAAAAAGTCATAGTATTGTATGTCGAAATTAAAAAAAAGAAAAAAGTCCTAGTATCGTATGTCAGATAAATAGAAATATGTCATAATAGTTTCTTTTTTTTAAATGTAAAAGTCATAGTATAGTATGTCACAAAAAATTCAAAAAAAGTCATGGTAAAGTATGTTGAAAAAATCCATATTATAGTATGTCAAAAAAAAGTCATAGTATAGTATGTCAAAAGAATTAAAATTAGTCATAATATAGTTTGTCGAAAAAAAATTTAAAAGTCATTGTATACTATGTTGAAAAATATTTTTAAAAAGTCATAGTATCGTATGTTGAAATTTTTATTTTTTTTTTATTATTTTTTTTATTAAATTATTATGGTGTAAGTTTCAAGATTTAATACACAGCTTGAGATAATAGAAAGGGGTTTTGCATAAGCAAATATCTTTAGGAAGGTGGGTATTCTTGCCACACATTTTCACATGTAAAGTCAGCAATATACCAATTAAGCTATCTCTCCTCCACCAGCGCCAAATTGGTACATGGTCACACCTGATTGACCATCTAAAACTGGTCCAAATATGTACGTTTTGTCCCGGTCTACGTTTGGAACGTATTTTGTTTAAAAGCATAAAATGTAGGCTGGTTAGCTCAGATGGTTAGAGCATGGTGCTAATAATGCCAAGGTCATGGGTTCGATCCCCATACTGGCCAGCTACAGTAATTTAACAAATTGATGCAGTGTACGTTTCATGTTCTGATACAAAGTTCGAAATAATAGGAAATATATTGCTCCGCAGAAGGTCGGCAGTAATTCCACTAACTCTTGAATGCAAAATGGGCTTTCTTACATTTATAGCTATTTCTCTACGCAGAAACTAACTGTCCAGCTTTACAGTCTGCCTTTTAGACCTGGTTTAGCACTCTCCTACTTAGCAGCAAAACCATGGAACTGTTGTATTGCAAAAGTCTCATTTAATGTGACTACGTGGCCTAATGGACAAGGCGTCTGACTTCGGATCAGAAGATTGAGGGTTCGAGTCCCTTCGTGGTTAAAAGCTACAGCCTCTTTCTGAGGAACATGGTGGAGGCGTGTTTGCGTCAGTACAATGCAAACTGAGCTATCTGCCAAAATGGTGTAAGTTTCAAGATTTAATACACAGCTTGAGATAATAGAAAGGGTTTTTGCATAAGCAAATATCTTTAGGAAGGTGGGTATTCTTGCCACACATTTTCACATGTAAAGTCAGCAATATACCAATTAAGCTATCTCTCCTCCACCAATGCCAAACTGGTACATGGTCACACCTGATTGACCATCTAAAACTGGTCCAAATATGTACGTTTTGTCCCGGTCTACGTTTGAAACGTATTTTGTTTAAAAGCATAAAAAGTAGGCCGGTTAGCTCAGATGGTTAGAGCGTGGTGCTAATAAAGCCTAGGTCATGGGTTCGATCCCCATACTGGCCAGCTACAGTAATTTAACAAATTGATGCAGTGTACGTTTCATGTTCTCATACAAAGTTCGAAATATGTTTGAAAAATTCATAGTATATTGTGTCAAAAAAGCAATAGTCTAGCTTTTCAAAAAACAAGCCATAGGAGAGTATGTTGAAAACAAGTCATAGAATAGTATGTTGAATAAAAACCATAGTATAGTTTGTCGAATAAAGGTCATAGTATGTTGTAAAAAAAAAAGAAGTTATAGTATAGTTTGTCAAAAAAAAATTTAAAAGTCATGGTATAGTTTGTCGAAATGTTTTTAAAAAGTCATAGTATAGTGTTTCGAAAAAAAACAATAGTATAGTATGTCGAAATAAAATTATAGTATAGTATGTTGAAAAAATTAAAATAAAGTCATAGTATGTTTTGTCGAAAAATTATAAAAAAAAAGTCAGAGTATAGTATGTCAAAAAAAGTCATGAAAGAGTATGTTAAATAAAAACCATAGTATAGTTTGTTGAATAAAAGTCAAAGTATATAATGTCGGAAATAAAAAAAAGTCATAGTATAGCATGTTAAAAACCTTTTTTTAAAAATTCATAGTATAGTGTGTCAGAAAAAAAAGTCAGAAAATCGTATTTTGTAAAAAACCATAGTATAGTTTGTTGAATAAAAGTCTAAGTATAGTATGAACCCAGACACAACGGCATTTGGTTTCCTGACATATGTGGGACTTCCACAACATATACAAAGTGTAGGGATTCTACTTTAGTAGGTTTTGGTTATTAGCAAATTAATTAATAAATAATAATAGAATTATTAATATTAATAAAGATTATCAATAAACATCAATAATAAACGGGGCACCACCCTGGAATCGGGGACCAATGACCAAAACGTTAATATAGTCTCATTATATAGGCTAAACTATCAATTTGGAACGTTGATTAATAATTAAATTAATAACTATAACCAAAATAGATAGTAAAGGTTGAAGGATATCTTAGTTCTTGACATAGCAGAGGTTGGCATTATTCACTCTTGTGCAACATTAAAGAGACCAGCATGTATATTCCACAAACATTTATTTACAAGATAATAAAGGTTCAAAACACAATATTAATCTAACTAAATAACTAAACTAAACAAACCAAACACAGTGTGTGTGTGTGTGTGTGTGTGTGTGTGTGTGTGTGTGTATGTGTGCGTGTGTGTGTATGTGTGCGTGTGTGTGTGTGTGTGAGAGAGAGAGAAAGGGGGGGGGGAAACAAGATGGGTTCTTGTCTCAAAATGTCTGTATGGCCTACAAACAAAATGGCGAGCACTGTAAAACTACAAAGATGGCTGAATCAAAGATGGCGGAATCAAAGATAGCGGAATCAAAGATGGCCGTCAGCATGTCATCACATGACCTCTTTGTTCTTCGGAACACATGTGCTCAGGAAGGACAGGGAGGGGGGTGATGTGGGGTTAAGATTATCTGAAGCTGTATGTTTATGTTTAACTAATTCACAGTTTCTGTATGTGATCTTAATGTGTGTTAGATATGCAGTGGGTTAGAAAAGATGGTTAGTTTGCATGCAAGACCTTGTCTATGTGAAGCATAAACTAAACACATCAGACACACCACCTACCCAGATATCAAATACAGATAAATCAACACAGTCAAACTCAATGAATAACATTAAACCAAATCAATACAAGTACTTTCTAGAAATCAAAGTTGGACAGTCTTGCTCAGCCATGTGCGATTGCTAATGCTAAGGCCCAGTACGTTACCATGGAAGAACAGGGTTTGTGATTCCATGTGATTCCAAGTCAAAGATGTCGTCTTTGATGTGCACAAATCAAGTTGTGCAGATTGGAGGAAGCTGGTCGCTCCAATACTTCTTCCTTTTGGTTCCTTTAGTTGCTATGACTGTTTCCTAACAGAACATAGAATCAGAGAGCAGAGCTGCTTCCGGTCTGGAGCGCAGCATCTCACCTCAAACAGGTCAGCTTGTTGAGGAGAATGAGTAGAAAGAGTCGAAAGGGGAGGAACAAAGGACATTCCTCTGGTTTTGTTCTGTGTGAATTTCACACCTCTGTGTGAAATGTTACTGTAGCCAATGAGGACTGAGATGAGCTCACGGCGAATGAGAGCATGCCTCCAGGATTCTGAGAAGACAGCTCACTGTGTCTGCCACCAGAAATGGCAGGTCCCTACAAAAGCAGCAACAGTGGTTATTTCTGGAGGAGAGCGAGGCGAAAATTTGATTCGCGCTTGGTGTGAATGCACGGTAACACAATACGAAACACAACATAATGTAACTTAAGCGAACATAAACAATAGCACATGCACAACATAAACACAGAACTGTTCTCCGTCTTTTCATTTTGAAAGAGCAACGCCCAATGAGGAAACTCCAACAGTCGGCTGACCAATCCTGTAACTTCATCACTCACTCACTCACTCACTCACTCTGTGACAGACTTTTGCGTTTATAGGGCTGGCCCTCTGCCCTAGGCCGTCTTGAGCCCTTCCCAGTTGAGGTTAGACTTGGCCAGGGTGTATTTCCCAAAGATTAATCTGGCCAGGTCCTGAATAGCGACTTTCTTCTGCTGCTGATTCTTTGGTAGCGGCGTTTAGAGACCTGGTCTGCAGAGTTGCCCAGGAACATCTGTAAAAACACAAACAGGCGGATTAGAACAAGGTCTCCATCAAATTAATTTGGATGCTTTGTTAAGTATATTTCAAACTCACTAGTGATATAATTGTAATGCAAGTGTATTTCTAATGCCAAAAATCATAGTTGTAATTTGGCAATTTGGCATACCATTTACATTTCAAGTATAATAGTGGTATAAAAGGCATACTCAAGCACTACTAGAGTACACTTCTGTATACATATGTGGGGCAGGCATCGTCTTGGCTTCAAGGGTGTGAAAACACAATGCCATTGATATGCAGTGTTTACTTTGCTATAGAACAATAATGGAGTACGGTTACAGTGTTGGTCCTTGAGTTAGGGATGTCAGTTTCGGTTAATTTTGCTTTCAATAGCCCGACACCCATTAAAGGTACTGTTTGTAACTTCTTACACTTACACTCTTAGAAATCATTGCGGGTCGGTGTCCCACGCGCGCTTGCGTGTGGCTACGCTGTTCCAACACAAACTACAGGGAAGCACCAAAACCGCAAAGTTACACCTAGTGAAGCCCGTCTTGCAAAACAGCTGCCGATTGATCTGTGCAACTCCGTTGACATTCCTACCTTGAGGCACACCAAGTCATCACTGCTGGTATCATGCTGGGAGTCACTGTGGCTGGAACTACAGACTGATTTCACCTTGATAACCTCAATTACAATGGTTGCAGGTGGATCAATAAATTGTGTGGGAGGGTTCAGGCTGTAGTCGGGCTGCACAATTAGTCAAATATTAATTGCGATCACGATTTTGGCTTCCTATAATGAACATGATCGACTGTGATATTAATGTTTTAAAATGCACGCTCCACTCATAGAAAACTCCGCTGCATAAATCAAGCACTTCCTAAACTAACAGCTTGAGATGCACCGTCAATCAGCAGCCAACCGAAGCCGGACGATTTTCAGCTGTCTCATATATGTGAGATTTTGCCGGTCACACACACATGTGCAGCCGTCACATGATGGTTTTACGTCGGCACACAGCGGCACAGTCAGTTACGTCACTCACACACACAACATGTCATCGGTGTGGAAGTTTATCAGCTGAGTGAAGAAGACATAAAGCTGCGATTCGTAACAACTGTAAGTCCAAAATAAGCCTTGGAGGAACAACCTTAAAAACATTTGGAACAACTAACTTAATCAGGCACGTATTATGTTGTAATTCATTCCCATGACGCTGCTCAGAGTAATCACAGGGACCGGCTCATCTGCCGACAGCACAGAGCCAAGGAGCTCTGTTAACGGAGGTTCCTTTGAGTTACATTATGGTGCATTCAAGCTCTAATCAGTACAAATGAGTATTGGGCGATAGTAAATTAAGGACAACATTTAAAATATTGGACTGTTGGAATTTAGCACAACATGGAAGTGAAAGCAGCGCTCTGTTTATTTAAATGTGAAATTGCAATAAAAATATTTGTCCCTAAAATCTATGAATAATCATGATCCCCATATTGATAAAAATAATCGGGATTATCATTTTGGCCATAATTGTGCAGCCCTAGGCTACAGAGCTAACCCAGGCATCACTAGCAGACACATGCACCCACCAACCTTTCAGAGCCATCAAAGTCTCCTCATATAGATCCACCAAAACCTTCTCTGGTTGCTGCTGGCACCTCGGCTCCTCCTGGGGAAGGATGCCATCATCACCCTCCTCCTCACTGGTCATGAACACCTGTGCAGCAAGCGTTGACCTAATTACCTTCAGCAAATAAGGCATACACTCCTAACCCTTACCACCGTCCCGAAAAATAATTTCAACCATCCCAAAGTCAGTGTGAACTGACCAAAATTCAACAATAATTATTGAAATATGTCACCATTACAGTCAAAGTACAAGTCCTACTTATTGGACATCAATAACTAAAGAAAGAAAGAAAGAAAGAAAGAAGAAGGTCAAAAGAATACAGAAACATGAAGGTAATAATCACTATGTTTATGTTTTGGGTTTTTTTCTTTAAGAATGCTATATTGGAGTTACCTTTAAAGCACTTAATCTATATACTATACATTTTTGAGATTAAGTACATGTATTTGAGGGTGAATTTAAGTACAAAACTAACTCTGTAGGTACTATATACTATATAATATTTGCAATTTAGTATACTTTTTAAAAGTACACTGGAATACAGCTTAAAATGAACTTAGTGGTACATTAAAGTGCATTTTTTTGTTAAGTTTACTGAATTAAAGTACACTTTAATAAAAACATACAAATAGTGTATTAGAAAGAACTTGAAAATAAATATACTTTTCATAAGTACACAAAATTCCCACTATAAGCATTTTGTGTATGCATGTATTTGCAATGTAACATTATTGGAAGCGAAAAAGTAAAACCTAACTATAAAAAGAGAGTAACCGAGTAGAGAGTCGTCTTGACTGAACTTTTGCTCATCCTATAAGAGGATTTTTCATCTTCTTTTGACACGTACGACATGTTTGGAACTGAGCCCATTCAAAGGGAGAACCCAAATTGATTGACCAAACATAAAGTCATAACTTCAGCCAGATCTGCCATTCAATGCCGTGCTTTCCCAAGTGGATAAACCTGCAGCTCAATAGAGACACCTCACATCTTCATATCAACAGCAATTTGCTTGAGCAACTCAACAAAACGCCCCAACAACATTTAAACACGGGTCACCTCACTGAGAAAGCCTTAGACTGCATTGATGCACAATTTTCACCAACAACAAAAAGAAACTGCGAGGGAAAGTGAGGAGAAAAGAAGCGAGGGGAAATGCAAGACAAAGAGCTCAGCGCAACAGATCCCAAACTCAGGTTCAACACACATCGCTGCAGCCAATCCACTGATTCCATTCAACCCACTTCAATTCATTTCATCCCCATGCGACAATTAGTCTGGTGTCCAACAAAAGGTAGTATTTACATTCACAACAACAGTGTAACTGTAGCAGATAATAGTATGAGGGTGTGATAATTAAGCTTGAGTTACAAACATACACGTGGGTATACATATATACACACACATACCAGTATACAAACACACACACACACACACACACACACACACACTTTACTGAGTCCAATAGCTTTCTCTGCTTGGCAAGAAGGGAGCGTTGAGTAGCTACCAGCCAGGCCACCCAGTAGTGAGTGAGACCTGCCAGCAACACCCCCGTGCACATGCAACAGAGCTGAGAAGGCTCATATTGGTATGCTGAATATTAATACTATTAGAGACTAGTGCTGGTGTACCAGCATGCAAAGCAGCAACACAGACAAACAGCACTTTATGAGTTGAATCTCACCTCTACACAACATTATATCACACAACTATTTTACTACTAAAAACAGTTCAAAATTGCTTCCTGATGAAATGGATCTCCTGTTTTTTGGCATATAGCATATTTTGTAGTATTGAAAACAATATTACGTTTTACCACACACCACTGCATACTTGATGCAGTGTGAGCAGTGTAAGTGCTGCAGAGGGAGCGCTTCATTTGCTCATTTGGTTTGGCTGGGTCAAGCAGTCAATTACACCAGATTGTTCTGTTGTTCTGTTGAGTTGTTAATAATCTAATAACTGAATTTCACAAGTTCCTTCTGCATGTGGCAGACGGGGTGAACACGGCTAAACAAAGAGGAACCACAATGCAGTGCAGACCTCACAGGTGTTTCCATACACATACAAACCTGTGCACATACAGTATCTTTCTGGATTTAAAGCGACATCATACACTGATATTTTAGACCAATGGTTCCCACACTTTTTAAAGATATTATTTTGTTAACAACTTTCAATTCCATAATTACCCAACCAGACAGGCTGAGAATTGTCATCTTCTTTTGTATAAAACATCCAGTGGTTAGTTTTCTATCAAATTTCGTGGAGTTATATTATGGAATACAAATTTCCATTTAATGGATTCCTCTGCATCAAAAGAGACTTAGAAATGCTCTGCTGACAAAAACAAATGATCACTCTTAAAACTGTAAATATGGCAATTATTCCTACTTTGTATTTTTTTTTTTTTTTTTTACTTTACTCCTTCACACTGTATATTTTTATATGAGAAATGTTGTGAATACTAATATCCAAAATGTACTATTGATTTTTGTCATGATAGTATTTTTACCTAATGTATGTCCTTTGGGTGTGTTTTTTTTATATAAACCATTATAGGTTTCTACCACGCCCTCACACGTATTTTACATTCCTTTCATGTGAATTGTATTTTATTGTCTTTTTATATGTGTGAAACAAATAAACAAAAACCAAAGCACATGTGAACACATAAATGCATGCCCCTTTTCAGCTTGATGTAAAATATGTAACGTATATGAACTGTCATCAGTGACAGAATCATATATTCACAATCACTCTGCCATGCATAATTGCAGATAAATATTGGATTTAAACTAAATAAAGTGTTTAACTTTGGTATGGTAGTTGACTAAATAAATGTTTTCATTCAATTCATTCGGTATCTTTGCTGTCTAAAGAGTGGAGTTTTGTCTAGAGATTCTTTTGCCGTAGTGTTGGACCAGCAGAAGGAAAAATGTCTGGATGGATGGAAAGGACTGATTGAGCAAAACAACTGTAGCCTATTGATTGTTTATGCAGTAAATAAAATATTTACCTGACAATGACCTCCTCTGGCATTATGATTGTCCGAAGCAGAGGAGGAAGTAGTGTCACATTGTTATAGCAGCACACAACATCCTGAGGACGACAGAACGAATGGTTTGGTCAACAAAGCATGTGATTTGGACATGGCAGACTGTAGTTCTTTTTATCATCTTATTGTTATGTTATATACATATATGTTTTATTCAATTTGTCCATCCCTGTGGCATGGAGGTTAAAAACACTGATGCTCAACTGCAAGATCCTTGGTTCAAATCCGGCTGGTTGCGTTTCTCTCTCTCCCTCATTTCCTCTCATCTCTCCTCTATTGCTATCTAATAAAGGAATAGAACGCATCTTTGAGCAAGCACCACTAAACCACACCTTAACCAGAGCAATGAGAGATGAAAAGCAGTCATATGAACCATAAGAAGATAAAAACAATTCTCCAACAAAGAGAAACCGGATCAGAAATGCTAATATGGGCTAATAAGTGTACTTATATCAATGTAAGTGTACTACTTCAACACTTTTTGGGACTAAATTGGCCCACTTTTTGGTGTACAAAAGTATACTTTTAAGTGCACTTTAAGTGTAAGAATAGTAATCTTTGAGTACAAAACTAGTCTACATCTAATTTGTATTTTGTAAAGCAACTATACTATGAAATGAGCTATACTACAAGTGAACGTATAGGTATAGTTTACTAGTTCTATACTTGTAGCCCAATTTTTTTGTTCATAAAAGTACACTTTAAAGTATATACTCTCAGTAAACTACTAGTTTAATAGTTTTTAATGCTTAATGCTTAATACTTGTAAGTTTTCTTCAACTTATAGTACTTAGCCGATGATTTATTCATTACATAAAGAGACTTGCTCCTTTTGCTATTTGACTTGATGTTTTGTGATGGGATTTAAAAAAAACGACGGTGAACGAAGAATGAAAAAATGTAAAAAAAAATCTCGATGAATTGAAGTAAATTCCTTTAAAAAATATGTTTACAAACTCTCACACACTCTAATGGGCTACTCTGTCAAAAAAGTAGGCATAAGAATACTTAGACTTTTCTTTATACTTGTCAGTATGAGCCAAGTATACTTAAGTATCATTTTGTTAAGTATATCTCTGATAAGTACATACAAAGTAAACTGGAAGTATACTCTCTTATTTTAAGTTTAAAAGAAGTATACTAATAGCACATTTGAATAAACGTCTTTTTGGTAAGGGAAGTGGCTTGAAGGGAGCAGAATGGATGGAATTCTTAGGTGTCTCCTGCAAATTGACATTCAGTCATAAAAAGCATTTTACTGCTTTTGTGAAAGGATTTTGTGGTCCAAAAAAGTCCTGAAGTCTCTCACAGAAATACCAAATGCAGTCAAAAGTGTCAGTATTGATTACTGTCATATTCATTCACAGTCACTGGCTAGATGAGCACCAAGGTAATAATTTCATTCAAGCCCTTCACCTCGCAGACTTCTCATGGGAGACTGATAATATTAAACCTGATGTGCAATTATACATTCAGCTATTCTTAGTTCAGTCTGTCTCCACACTCACCTGCCAGACAGCCTTTTGATGCACGAGCTATTAGTACATCCTGGAGTGCAATGGACCATGGGGATGAAGACAAACTGGAGATATCATACTAATAATGGCTGCTTGTGGTCTCTCTCTCTCTCTCTCATTCTTCCACCTCCTCCTCCTCAGCTCATCCTTACCGCCAGATGAGATATCTGGGACATATACAACACCCCCACGTCTTCTTCTGAATTTGTCATTTCCCTTAACGTTGGCTGACATCTCAGTATCGACACAATGAGCGGGGCAACGGGGGCTGTTATACCTGTGAGGTTTAGAGGCGGGTCGGTAATCACACACCTGTCCGTCTGCTGTCACCAGAGGATGGAGTGTGATTGTGTCTCTGGGCGTGAAGGCATGCAAGCCAACGTGTTTATGTCTGAGTGTACTACTTTGTGTATGTGTGTGTTCCCAGGCTGTGCATCTTGTTTCACCATATAACTCTGAATATATGTTTTACACCACTGCTGTTTAAATCATGTGTCATTCAAGCTCAGGAGGTTTTCATTTCAATCCATGATTTGACCACTATATTTGTCCAATTAATAGTCTGGTCAGAGGTGTTCATTTGCTAAAACAGTCTTGCTCAAGTGATCAGTCGATTTATCAATAAGTCGATGGATAGAACATTTATTGCCGGCAATTTTCATAATCAATCATTCATTTATCGAGCAAAGTGTACACATATTTGCTGGTTCCAGCTACGCAAATGTGAGGACTTGCTGTTTTATGTCAAATGTGTTTTATATATCATTGTAAATGACAAAAGAAAGTATCTAAAGATTTGGAAGCCAAAGAAATTTTGATGGACATTTTTCACAATGAATATGTAATAAAAATAATAAGAAAACTAGATCTGTTTCACTCTCACTTTCAAAGAGAAATGTTACTGAGGTTGAGTTGTTCCAATAAACTCATGGAAAGAGTTTATAAGTGGGCCTTTTGGCTCTCTAATCTCACGAACCACATTTCTGACTATTCATGCCTTCATCAGCAGATAAAGTTACTCAGTTGTCATGGAGATGGTTACGTTATCATGTGACCTAAGTATATGAACTCTTGGTCATGTGATAACCGTATATGGAGGGAGACTGCAGCCTCTGTTTTTAATCAAGAAGCTTTGGAATAAACAAGTAAATGGACGTCATGATGACATTATTTTAGTCATACTGCTTTTTCCAAGGTCAAGAACAAACCTCCAAGGTCACTGCATCGCCACTGAACATTATTTCTGGGGAACATGACGTGAATTATAGGCAAGATTGTCATTGTTATATGAAAGGATTAATTAAGATTTTTTTTTCATATCAACAGGAAACCTTAAAAGATAGCAGATTCAACACCTGCAATAAGTCTGACATGTCTTCCAATACTGATTTTGGCATTATTATCTGCTCAGGATATGATTTGAGTTAATAAGATAGTGGTTCCCAACCTGGGGTTCAAGACCCCCAAGATAAATCTAAGAGGGGTCATAATACAATTAAGGTATAAGAGAGAAAACATATATATTTAATAATGTAATCTAAGTAAGGGATAATGTACAGCGAGCCGGTCATTGTTGTGAAAGAAACCCCGACAGGTCGTTGCCGTACTCCAACGCGGAGCGGAGGGGTCTCTCATCGCCCTGAAGGGATCTCTTTCACAACAATGACCCGCTAGCTGTACATTATCCCGCTTATTAGACGGCTACTTACTGAAGAAATCAATAATTTTACACAAAAACGGTCCACCAGAGTCCGACATCAGAGCTGTGCCCATAGCAACGGTCTGTTATATAGCAACGGTCTATTATAAAGAAATAACAGACCGCAGAACGCCGTGATTGACCGATCAGAATCGAGAATTCGACACAGCCGTGTAATAATATAACAATTATTTTCTGACTTTCATCTAATTCTTTTGTGTAACACTGAATAATTCCCTCTCTTCGGGCCTTAAAATTCCTTCAAATAAATCAGTCTGAAAAAAAATGAACTGCTCATCATCTACAGTAACGCTACAACGTTTAACAAGAGGTTGCATAGATATGAATTTGTTTTAATGGGCCACAAGCCAAAAAGGTTGGTTAAAACTGAGATACTACAGCAGGCTTGTTAGCATGAAGGCCTTTAGGAATATTATGCCACAGATGACCCCTACTGGTCAGATCTCTGCATTGCAACGCCCCCACCGACCCTCTTTCCTTCAGTAATCTACAATGTCACTTCCTTCATTCTCCTTAAATGACCCGCAGTTTTGCACTGTGCGAAATAACCAACATCAACAAAAAATATATTAAAGTTCAAAACTATGAATGCACTCAAACACTGAGAACATGAGTCATCACCTTTTCTGATTAGGTTTTGTTTTGCAAAAAAAAAACTTTCAGTCCTGCCGAAAGGCGTGTCATACATATCTTTTTTTGGCTCGTGTGCAGAGTATTTACAGCCCTGAGGTGTATTTGGGAGCTAACAAGTCACCACATATCACCTTTGCTTTGAATCAACCGACAACATAGCTGTTAGTGCCATGAATGCAACGTGTGTGTGTGTGTTTTCCCATGTCATTCCCACAGTCCCATCCCCCCAACAGGAACCATAGTCTCCCCTTATCCCATTAAGACAATTGCCAAGACTGGCATTCAAACGTGTGCACGTGTGCGTGTCTCCCTCTCTGTGTGTGTTAGTGTGTGAGTGTGTGTGCCCAAACACACACACACACACACAAACTCACATATACGGACGAATGCACACAAATATACCAACCCATACACACACTGGGCAGAGGAAAGAGTAATTTCAAAATCAATCCTTTTGGAGAGAAAGAGTGAAAAAAAAAGAATGAGAGCCCCAAAACCTCCACCAGTGTTGGCTGATTGTAAAGGACTGTCAGTTACTGGAGCTTTCTATTGGGCCAAAGGGAAGCAGCAGGATTCAACTTGGGGCCCAATAAAGGGCTATTCTTCCTGGAAATCGGCCCTCGCACATGGACTTGAATGCACTCGGGCGCTAATCTTCCGAGCTGTGGGAGCCCACTCTATATTCACAGGCTGTGCCACCCCGGCAGGCACAGCCGCGCATGCTGATGCTATTACACACACTACCAGGCTAATGCTTAAAGCTAACAAAGGGTTAATACTAATGAAAATTGGATTGTTTTCTCTTGTTCTTCTTTTCACACTGAATATATTCATCGTGCATGTATTGTACCTCTGCCAACAGTAGCATTTCATTTAATATTATTTGTAGGTAAATGTCTGCCTATACACCTCTTACATAACGAGTTTAACCCTCTGAGACCCACAATAGACCCATTTTGGTCTTTTTTAGGGGGATACAGGGGGTCTTTAGGGGGAGATAGCAGGTCAACAGTAGATGTCACAGAGAAGTGGTGTACATCATCTGAAAGCCGGGAACCTCAAGAAAAATTATAGAATTAATTAAAGATTAAAATCAATTTATTTGAGATACAGCACACCAGTGTGTGTCAAGTTGTTCTAGTCATAAATCAGAAATAAACATGAATTAATTCATTAATTAATAAGCTAATTATTTAAAATAAATTGTGAAAGTGTATAAGGGATTATAACATTATGATGGAAGAATATGATGGTCATTACCATGCTCTATTATGTCTGACATTTGGAGATTTCTGCAAGAATTGCCCTTTTCTGTGATTAGATTGGGAGCACTTCTGTTGTGTAAACTGCTCAGAAACCCCCTTATTGTCAATCTAGCTAGGAGAGCCATCCATCCTCTGAATGCTTTAGGTCTCTAGTTTGTGGTTGTAAAGTTTCATGAGGCTGTGATTATCCTAGAGGTCACCACAGGTCATATTATACAGTAAGGTCAAATTTAAAAAAAAATGGTTTCACTACAATGAAATGGCTACTATGGAGACTAACATCATCACACATGAGACATGAATACAGTTGGGCTCATTGGATCCACAAGAGTCGCAGCTTTACAGTGATAATTTATGTAATTCCAAGACTGTTTAGAGACCCCAGTATGCAGAAATATTCAAATATTCAAATATTCCACTTTTGAATAGGCGCCCCAAACTGCATGTGATTATCATAAAGTGGGCATGTCTGTAAAGGGGAGACTCGTGGGTACCCATATAACCCATTTTCATTGACATATCTTGAGGTCAGAGGTCAAGGGACATCTTTGAAAATGCCTATGTTAGTTTTTCCCTCACCAAAATGTAGCTTAACTTTGGAGCAATATTTAGCCTCCTTCCTGACAAGCTAGTAAAACATGGTTGTTACCAATGGATTCCTCAGCTTATAATTTCATATGATATACACCAAACAGCCATAACATTAGGACAGCATGGGCACCCTGACCGGTCTGCGGCTACGCAGCTCCATACGCAACAAACTGCGATGCACTGTGTGTTCTGACACCTTTCTATCGGAACCAGCATTAACTTTTTAAGCAATTTGAGCTCCAGTAGCTCTTCTATTGGATCAGACAACACGGGCCAGCCTTCGCTCCACATGTGCATCAAAGAGCCTCGTGTCTGACCCTGTCGCCGGTTCACCAGTTTTCCTTCCTTGGTACACTTTTGGTAGGTCCTGACCACTGCAGACCAGGAACATCCCACAAGAGCTGCAGTTTTGGAGATGCTCTGACCCAGTCGTCTAGCCAGCACTATTTGGCCCTTGTCAACGGCGCTCAATTCTTACGGCTGACCATTTTTTATGCTTCCAACACAAAGTCTGTCTAATATATCCCACCCACTGCCAGGTGTCATCGTAATGAGGTAATCAATGTTATTCACTTCACCTGTCAGTGGTCTTAATATTATGGCTGATCGGTGGGTATGTAGCTTAACTCTATAGCTTTAAAACTGAACTTGCAATCCATTCTTTATGCCGAGTATCACTATTTGCCAACAGTGATGCAGACGTCACTTTTCACTGGGATCAGTTGTCTGCAAACAAAAACTTGTGCCATTAGAATAAAGATGCTGAAACCACATAAAAATTGCTCACATGGGGGCTTTAACTAACACAAACAGTACAAACACACACACAGGTCCAATTTATACTTCATTTTGGTGATGAGGGTCAACCCAGTGAAGAGTGATAGTCATTGACATCTATCGACCTGCAGACAAACACCATTCATTATGTCTGACCCTGTTTCCTCTGCTTCATTAACAATGTTCTGAGTCTGGATCTATTTCTGCTCAGCGTGTGTTCAACCAGGTGGCGGTCAATTAATAATCCGCATCTTATTCTGCACTGATGGCACTAATGCACATAAATAGCCTGCATCCTAATTATGGCAACTGCGACCTTAATCACGATTTATCAAGCATACAGTAGCCGTCATTTGAAAACTAATGTATGTGAAACCTTTCTTCTTTGTAATTAACTGTTTTTTTTGTTTTGTTTTTTATCTCTGTCTGATGCACACAAAGTAAAGTTGATTAAATTACTCTTTTGTGCTTTCCTCATTGCCTCCTTGAGGCATAGATATTACTTTCAACGAGGAGAGAATAGTTATACATTGGAAACTGAATTTGTACATCTGAATTCTTATTTAAAGCTGTTCTATTCAGTGTTTTTGCATTATAATTCTATCAAATGACTGCGTAGTTTAAAAGGTGTTGCTCGTAGAGACGAAGCCACAATTATTACCTGACTCTGCAGTTCCCCTCAGCTCTACGGAGCATTTTCATGTCTTTCAGCTCATTGTTTTTGGTTTTCAAATTTAAAGTTTAGTTCACTCTCACCACTCTCATCAATGCTGTTTTCAGCTTAAAAGCTCTGATAAACTCACTGTACACTATCCTGCCCAGCAACCAACGGCAGGCAGACAGCATTAGCAAAAAGCTGGTAAGCTAAACATAGTGGAACATTTAAAGAGACACATATTTCCCTGAGTAGGTGAAGTGTTTTGGCTTTATGTATATATTAACAATATTTACTTCAAATAACTAAAAATCAATTAAAAGTACAGTGTGTAGGATTGGCAGCATCTAGTGGTGTGGTTGCAGATTGGAACCAACTGAGTTCCCCTCCGCTCACTCTTCCCTTTCCAAGACTGTGGTAATGTGAGCTGCCGAGTGCAACACCGTGGCAACACCGTGGCAACACCGTTCGCCTCGCTCGGAGGTCATCCTTACCATAGTAACACTACTTTAGAAGCAATGGAAGTCAGACGACGGCTGGCGGTACCACGGTTTTGAGCTCTGCAGCTCACTTAACTGCAGTTTCACAAGCGTGTCAGAGAACAATGGAGGCCTTCAGGTAACGTAAAAATTAACATGATTGGCTCTCTAGAGCCGGTGTTTGGTTTGTCCGTTCTGGGCTACTGGACCTGCTCCCTATGTAGATATGAAGGATTCATTCTAAACTAACGAAAACACAACGATTCTTAGTTTCAGGTGATTATACACTAATGAAAACATAGTTATGAATATTATATTCAATTTCTACTAATAAGTCCCACGGAATGTTACACACTGGTCCTTTAATGCAGGTTTAATAATTACAAATGGTTTGTTAGGATTTGAACTTGACTATTACTACATTGGGGCAGCTGTGGCTCAGGGGTTGGAGCGGGTCGACTTTAATCACAATGTCGGCGGTTCAAGACTATAATGAAGTAAAAATTCAAAACACATAATTATTAATTAAGCCCTTCAATTTCACTTACAAACTTGTCAAATGTCCTCATAACCTCATAAAAACACTGAAGGGTAAAGCATGAGCACAGTAACACACGGTGAACAACGCTGATGTTAAACCTAATCAAGCTCTGGAGACTGAAATGATGCTTATTCCTCGCCTCTTCTGTTTCCTTTGCACCATTCACTTATAACATATAAACATTAATGACACATGACAGGGATTTTTACATGGATGATCAGGGAAGTAATGGTGTCTTCAGTTATCTCTAGTGAAACACTGCCCTCCAGTGGACTTAGACATTTAGATAAAACGTCTTTTATGACCTTTCTATTATACAACAAGCCCAATCTATCACTGTGATATTCAGTAATCATGTCTTCACAGACTAAACTGTTCCCTGATGCAAGAAGAGGAGTGTTGGGTTGGAACATGGTTGCCATCCATCCATTCATCTCTCTCTCTCAAACAGTTTGGGCTTGCCGACACTCACAACCTCAGCCTAAAGAGTCTAAAATCCCACTGGCACTGGCAGGCATAGTCCCATTTTAAATTAAATGGAAAGAAGATTAAGTCGTGCTGTGATGTTCTTCAGACACCATCACCCCCTCCCCATTTAAAACGGGATGGGATCAATCCTGTGAAAACCTACTTTAGCTCGCTGCAGGCGTCAGCAATTTTAAGTCATGGGAGGAAATTTGTCTCTTGAAAATCTCAGAGGCTTGCAAACGTAGCGTATGACAAGTATAGTGCAGTACGTATAGCGACTTCTGGAGTTTAATGATCACAACACCCACAGTAGTGAGATGTGTAGTATGATAACAGTAACATATTAAAGGAATATAGTTGTTTAAGGCAGTGTTCGGATAAATCAGGGTTGGAAAAGTGTAGACAAAAGACAAACGCTTGCCCCTCTCTCGCTATACCACCGCTGAAGTGCCCTCAATCATTGAGTGGAGATGCCCCGTGGCTACAGATCAGACTGTGGTCGTGAAATGATTACAGGAAAGAAGAAAAAACATGGTTTTGCTACATAAGATTATAAATATATATTTTATTCTATTCTCCCTTTTTTTTCTGCCATGGACGCAGTGTGACTCTACATGTCCACAGGCTCCATCCTTTCCACGCTTCCCATTCATTGTCTATGTAAGCAGCCATTCAATGCATTCTGGTAGCGTGGCGGCGAGATCTGAAAGACACATCGCCCACTCCGCATTTGCATAAAGACAGATTCAGCAACTGCATGGCTTATTTCTTGCCTCAAATGTTTTCAGAAACACATTTCGATGAACTATTTTCATAATAGAAGTGAAGAAAGTTTCCAAACGAGCCGCCGTGTTGGTTCTGGTTTGAAAGCTGGGAGCAGGAGCCCACGAGGGAAAGCTTTCATCCAATCAGGTGCCTACTAGTGCCTTGTGTCTGGTGCCAGCCCATCAAGCGTCCAATGCTGGGAAGCGAGGCGATCCCTCGCAATAAAAAATGCCCCCTCTGGACACGCACCATCAGATGGCAATGTCGATTCACCACTTTGGTCTAACTACAACCATTGGATTGATTACCATGAAATGTTGAAGAGACATTCATGGTCCTCAGAGGGTGAATCATAAAGATTTTGGTGATCCCCTGACTTTTCACCTAGCACCATCTTCAGGTCATTATGACAAGATACCTGCAAAACTAATGACATCCCCTCCCATCCGCTTCAGCTCTACTTTGAGTTTAGTGCTAATTAGCAAATTACATTAACATTTATTGATTTCTTAAGTAAGCGGCTTTGAATAAGCGGGATAATGTACAGCGAGCATGTCATTATTGTGAAATAAACTCCGACAGGGGGATGTCATTCACATACACTGCAACAGAAAAATAAACTGCTGGACACATTTGGAGTGTTTACGTTTACAGCTGTGAGATGGTCTATACTAAGACGGTGAACATGCTAAACATCAGCATGTTTGCATTGTCATTGCATTTACCTCAAAGCACCACTGGGCCTCACAGAACCGTTCACATGGCTGCAGACTTTGAGTCTTGTATCCATTTATCGTTTTCTTATAAAATAATGGATAGTGTAATGTCATCTGGCCTCTATTTAAACAATCTCCAATTCACACTTTGCTGGAACACTTTATAAACTGGAATTACCGCCTCTATCCTACTACTATCTGTCCAAAATGTCATCACGTCATCATTTTATCCTATTAAACATTTGTGTGAAATTATAAGTACTGTATGAATTCATGAGTTATGGCGAAAAAACTATTTTTTGAGGTCACAGTGACCTTAACCTCTGACCTCCAAAATCTAATCTGTTCATCTTTGAGTCCAAGACGATTCTCATTCTCGAGAATGGTACGTACATACCATAGACTGTATATAAAGATGAACGACACGACAGCTCCCCAAAAAATGAAGCCAAATCATCTCAATCGCCCCCTGGTGGCTGGCTGCAGTATAGGTCATAAACCCCGCGTCCTCCATGTTAGCGGATGGGACATGGGTCAAACTAAAAAATCAAAGTGCACGTCAAATACATTTTTCCCAAAGATGGTTTCTGTCATTTTAGGTAGTTCTTATCACGCTGATGTACGTTCAAGTGTTTATTTTTTAGTTATTTGATGCTATAAAAAGGGGGTGAGACGTCATGATTGACAGCTGTGAGCTGTGAGCTCCACCGTCCGATCACTTTTGCACAGACTCTGGCACCAAATGATGTCAAAATCTCAAGATGGCAGCTCCCGTATCCGGGATATTTTGGCTTCAATACTGTACAGTGGGAGGACGTGGAGACGTGTCGTCCATCTACAGTCTATGGTACATACGAACGGACGGACAACCACAAAACATACTTTTCTATGTCTGTATTGGAGAGTAGACAGTACAGACAGAGAGAGGAACGGGGGTTGAAATATGAGAACGCAATAAAAGTCCTCAGCTCGAACCAGTGATGTTGCAATTTCTGTACATGGTCATCGCCTTAAACCCCATGGACATCAGGATGCCCCAATATTGACTAATTTGAAGGGGTCATAAGGTACAACAGTTGGAACCAACTGGTTTAAGGTGCTCCTTTTGACAATCACACTGAAAACCCCAACACATTTGCTTATAAGCAGAAGCTTGTGAAACAAACCGATGAAAATGGAGCAACATTCAAAGTGAACAGTGAAAGGTGAAGCACAACGAATCAGAACAGGACATGTCACACGGGGCCAGGACACACCATGCTGGGTCATGCTGCTCTGGGAGATTTATTTAGTGATTTTTCGTTTTTTTGTTTTTATTATGTTTTTCACTTGCGCTCCTGTCAGGAGTGTGGTAAATGGGACAGTCAAGCAGCAAGAGTCACAGTTCATCATCATCATCATCATCATTATCATCATCATCACCACCGTCACCACCATCATTATCACCCCCCTCGTATGTATCATAATAATAATTTTCATCATCATTTTAACTTTTTCCTCAAGCTAGAAAATAATTTACATCACATTGTTTTTACTGACTTTTGAGACCACAAACATTCCAGCAACACACTCTAGGATTAAGGGTGGGTAACAATCAGAAAAGCATGACTTTTTGCATAGTATTAAATGAACAAAGACATTGAGTTCTTTATTTACAATTATTGTATAGATAAAAAAAATATCATAAAAACAAGATGAACACTTAAATCACTTACCCATAAATGGCTAAGTATGCCAAAAAGTTATCTGTTGGCATTTCTCTTTTTCTTTGTTCCACAAACTGCATGCTGCTAAATACAGTACATCGAGGCAGGTGAGAGTATATTGCAAGAAGTATCATTGATATCATCATCATCATCATCATCATCATCATCATTGTCGGTGTCATCATCAACATAATTATTGGTTGTTACAACACGTGTTATCATTTGGATGTAATCATGATGTGTTGAAGTGTTTCTGACAGGAGCAGTGATTACATACAGCCAAACAGCTGCGTCGGCAGTATGACTCGTTGTGGTGCATGATGGTAGATGTAGTCAGGAAGAGTTCCTGTTTTTCACACCAGTCCGCATGGAGTTTCTGTCCTCAGTGGACTCATTGCTGTATTTACAAAGATTATTTTTTAAACTTGTCATCTTTGCATCCTCTTAAAGCTGAATGTCCTCCTGGATGTGAGAGTGGTTGGAGAATGTTGGCTTGTAAGTCTTTTTTTAATTATTATTATTATTGAAAATGCTATTGTTGTTGTTGTTTTTTGTTTATTGTTTTCAATTTTTTACAGACAAATAAACAAATAAATTGTCAAGTTAAAACATTGGAAAAAGAAAAGAAAATAAATCAACAGCTTCTAAGCAGAATATCAGAATCCAGACTGTTTTGTTTTTTTTCAACTTAAATAAGATTTATTCAAATGGTCCATGTTACGTTTTCAACACGCCTGAGCTGACTGGTAAAGCTTGTGCACCCTCTCCAGATGGACGGAATCGACTGGGAAATGACAGAGGAGGAGGATAGAAAAAAGAAACAACTGCTCGGATACTTGATTGTATATACTGAAGTAGTGTATATAGGATTGTTTTTTTTAAGTAGAAAAATCGTCAATTTTTTCAAGTTGCATATTGAGCCTCTCACGCCATGCTTGCCAATGACTTCGGTTAGTAATAGAAATAACAATAGTACAGGCTAGTTAAGTGGCCTTGTCCTTCTGAGTGCAATAAGACGTAAGGGTAAATGTGCCTTCGGTATGTAACTTCTCTCTGCTAATGTCTGATTGGTCAAAGCACAATAAATAGTTTACAACTAGTGAGTACAGTTGAGATGCTAGAGTACTGTATATTCTGTGACGGCAGGAAGACAAGCTTGGTTAAAACACACAAAAGCACATCTAGAATTACACCACAGAAGTTTTCATTCATAACCAGATAGTGCAGAAAAGGATCGTCTTTTTTTTATATATAGAAAAAGAGTCAAAGCAACATTCCATGTTTGTTGTAATTTGTCTTTTTTTTTTTTTTGTCAGTTTTCCTTTTTTTTTTCTTTTTTTTTTTGTCGATGTTAAAAATGCCAACAGCTTTGAGGGGCTGTGTGTGTCAGTCTGCTAGAGGAAACGCAAATCTTTTAAACCAAAAAATCTAAATCAAAATTAAATAAAAAAATAAAACAACATATTCAAAATTTGGAACAAAACAAAAAGTCTGATTTTCATGCGGCACAGATAAGCCAAGTATAACTGCAGATTTCTAATGTGACTCGATTGCAGCCCGTTTGATGGTCACACATATCTTTAAAACATCAAGTCCTTTGAACAAGCAGGTTTATCTAGAAGACAGTTCACTGTAAAGGTCCTGATATCAGCCTTTGACTCGAGCCCTGACCCCAGGCCAGCGCTGAAGCACAGAAAAAAAACACAATAAAAAAAGAGAGAGAAGAAGAAGTGAAAAAAAATGAATTAAATATTCCCCCTCTGTCACAAAAAGGAGGCCTCCGTTTAGAAAAGGCAAGCCATTCCAACTTGATCCCAACAATCATATAGAGTAATACTAAGATTCCACATTTACTACGTATCCCATTATATTTTGGTTTCTTTTTGTTTGTTAATCCTCTAAAAATATCTACAATATTTGAAAAGATAGCAGGCAAATTCCAGCACATGGTTTTTCAGTAATAACACACCAACACAGCTCTGGTCCTTCTGAGCTTCACTTTCGCCTCTTTCCTTCTAGAAACCAGGAAGTTTATCTCTACGAGGTTGTAAACAAATTACATTCTCTTTAAGACATAAATAAGTCAAAGTATTTTTGAGCCATTGAAGCAGGAACAAGGCAACATGCCGACAAACAAAGATAAACTCTCTCTAAATATATTTATATGTATTTATATTTATAGAATATATCCCATAAATGCTATCATCATCATTATTATTTTGCGTTCCTCTTTTCCAACAGGTGCAAAACTACTGTGCAAGTTGAGCCCTACCACCTCGTTACACATTTCTGTTTATGGATGAAATAAATTTTTACAGTCGGGTACATGTTCATGCCACACAGAGGGAACTTTGCAGGCCAGCAACTCAGAGAAGCCGTCTTTAAAATAGTAGTCCGCCGCGAGGCCCAGCCCATCAGAACGAAAAGAACTCCAATAAAATTAAAACCCTTTTAAATAAAACTTGGGCAATGTACATTCATGCAGGAGCAACAATAATAATAACAATAATAATCAGAATCAGAATCATAATAATAACAATGTTGTTCAATTTAATTTAAACTATTATCAGTATTGACAATGTTATTGTTGAGGAGAAGGGAGCGTTTAGGGGAGTTTAGAGTCTGTTCTGTTTTGTGGTTTTCACTCCTCAGCAGAGTCTCCCTCCTCATCGTCCTCCTCCTGGTGCCACTGAAGACACAGTTCATACATGTGTGCAGCCAGCGGCACGCTTATACAGTACATGCTAACACGCATACAGTCATACACACCACCGCCGCCACCGTACACATACAACCACAAAAAGCAGGATGGCTGTGTAGGTTTTGTGGCTTTGTTGCGCTTTTTTGATTGTATGATAAGTTTTTTCTTTTCACCTTGCCATATTACTTTAGATATTCTCCATTTCGTGAGGAGCTGAGAGCTTTAAGAGCTCAGGGTTAAAGGGGGAGGGGAAGATGAAGATTTTGCCACAGGACCTGTCCTGTGTAGGTGAGTAAATGGGGGGTTAGGTGGGAGCTGGAAGATGGGAATTGAGTTGGATCGGGTGGAACTTTGGGGGTTGACAAGGTGTGAGGTTGCAGTTAAAGGTGTGGAGGATTTGCAGAAGGTGCCCCCCAGACTGCAAGGAAACGACATTAGAGGTTAGCGCTGAGGTTAGGATCAGGGTTAGAGGCTGGTCTCCAAGCTGTGAAGAGGGCTGGCGGGGCTGGAGGAGCCAGCTGATTTACTGGTGTCGATGGTGAGATTGATGCCACTGTCGATGGCGTTGTTGTTCTTGTTGGGGGACGAGGGCTGGCTGGAGTACTTCCTCCTCCGAGCGGAGTCATCGTCCGTGTCGTCGATGAGGGGGAGGTTGGGCGTGGAGTCTTCTATCCTAAACTCGGGGTGTGTCATGAAGTTGTGGATGGATGATCTGGAGTCTGGTTTTTCCAGGCCTTCATAGAGAGAGCTACGGAATGCATTCACAACGCGGATCTGTCGTAAAGAAAGGGAGGGAAGAGGAGAGAAACAATGAGAGGTGACGTCAGAGGCAAAAATGGAGGGACCCTTCGGGATGAAGGCAGAGAGGGAAGTGGAGGAGGGAAGGGAGAGATAGAGAGGAAGGAGATAACCTCTCAATTAGAGGATAAAGAGGTGAGGGTGAAGGAGGAAAAGCAACTGCAGTCTGTGTTCTGCTTTCACAAGATGACTACAGTTCACAAGTCACTCAAGTTTGGCGTGCACTAAGAAAAGCCGTGAGGAACACAATCATAAAAAATCAATAAAAAATCATACATTTCAAGAAAAACAAAGCAACACAAACGCTCGTTGTAAGTATACGCTTTAGTCCAATGTGCTGTATACCTAGAAACAAGCCACGTTAATAAATGAAATGCTCACAGAAAAAATTAAAGGAGAATATCACATGCAAGTTTTTGAAGAAATCTGGTGGACGAGGTCAGTAAGAAGGAAGGAGGTTAGATCTGAGAGATCCAAATCAGGTGGTTTAAAAACTTCTGGAGGTACCAGAACACCGTCTGGGACAATATCCACACAGACTCTGAATGGGACACACACGTATAGCACAGGGTGGGTGTAAAGCATGGTCCCAAACAGGGCGATGGAGAGAGTCAAACTCTGCATGAGGAGGTTGGTTCAACACGAGCATTGCAGTGTAAAACTCACAACAAAACCACAAACTCATAAAAAAAAGAATACAGTGGCCGAACACAGCAGGTTAAGATATTATGAACACAGGAAGTAAACAAGAGGTAAACACAAACTACATGCAACAAGACAACAGGACGGTGAAGAAGTGGACACCGGCACACAGACTGCTGAACACAAAACAAATGGGAGTGAATAATGAAAATAAAACGTTTACTGTCAGAGGTCTGACAGCTCTCAACTCCATGCACATCTAAGTAAACACTCAAGTATAGGCCCCAAACAACTTTGTGAACCTTTAGTGAGGATATCTTATATGTCAGTTTCGTCACTTTGTGGATTATAAGAAAGTGTTGTTTTAATCAAAACCCTATCTGCATGAACAATATCAACAGACGCTGAAATTTAGGATCTACAGATAATTTGATAGCTGCAGTAAAAAGTCATTAGTTGATGTTTTTACACGGGACATTGACTCATGTTAGCACACTGAGATGTGTACAACTCAACTGCAAGTTACAAAAGGGGTATAACGTCATCATGTTCCTGTTAACACCAGAATTTACTTCTGCTATAGGCATAATATAGTTTTGAAATTAGTTCTGACTTCATGATTCTCACAAATCATCGTCTGGTCACATGAGGTTGGTACGGGTTACCATGGCTACGAGGCTCTCAGGAAGTGATAACGTAAATTGCTGCTCAGTGTGTCTGAAAAGATACATACTACTGTTTATTCACACGAAAGTATATTGCACAATAGTACACATATTGAGTGTGTAGTGCATAGTATGTAATTTCGGACGCAGCCATAATGTTTATTATAGCAATATTTTTATCTGGATGAAACTGAAATACATTGTCTAAGAAATATTGAAATGTCAGTGAAAAGGCTAATTCTCTAATCTTTATATGGACCACAAATGCAGGAATACGTGTACTGTGTCAACAGATATTTTAGGCCTTACTGAATAGTTTTCAGATTTTATTTTTAGTCTGCCTGAAGATCTAACTATATAAAGTGAGGAATCTCTGTCTGTTGGTCTGTATGTCCTTTGCATATCTCAAGAACCGCTCATCTAATCGACTTCACCCGTGGCGGGTGTATTGCTCCGGACCCAAGGGACTGCAGTGTTGAATGTGCTATAACAATAAAAATTATGTTTTGACCTGTAACTTTTTAACCATAAGTCTCAAGGCGAAAATTATTTTCAAAGAATTTTTTTTCCCTTCATTCTGTGGCTTCCGACGAGTTTATCCATTTTAGCCACGCCCAGTTGAGTCTCGATAGATTTTCCACCATTTTTAATTGGGTCCAAATCAAATTTTTTGCTACTCCTTCTACAAATTTTGAGCAATTTTCACCAAATTTGGTACAGAACATCTCTGGACCAAGCTGGAAATAGTTAGTTTTTTGGATTGTTGGTGTTTCATACAGTTTTGCTACAGCTGACCCTCTAATTTAGCTCAAATGCTGTGGGCAGGGCTTATATTACAAAAAATGTCATATGTCCTGAACGCTTTGTGCTATTGCAACCACATTTGGTGGACATGTGTAGATATGATGTCTGAGTGGCCATGACAAATTTGGTGCCATTTGACCAATAGGTGGCGCTGTAGCAGCATCATTAATCTATAAAGGAAGGAAACTCTATCTGTATATGCATGTATGACTGCTCTTCGCATATCTCGAGAACCGTTCAGCTTCTGTAACAAGTCAATGTTTTGTTTTGGTTGATTATGTAAATGACTTAAACAATTTACCGATTATCAAAATAGTTTTCTCATCAATAATTTTAGCACAAAATATTTAGATTTTCTGATAACAAAATATTCAAAAATGTTGGTACAATAATCTTATAGTTTTAAACATTTCCATGGTACTAAAATACATTAAAAGCCTCAAAGATATTAGGTTTTCTACTAAATGGGAATACTGTATATACAGTGAATATTGTAGTACTGCTACTCTAGCAACCGGTGGCAGAGTATAAGGAGACAAAACAGATACAAAAAATAATAAGAGGAGCCTGTCGGGATGAGTGCATGTGACAGGATGTCTGACAAGTAACACTGATGGGGTGTCAGAAAAGGGTGGGGGTGGGGTGTGGGGGTTGAATTTACGTCGCTGGTGCTGCAGAGGATCTATGTCTGTAACTATGGCAACATGACAGTCAACTACACTGACAGTATGAAGCGACATGATGGGATGAATTATTGGTGCAATACTGCTTTATGGCGATTTCTCCATTCTCCTGTCCACACAACCCTCAGCAGGGTTTTACACCTGATTCTCATCAAGTAGATAAAGATTTGAGACAAAGTGTGTGTGCGTGTGTGTTTGTGTGTGTGTGTGTGTTTGTGTGTGTGTGTGTGTGTGTGTGTGTATGTGTGTGTGTGTGTGTGTGTGTGTGTGTGTGTGAAAAAGAGAGGAAGAAAGAGAAGATGGAGGTGGACAACAGCATTAAGCAGAGATATCCCCTGATTTAGTCGCGCCATTTGGGATCCAAATTTGAAAGAACATTTTGAAAACCTCCAAAGTGGCTATTTTTAAAGTCTGGCACACAAACTGTAGCTTCCTTTATGTTTTCTTGTCGGATGATGTGTCAGCTGGAGAATACATGAAATAGCAGGTACAAATTTGCTTCAGTTCAATCCAGTGTGATTTGCCTCATCAGTAGCAAACTCACAAATGAAGACAACATTGCAACTTATACTTGAATGTTTACCCAGTCCCTTGGTGAGTTGATTGGAATTAGTTCACATTAATGTCTTGTCAAGACATAAAAATGGAAGGATTGGAGGATGGGATGGTGGATGAGCAGAGGGAGACAAACTCACAACCTGAAATGTCACGCCGTGGGTATCACCCTTAGTCCTGCGCTCCTAGCACTCTGAGGAAACAAACACACATTCAGCAATGAGACGACAGTACACCCAAGCATGGGAGGAGATATCAAGATGAATTTGAAATCCAGTATGAACAGAAAAACGACAAAAGAGAGAGAGGAAATGAAAAAAGCAGATAGCAAGAGAAAAAGAAAAAAAAAGACGAATCTTCAGAGATGCCAACCCCAAAATGGAGACTGTCACGGCAATTTGTTTTAAGACTAACAAGCCAGACAATGTGCAGAGAAAAATAATTTATTGTCAGTGACATGATGGCACCCCTGAAGCAGAGAGAGCAGAGAAGCAGACTGACAGAGTTCTGACTCACGGCCAGTAGTGGGAGGAGCAGTAGCAGCAGTAGTGCTTGTAGGAGAGGAAAGGGCATTGGACAAGGACACGTGACTAGGACTAGAAACATGGGTTACATCCTGGGTCTGGCTGGTGGTGGATGATTGGCGTCTCAGAGCCCCCGCCCCCTGAAAGGAGGTGCCACTCTTGAAGGTGTTGACTACGTCAATCTGTGGGAGGAGAGCGGGACAGGAGAGGACAAATGGCTGCTCAGAGTGACAGAGACCAAATGGCAACACAGGTTGACTGGTGGTTAGGGAGTACAAAGTGTCTCAATCATGACACGATGGGGGGACGGACAGCTAAAGGTCAGGGTGGAGTGGCCCCTCAACGAAATGGTGAATATGACTGAAAGGGTTAGTTCAACCAAATTACAAAAAACATTTCTCTTACCTCGTCTCAAGATATCTGTCCCCACCCAAAAACAACGGAGGTAAATGAGTTTTTCAATGCTCACAGCATTGAAAAAAAACAAAAGCAACGTGTTTTTCCAGAAATTATGTCCCACTCTGCTCTACAAATAATCCACAAATCTCACTGTGAACAGTTTTTATTGGAACTACTTTGTACTGAGGAAGTAGTCCAGTATCCAGACTAATGGGGCAATTACTTGTGGAAAGAGGCGTTGCTGGTGAATATTTCAAGTGTAATTTTTCAATGTTGTCGGCACCACAGAACGAAATTTCATTCACCTCCTTTGCATATGCATATGGGTGCCCGGTAGCAGAAATCCCAGAAGCAGAAATTTCATAAACCTAAACAAATAGAACCAAAACTATCTGCACAGCTTGATGCCATAAGAGGTAAGACAGACAATGAGTTTGCTAATTTGCGTGATCAGACCCTTTAGAAGACTGGCTAGCCGATATGTAGCATACAGATGCAGCCATTTAGTTCATTCAACGTATTTTGTCCGGTGGCATCTCCACTCAGTTACTTCAGGAATTAGAGAAAAACTATGGTTTTAGCACAACTTTTGTACAATGTTGCAATTCTATTGATTATGATGAAATTGTGCTCACTAAGTCATTACTTACGTTTAGAGGGTGGCGACATCGACAACAGCCACAAGTGGTCAGACGATTAAACAGGTTGCCAGATTTGTTAAACCACCTTATTTTGCCTTAAAAGTAAAACGGAGTGCCCATAAATTGTCGCTAATAATCCGCCATGACATAGGAAACCCAAAAGCCCCCAGGAAGAGCGCCGGGCTTTGAAGCAAATATTCGTAGATGCCAAACGGCGGTACTGCAACTTCCGTGTCCATCACGTATCGCCATTTGGCCCAAAAATACTTTTTCCCATAGAAGTACATTGGGAAAGAGACGTGTAACGTAATTTTTTTTAGGTAAATCAACTTCCCAGAACAAACACTTGAATAGCCCTTATTTAAATCATTAGGTCAAAGCTGAACCAGGAAGTCGGTCTTTAATTTGTGATAAATGTTTACAATGTTTGTGTTGTAATTTTCTAGTCTGTCTTCTTTTTCTAATCAGAGGGTTTGTTTAAAACCTGTTTGATCTTCCGACCACTCTTGCCTGTTTCCCTGTTGGACCTATTTTTATTGATGTCACTGCAATTCAAAATCTGCTACTTCAGTTGTAATAAACCACAGTTTTCCTTTAATACTGAAAACCTGAATTTCTACAGTCTCTTAACCATGTTTGGCTGCCTCTGTAGGATGTCGAGGGATAGCTCCACCCTGGACCGTTAGTGACACATCAGTGAGATGAAATCAAGTCCAACACACATGCAAAACTGCCTTAAATATCACAGTGATAACGGTGTGCAGAGTTGGTCACAGTGATAACAACAATTCAGCGACTATGTCCAGTTGCGCTTAACCCTCGAGGTTTGACCGTCGATCTTCCACGGGTCCACACAGGTGATCGCCTCAGTCCAGTGAGAGAAAGCTGCATCTTCACATACCTAAATAAACCATCTTGAGATAAAATTGCTTTAAAGCTGTTACTGACTAACGTGAAGAACATAAAACAGTCTACTTCTTCTTAGGGTTAAGCTTCTCAGGTAATGTCTGAAGTGGTGCGACTTCCTAATGAAAATGGATTATATGACAAAGACAGACAAAAAGTAAAACAAAAAGCCATCTCAGAAAACATCACAGTTGAAATTTTAACTTGAGGGTGTTTATTTGACTACACAAAACCTTACATTTTTATTATTAAGTAAAGATATGAGTGATTAAGAGTGTTTAAATACAATTTTTGAATATCCATATATTCTTTCTTTCAGGCAGAATCAGTCCAGCAACATGACACAACGAATCGTAACACGGGGGTTGAACTTGTGTCCTCACCTGAGTCTGAATGCGGTTGAGTCCTCTGAACCAGAGGATCTGTCCTCTCCTCAGCTCCCTCTCTGCGTGGTCAATCTCATCGTTGTCTTCATTTACATCCTCCTCTGGCATCTCATCTTTCCGAGTTAACTGGCCCGCCCTCCGCAGGAAGCGCAACTTGCTATTAGGTACGGAGGCTATTACCTAACCCACAGAGAAGACAGAGCACTGGGTCAAAAGGAAAGGTGACGAGCATACAGCACAGTACAGAGGAAAAGTAAAACATGGAAAACTAGAATTAAATCAAGAAAAAACAGGCACACCGGGAAAACAGAAAGACAGAAACAGATGAGCTTGCTTGTTACCTGTCCCCAGACAAGCTCTCCCAGCCCGAGGAAAACACACCACATCCACTTTTCCAGGTCCAGAGGTATACAGCTGAATGGCTTCCCTCCAAACTGCACAATCACAATCTACACAAGGCAAAGCGCAAGCCATGAAATTATATCATATCTAATGTATGACAAAATCAAATAATTTGCATCTGCTTACCTGCATAGCAAAGGTGCCAAAAACAATAGTGCAGAAGATGGGGTTCCTGAAGATACCATCGAAGACGTTCCTCTCTCCGTGGATTTTGCGGGCATTTATTTCGTTGAAGAGCTGCATCATGACGAAGGTGTTGAAGATGATGGTGTAGTGCTCGGATGGAGGAGCGTGGAGGGGAGCGTTACGCCCGCTGTCAATATCAAAGATCTTCTCACCTACAGGGGGTAAAAAAAAATAGATAATTAGTATGATGTCATTAACTTTGAACCCATTTTATGTCACATCCTTAAAGTACAGAACCCCTGGTCTACCGCAGAGCAAAATTACAGTCCGTACCAACAAAGAGCAGTGTGAAGATGATGATGAGCTGATAGACTCCGTGTCCCAGGATGTTCTTTGTCATGGTGCTGGAGATCAGGGGCTTGTTGCGGCCGTATGGCTTCCTTCTCAGCAGAGACTCTGTGGGAGGCTCTGTGGCCAGGGCCAGAGACGCAAAAGTATCCATGATCAGATTCACCCACAACATCTGCACGGCCTTCAGGGGAGAGTCCTGCGGAAACACAAGGGAAATTGCAATTAAAAACCAATAACGTCAAGGGGCGCTTTCATAAGCCACAGTACGTTTGGCTAGTCTGAATCAGAGTGAAATTGATTCTTTTGGTTTGTTTTCTATTTAGTCTGTTTCGGTTTCACAGTGCACAGAATAAAGCGGACCAAATAAATAAAATTGTTTGCTGAAGGGCGTGTAGGAAGGAGCAAATTTAACTTTTTCGTCTTGAGAGCTGCCACTTCTATGCAGGGAATGGTGGACTTTGAAATATTGCTGTCGGAGTGTTTTCACTTTGACTCCGTACTGATCTACTTTGGGCATGAATCCCTTCACCTCCAGTTTATCTTCAATGACTTTATAAACGTCACTATTTGATGTCAAGCTAACATCACCACTCATGTTGACCTGTCATATACCTGTGTCCGTCTGAACAAATGCCTGCTCAGGCAGCCTGCGTTTTGGTTAGCTTCGAAAAGGTCCAAGACCACCTCTCGCCATCAGTCTCGGACCGGTTGTTTTGGTCTGCACCAGAGTACGATGACTGAGTTCACAACTGACCAAACAAACCGCACCAGATTTCTATTGAAGCGGACTACATGTCGGCTTGTGAAGGCGCCCTAATAACCAATACTTCTACTGTAACTAATTAACTTTTTCACACACTTATGTTTCACACACACACACACACACACACACACACACACACACACACACACGCCTCTGACCTGTGTGATGCAGGCGCCAGTGAAAGCCACAATGACGGCCACAACGTTGACAGTAAGCTGGAACTGAAGAAACTTGGAGATGCTGTCATACACGTTCCGGCCCCACATTACTGCTTTAACGATGCTGCTGAAGTTATCATCAGTCAGAATGATATCTGACGCCTCCTTGGCCACATCTGTACCAGCAATACCCTGGAGAAGAGCAGAAAAGGTGCAGTTAGAAACAAAGTAGAATCTAATGCATCATACTGCACTATTCCTCAACCAACACTTGAAAAATGAAAGAATCTGTCCAACCTCTGCAGCCACTCGAAAAAAACTGGACTCTTGACATGTGTCAGCTCTGATGATGCGGACTAATTAAGGGGTCAGTGTGTGTGTGTGTTGATGGTCCATATTTATGGGAGGAGCAGGACACCCTTCTTGATATTCTGTCATCTTTGGTGAGTTACAGGACAGAGTGACAGGGTGACAGGGTGACAGGGTGACAGGGTGACAGGGTGACAGGGTGACAGGGTGACAGGGTGCAGCACCTCATAAACAGTGCTCAATTGTGGTGATAGAAAAAATGCTACATGTGAGGACATGTTTGTGACTATGTTCCATTCAATTAACCCGTGTAGGAGAGCTTTGGCAGGGTTGAAATATCAGATTACATACACACACACACACACACAAGTAGACAAAACTAATTTCACACTGAATATTAAAGGTAGTGTTGGTAAGGATTTTAGAAACATTTTTTTGGTATTTTGTTGAAATTCTCTTTGCATCCCGACAGCTTTCAATAAATCAAATGCTCTGACAAAAAAAATGGTATCTGTGGATGTCTCATGCCTGTATTAATCCCGTCCAATGATTTCATTCGGCCCAAATGTAATGATTGGACGGGCTACCTGCCTGTCTACCTGCTTGCGTACAAACAATAGCCATGCTTGTTGTTTACATTCATTATGATATTTTTATGTTCGGATGATAATAGTGGGGGTGTGGGTTTGGAGGGAGACCTGAAGGGATGGACTATCCGTGTTGCTGACTTGGCGCCTTTTTCCTCTAGATTTAGTGACTTTTGGAGCTAGTGCTGCTAGCTTCTTTCATTGGAAAAGAGTTTACAATACTGGGCTCGGTTTTTAGGTTGGATCATATTTAAAATCTATTGTACACTCTAGTTTCTCACGATTACCGACCTTGCCTTTAAAGGACCACATTTGTGGTTTCACCCGGCGAGCCAAGAAACCATTACCAGTTTACACCTTATGTATGGGGGTATGTGGAAAGACTGTGGAGTAGCCCAGGTTATTTGAAAAAATAGAAATCATGATTTGTGTTTAGGAGGAAAATGAACACACAAATATGTGAGGCTGATCTTTAGTATTTTAAATGTACATCTATTATCACAATAGACAATTAATTAACAACCAGTTTAAAATCACTTAAAATGAGCACATTTGGAACAACACAGATGGTGTCAATGAAGAGGTGCTTGAGCTCATCTGGTAGGGCCATGGAGTCATGACAAAAAAAGGTTGGGAACCACAGCCTTACATTATCGGACCAAGGAGGAAAAGGTGCTGTGGATGAGCCAAATATGGGCCAAAATATTTAATTTCTGAGGAGAGGAATAACAGCTGAATAACAAATAAATATAAAGCTGTGAGTTACAAGAAAGATTCAGTGTTGTTTGTTTTTTCTGTTTTTCAGTAGTTAGTAGAAGAGTATTCTGTACTGCAGATAAATTGTGTGAGCTAGCAGAGATCCACTAGGGGGAGCTCCTAATCTACACAGCCAGAGGCAGAGTGCCTGAGAAGAAACCCTACACACTACAGAGGTGAAGAAGATATCTGCAGATGTTGACCGAGTTCAATCTCAAAAGGAAGCAAGCAAGGCAGAAAATTATACAACCAAGAATGTACAAGAAAATAGGGTTTACTCACCATGGCGAAGCCGACATCAGCTTTCTTTAGTGCAGGTCCATCGTTGGTTCCATCTCCTGTCACAGCCACCACCTGCCTCTGCTCTGCTACAGTACTGTCAATAATGCCTGTCAAACACACATATATTGTACAGAGCATCTGAAAGACAACACAACCCTTCGAGATCTTGTGTACGTACAATAATCTTGACTGAATAATATCAGTTATTTACTGCCTTTTGCAAAACTAAACGCAAAATCTTACCAAGTATATTGTTCTAATTAATAGTCAAAATATCTCATAACACTTAATATAAGACACAATCACCTAATAAGTAACATTTCAGTGAGGTGTAGGGATTTGTTTCAGACAATACAACTTGAATACCTTGCTAAGTAAAATCACAGGCTTATTATAACACACAACACCTCCTAATACTCAGCTTTCCCTGTTAATTTTAAGATATAAATAAATAAATATTATATCTTATTTCAAGAAATCTTACCAAGCGAAATTTCACTTGCTCCATTGGCAGATTGTTTTTACTTATTACAAGCAAAAACACTTATTTTTGAAGTGGCCTTTTCTCCAGTGTGACAAATGATATAAACAATACAGTACACGACCAATGTAAAAACAAGGCGAGTTTCATTTTGATCAACAGCAATGAATATGAAATAGGGCAACCAGCTCACCTTTGACGAGTGTGTGTTTGTCGGTTGGGGAAGATCTGGCCAGAACTCGGAGTTTAGGCCAAACCTTGTCAATGCGCTCCTGCTCCACCTGGGCACGCACAGACAGACAGAAATAAAAGGACAAGTGGTTGTGATTTTAGGTTTAGAGAAGTTATCTTTCTTTCTCCTGAGCTCAGCCTCTCTCATACTCGGGCTCACTGTGACAGTAGTTACTGTACCTCTCCTTTCTCATTACGGATCCTCCTGTTGAACTCTTTGCCATCGATACAGATGAAGTCCTCTCCGGGGTGGATGATACCACACTTGATGGCTATGGCCCTGGCTGTGTTTATGTTGTCTCCCGTCACCATGCGCACTGTGATGCCTGCACGCTGGCACTTCAGGATCGCATCAGGCACCTAAAGAGTGATACATAAATTTCATAAAATTCATTTGTAGTCATGTTTTCTGGCCACCTGATGAATATAAAGTCCAATATTCACTCTCCTTTTAGCTCTGTTTTGGTTTCCACTAACTCCTGAGAGAAATATCTGGCTCTGTTCTTCTATGTTCACCAGCTAGTCGCAAACTGCCATTTGGTGCTGCGTAGGTAACATACAGTATGTTTTTAGGGCTTTATTGCTGCAACAGCTGCCTGCTGCAAACACAAACAATGCTACGGAGAGCAATGAGACTGTGTTTAAACTTGTTTCTATTTTAATCTTGCTTTATTTCCACATCTATGCACATATGTCTCCACGATTGTATGTGTATATATGTCTGTCTTTGTGAAGCACTTTGGTGCAAAACCCACTTGCTTATATAAATGATAATAAAATAGGTAATTCTCCTTGTCACTTTGATCAACCCCTTTCACATACAAGTCATGTGATCCATTGTTACAATATAATGTGTTAATTATAGCCGCTTTAAGAACATATACCAGTAGAGCTGCGACGATTAATTGATTAGTTGTCAAGTATTAAATTAATCGTAAACTATCTTGATAATCGATTAATCAGTTTAAAGTAATTTTTTAAGAAAAAAAAGAAAGAAATTCTTCAATTCCAGCTTCTTAAATGGGAATATTTTCTGGTTTCTTTTCTCCTCTGTGACAGTAAATATGAATATCTTTGAGTTGTGGACAAAACAAGACATTTGAGGACGTCATCTTGGGTTTGAGGAAACACTGATCGACATTTTTCACCATTTTCTGACATTTTGTAGACCAAACAACTAATCGATTAATCGAGAAAATAATCGACAATGAAAATAATTGTTAGTTGCAGCCCTATATACCAATAGCAACAATACAGCTATCTTTGACAGACAAAACATGCACATACAGAACAAATATAACTCCATTATACTTTTATTTTATCAGAACAATATTCTGCTGCCTTGGTCCCTTTTGGTATTAGCAAGATATATAACGAGGTATTTTATCTTCATCTCTTTTTTCCCTCCGGATGTTAGTCTAGTGGAATAGCTGGGAGAAGTTACTGCATGGAGATTGATCTGTGGTAGAGCCAGCTGGCAAGAGCAGAGTATTAATTCAGAAACACATCTTCCTCCTGACAAAGGTCAGTGTGGGCGAGCACTGCACTCCAAACCCACACACAAACAAACGTGTGCACATACAGTAGCAGCAACTCACATCCATTTGCACATACACACACACGCCTGGGACTCTATATCTTTTTCTCTCTGACAAACACGGAGGCAGGAATATGCATACTTTCCACCTTACGCTCAGACACTTGGGCATATTGCACATACACATGAAAAAGCATGCTTGTACTCTCATACACACACACGCAAAACGTACGACGCAAGACCAAATGCATCCATCACTACAATGTGTAAATATATTGGACATTAAAGTACCAAATCAAGCTGGTCATGCCTGTAAAACTCGAAGGATTTAACTAATTCAAAGGGAGTGGATTACAAAGTAAATCTATACAGTGGAGGAGGTCTTTAATGAGCTGTGGGTTAAACAAACAGAAGCACATCATTTCATCCTACTTCACATCTTGCAATCATAATGTATGCCGTAGAAAGCTTTAAAGCAAAACTATGTAACTTTTTCTTGACAGCGGGCACATGTGATATAAATACTAAAAGCTAATATAACAGTAGCACAAGTGGAGAAACATTGAGGGTCAGTAAGCTGACTCTGTAACAAACAAACTCCGTATTTCCTTGAAGTTTGATAACATTAGCCACCATAAGCTACTGGTCATACCAGACCAAATAAGGCTGCAGCTGCAAAACCCCTGAGAGTATTGAAGTGAGCAGCAGGGGTGTGTTTTATTGCTTCTCAATTCAACTAATTCGTAAAAGAAATAATGTGTTATTTCTTCCGTCAAAAGTGACATAGTATTACTTTAAAGATCAGAAGTGCAATGTCAAATGAATTGCTTTTAAGTATTCAAATTTTCAACAGAAAGCATTCAAAGTATAGAAAATATTTTAAGGACATTAGAAAAAGAACAACCAGATATGCTTTCATTTAGATTACGGTAAAAGGACTACATGTAGTCATGTAGAAGCCAAACTAGCTTTTCACCTCATTACTTAAACAAAATAAAATAGTAAATAAAAATAACATGAATTCTGGTGATAATTTCCAACCAATTTCTCCCTGAGGAAAAGGTCAAGAAGGTTGAATATTTCTTGAAATTGACAACAATATTATTCGCACTTAGAGGCCTATTAACATCAGTATTCATACATGTGCTGAGTTGATCAAATTGGTGTTAAACTAGTAAACTCTTACAAAAAGCACAAGCTACATTAATTCATTAGAAGTCAGTTTTACATAATATGATCTCACAAAATAAAGAAGCTTTCTGAGTTAATATTGTGGCACATTGAGCAAGTTATTACATCCTGCTTTCTCTGCTCCCACCAAGTCATTGTTATCAAGATATCAAGTTCCCGTCTGCCTATCCGTCATCCCTGCTGTCTGTTTTCCTTTGGATTCCCACTGCTCTAGTTGACTGGTCATCCGAAAGAGGAGGTGGAGAAGAGTGGAGGCTTATTAAAAATACAATCTGGCCCGACAGAGGAAGAGGGCAGGAGGCTAGTAGGTGAGACTGAAAAACAAGCCTCTCGTGTCTCTAATACGGATCTGGTTACACTCTCGTTTTCCTCCGTTTCTCCTCTTACCCATCTCCCTTCTCCTGCGGTCCGACATCCCTCTGACATGAATCAGATTTTGAATCTGTTTATCTTTCTCTGCCTCTTCTCTTTCTTCCCCCTCTACCCCTCTCTCTCTCCTCTCTTGTCTCTCTTGGGGCAACCCTACAGAGCAGCTAGTTATTAAAAGATTCTGGAGGAAGAAATTTGAGACTAATAAACAAACCCAAAACATGTTTACCACTCTGTGTGACCTTTTTAGCAGAGCGGAAAGTCATCTCATTTCCAATATTAGCCAGTCTTACTGAGAGACCTGGAAAGATGCTACTGGAGTGCAGCAGTTCACGGCTTTTCCACATCAGTTATCGAAAATGTCAGATGTTAAGTGACTTCTGTGGTGGAAGAGAAGGGAAATGCTGCAAACTGCCAGGCTTGGAGCAATGCAATGGACTATATTAACAACTTCAGTGTGCATTAAGAGATCACAAATGTTGCAGCATTTGCAGAAATATGCATTATTGCATGTCCAATATTCAGCTTTTTCCTGCATATCTGAGTTTTGAATTAAGATTTTGATTCGTTTCAGGACAACTCTATATAGTTTGCTTAAATATACAACCTTAAAACCTAAGAACTGTCTCTCTTGTCTCTATGTAGTGCAGGCTCTGTTCGTATCTGCATATTTTTACATTGCTTTTATCGTTGATTGTATTTTTTTGTGCTTTAATTATTGACTAGGGGACTAGAGATGAAATTTAGCCTTCCTGGCTAACTCTAATATGTACTCTCACTGTCAAATAGAGCAATAAACTAAAACTAAACTAAGAAACTAAATAACAGTGTGATACAAAAAGAGTTTCTCATTAGCTCGTCTAGTTGTTACTGATCGTTTGCTTACTTATTTATTTTATGTAGGTCTGTTCAGATGCTTGCATAACTCAGCTTCAGACAGAAAGAAAGAGAAAAGCGTAGTGAGAGAGAAAGGTATGTGCAGAGAAAGTCTAAAGAAAAAGAGAGCAACCAGAGAAAGGTGAAAGTCAAACCCTACGACACGGAGAGAAGTGGAAACGAAAAATCATGGTGGGGAGAGGTTGAATGAGAGCCCTTGTTAGAGACTGAGGAGGGGGATGGAAAAAAAGATGAAAGGAGGAAGTTGAATAATGCAGTAGTCAGTTAGCTTCCTGCTTCTCTGTACCTGCACAGGAGCTGTCAAGTGAGGTCAGTTTCCTGCTGTACACAGATACCTCTTTCCACTCCACTTTCTTTCTCCTTTTCTTCAAGTGAAATTCATCATAAAAGACTTGAAATAATTTCTTTATGCATCACTTCCTGGATTTCTATAAATTGTTTGTTGTGGTTGCCTTCAACAGAGCTGAAAGAAGTACTCAAAGTAAAAATGAGCAATAAGACAAACGGAAAAATACTAAAGTAAAAGTGCTGCAGTCAAATTACAGTGAATTATAAAACTATATATTATTTAATAAGTTAGGGAATAAGTATAGCAAGTCAGAAATGTAAGTCTCAAATGTCAAAAGTCTGTTAAGAAAGAGAATTCAAAGAGTGTTCAAATTGAATTAATGATGCATTAACATTTAATAAAAATGTTAATGTTGTCAATGGCCCGGGTGGAGCTACAGTAGTGTCACTACTTTATTGCAGTTAGGGAGTTTAAACTCCAGCAATGCATCACATTGTCACCGTTGGATGCAAACCTTGCACCATGTCTCCAAATTAGTTTTTAGATTACGTACTCCTCTGTAGGTTGAGAGAATGTTTTAACCTCTTACCCTTTATTAAACTGTCTTTCATAGTTCCTTAAAGATGACATTTTGGAGATTCTTTCCCAATATTTTGTGATCTTATTTTATTTTGAATATAAAATGTTCATCTGCAAACTGACAAGTAAACACTAGTTAAAACTAATTGTCCTTATAAATCAAGAATATCTTTTGGTTTGAACACGTCCACGCCTCAATATCTACGACGGTATCTCACCAGCCAACCAGCAATTGCACGTTTGAGGACCCAATGTAATGAATCAATATATTAAATAAAATATCTATATCATAAAATATATTCACAATATTCAACATCGTAGCTGCAACACATATAAGTAGCAACTGCATGTTTTATATTATAATATTATTATATTAATAATGTTAATATAATAATATTAGTAACGTACGGAAAGTGAACAGCTCACGTTCAGGCTTAAATCAGGTAAAGCTGATCGGCCCAGCTCAAGGGTGCATTTCATCAATCAATAATCATTTAGTGAGGCAATCATCTGTGAAGCAACACACACACACACACACACACACACACACACACACACACGCATGCATGCACGCTGGCACGCACGCACACGTCTTTCACAATGACACATGACCCCTCTTATAAAAAGGTAGCGACCAGGTTACATCGCTGTCTCCGTCTCTCTGCTCTGCTCTCTGCCTGTGTCATGGATGTACAAAGAGCTGCAGGTCTGTGTATCTGTTTGTCAGAGGGGAGGAGGTGAGCCCCAAACACACATAATGACGCAGAGCAGAGTGGCCACATGGAACAGGATGACGCTTACGCTTCAGAAGCGATCTCTAAATTAATTATTATTAGTATACGTTATTTATTTGTGTAAATCTTCTTATATTTTAAAAAAGAAATTACAATTGTATTAAAAAAATAATCAACATCTATCTAAATTAATTTCATGTCTCATAATTTATCTATATAATTTTGAACAGTTGTACAGTATGTCTGCTCTTGTAACAAGATGTCTTCTATGCAATTACTCAAAAAAGCAAGAAGATTTTGTCAGATATGACAGAGTTGTATGTAGAAAAGTCTAAACATATTCACTCCCGAGGAGGACACACCAGTGACCACCTTGCTGGTACTGCAGCGTGCAGTATAGCCTATTTACCCAACATCCTTTAATCCTCCCAGTATGTCACTAAAGAATCTAACACTGTCCTACCTCTGGCCTGACAGGGTCCTCTATCCCAACAACACAGATGGCGGTGAGGTCATTGAGGATGTTGTTCTCCTCGTCCCAGGAGGGCTCAGGATCACTGGAGAAGTCACGGTACGCCACGCAGATGGTCCTCAGGCCATCACACGCCATGGGCTCGATCACCTTCTTCACCATCTCATCTTTGTCCCGTGGACGGAAAACCCTCACCTCACCCACCTCGCTCAGGATATGGCTGCATCTGTAATTAACGGTGGAGCGGTGGGATGAGGGTGTTTTAAATCATGTATTGTAACTTTGGTATTGTCAGAGTCGTGTGTCAAAATGACCCAACATGGAAAACCAAATATACTGTACAAGAATCCTGGCCTGTGCACCCACTTCAGACAGTACTGAATGTTAAATGCAGTCTTTTAATCGTAGAGACTTTGAATGAACAGAAAACAATGGTTATGGATGCATGATCCTTCCCATTGTGGTCAAATGGCTCATGAGTGTCTAACGACCTCTGGGCCATGAGAGTGGACCAACTGCACCACTAGAGCACTGCCTAAATTACTATTGTAGCCAAAATACATTAACTTCTTATTTACAGTAAATTGATTCCTCAGTAGCTAAATAAAATGAATATAAAAATGGAAAATAAAAATGTGGCATAAAGGGCAACTCAAAGATCTGGATCAAATTCACCCCCTGTGAGCCATTTAAAAAAGCAAATGAACTGTAATTTGTGTAAAAGTCATTTTAGGATTTTTTCAGTTTGGACAAAAATGTGTGTATAACCTCATATATTAAGCTGTTTGTAGCTTAATCTGTTACCTACTTTTGTTAAATGTGTTAAATCCACAGTGTAACAGCCGTTTATACAAATTGAATGTTTCATTTTAATGTCATTTGCTGTAAAAAGAGAATTTCCGCTCCTTCCTTCAGTGAGTGCAGGAAGCTTTTAAACTGTGTCTCGTGTTTTTCTCAGAGTTACTCATTTGGTACTGTAGTTATTGTAATATTCTGTAAAAAGTCACAGTTGTGTGACCTTCTAGTGGAAATTCAGCCCACTCTCTCTGCTGAGGGAATGTGCAATAGGATATACCCTCAAGTACATTATGTACTCGAAATGGATTAGATATATATTTGGTAAAAAAAAAGAAAAAATCAGCACTTGATTATATCACATTACTGTACAACAAGGTTATGTGCTGCTATTAATATCAGAATCATCTCATTTTAATCACAAAACCAGACTCACTTCTTGAGGACGATCTCAGAGGCTCCCTTGCTGTACATGCGGAAGCTCCCATCAGGCAATTTGACGACGGTGCTCATGGACTTCCTGACAGAGTTGAAGGTGTAGACTTTGTAAAGCTTCTCCTCTGGGATCTGGTTTCTTATTGGCTGGTAATCCCGCTTCAGGTCTAACACCAATCCCAGCAGGCCGCACTCCGTCTTGTTGCCCACCTGCTTCGGCAGACCGCCTTCCTTATCTGGGGGCTGGAGGAGGGAAGAGGAAGAGATTTTCGGATGTTTAGTTCTACTTTCAGCCTCATTTTAAATGCTTTCATGCGTTTATAATTTTATTACATCAATAGTGGTGTTTTCTGATTTGGCAAATAAAGAAAATCCAGTATGGAGACTCTCAAGTCTTCAACTGAATACGTTTTAGGAACAAACACTCAACACTGTTTGTTCTGTGATCTATTCAATCAATGAGATTCTCTTTTCTTCAGCGCTGGAAATAGCTGCTAGTGATAATTAACCAGCTAGCAGGTGAAAGGGTTGCTCTGTGTGGGAGTTGTGGGAGATGAGTTAGATGGAATCAAATTTGGATGGTCTTATTTCAGGCACACGGCTCAACCCATCGCAATCTGTAATTGTACACTTGGAACCATGTTTTTCTCCGGTTCGGTAAACATCTCAGTATCCACATTTCTACATGAAGACATGGATTGTGCGAGAACGATAGACACAGCCGCACTGGGTGACAAGTTTTCTTTTTGTTTATTTTGTTACATAAAACATATAACACATGGTTGTGACAAAATATTTTTTTTTTAAATTACCAATTAACATGCAGATTATTTTCTTGATTAAGCGATTAATCGTTTAGTCTAAAAAATATCAGAACATGTTAAAAAAAGGGCTGTCAATCGATTCAAATATTTAATCGCGATTAATCGCATGATTGTCCATAGTTAATCATGATTAATCGCAAATTAATCACACATTTTTGTATCTGTTCAGGATGTACCTTAAAGGAAGATGTGTCAAGTATTTAATGCTCTTATCAACATGGGAGTGGACAATTATGCTGCTTTATGCAAATGTATGTATATATTGATTATTGGATATCACTTAACGACACAAAACAATGACAAATATTGTCCGGAAACCCTCACAGGTACTGCATTTAGTATAAAACAATATGCTCAAATCATAACATGGCAAACTGCAGCCCAACAGGCAACAACAGCTGTCAGTGTGTCAGTGTGCTGACTTGACTATGACTTGCCCCAAACTGCATGTGATTATCATAAAGTGGGCATGTCTGTAAAGGGGAGACTCGTGGGTACCCATAGAACCCATTTACATTCACATATCTTGAGGTCAGAGGTCAAGGGACCCCTTTGAAAATGGCCATGCCAGTTTTTCCTCACCAAAATCTTTTCTAACGCAAGTTGGGTCAATGCGTTAAAGAAATTAGTGCCGTTAAAACTAATTTGCGTTAACGCTTTATTATTGCGTTAACTTTGACAGCCCTAGTTAAAAAATAACTGGCCATCACAATATCCCAGAGCCCAAATAGAGATCCTCAAATTGCTTGTTTAGTCTAACTTACAGTCCAAAACCCAAATATACTCAATTCACTGCAATAGAATACAAAGAGAAGCAGCACATTTTTATTTTAAATAAGATGGAACAAACACTTTGATTAAAAAATCCATCACTCCATTATCAAATTTGTTGCTGATTAATTTGCTGATGATCGAATAGTGCGTTTACTCCGAGTAAAAGTGAAATGGTATACAGTATGTGATGTCAGTGGTGCAATTTCTCTACCTCTCAAAGCTTGAGTGTGTTTATCATCAGCCAACAGTAGAGCCTTTTACTGTAGGTTATGTGTGTGTGTGTGTGTGTGATATCTGTTCAAATCTGAGCACGTGGCTGTTCAGGTGCTACAGTATATGTGTGCAATTTGCGTACAAACACTCACTGTATGTGCAAGTGTGGTCAGCTTGTGGAAGACTAGGCGTTGCCATGGTAACACTGGGCAAAGCATACTTGGAAGGAGAGACTTGGGAGAAGAGAGGGTGCTCTCTCTCACTCTCTCTCTCTCTCTCTCTCTCTCTCTCTCTCTCTCTCTCTCCACCACTTGGGGATTCGTACTCTTTGGCTCAGATTCTCTTACAGGGTTTTCACTCATCTCACTTCACACGTGTCTTTGAATATTTCTGTGTCTCCCTCTTCATCTTTCCCCCAGTCCTTATACATTAGTATTTACCGCGTTTCACTTCATTTACTCGCTCACTCTAATCTGTCAACTCACATAGGAATACAAGCAATGAAGCATACTCTCCATATTCTCAATGTTTTCTATTTCAGCCACTGTGATTGAACAAATCTCATTATCGTCTATATCCTACACACACACACACACACACACACACACACACTTACCATTGTAGTGACACTGATGCTCATAAATCCGGACACATGTGAGAGTGTGCAATCCCTACTGTCATTATTCATAACATGCCTCTTCACATAATCACACACTCTCAAGCTGATATTCATTTTAGTTTGATGACAGACAGATGTGGGGATAAAAAATATGTTCTGTTGCTCTTCAGAAATGCTAATTGAGGAAATTAGGGCTGCAACTAGTGATTATTATCACTATTGATTAATCTGCTGATTATTTTTTCAATTAATTAATTAATTGTTTCATTAGAAAATGTCAGATAATTATTTATAACTTCCAGTATAACTTCCCAAGATAGAGCTCAAGGTGGTGTCTTCAAATACCTTATCTTATCCAACCATCAGTCAAAAAACCCAAAGATATTCAGTTTACTATCATATATGCAAAGAAAAGCAGCAAATCCTCACATTTGGGGAGCTAACAGAGGAACTTCTGCTTGAAAAATGACTGAAACGATTAATCAATGATTAAAATAGTGAATATAGTCTAGAGCTGCAACGATATACAGTTAATCAGCTATTCAATGAATCGCCAACTATTTTGATAATCGATTAATCGGATTGAGTCATTTTTTAAGAAAATAAAAAAGTCAAACATCTCTGATTCAGTTTTCTTTACTCCTCTATAACAGTAAACTGAATATCTTTGATTTGTGAAAAAAAACAAGACATTTGTGGACGTCATCTTGGACTTTGGGAAACACTGATCAACATTTTTCACCATTTTCTGACGTTTTATAGACCCAACAATTATTTAATTAATCGAGAAAACAATTAACAGATTAATTGACAATGAAAATCATTGTTATTTGCAGCCCTATACATATATATAATTTTCAGTTGTTTGACTGAACGTTTAATCAACTAATTGTTTCAGCTCTAACAGAAATGAGCACGACTTGGGCAACATGAATCTGTTGTAAATCTGAACAAGTAAGTAGATGTTGTTGTTAATCTGTATTGTAGAACGCTGTCATGTTTGTTCATTTGGACTGCTATTAGCTGGCACTGAGCTGAAACCTAGTCTCCCTGGGGTCTTGCTATATAGTACCTACTGTACAGTACATTGACAAGTACACTCACAGCTAAAGAACAGCACGCCAGGTACACTCTCTACACACACACACACACACACACCTACGCATACACACACACACACAACAACACAGTATGTCAAAAGCACACTGAACATAATGCGTCTGACTTGCTGCTAAGCAGACACCTTCAGTCTGTGCTATTTGCCCCAAAATAGATTGACTGCAGGCTTTTTGTTCTGCTTCTCAACAAGCCTCCAACCAAGATTAGATTTAAAAGGATAGCTTGGCATTTTCGACGTTTTGAATTTTTACTTTCTTGTTGTTGTTTTCTTCGCTCAGCACTCGCCGCAATGTGTTGGGAAAGATTCTGTATCGACAGCGTAGTTAATCACCTTAATGGCTTGTTGGAATTGGTGCACTCACACTCTCCATCTAATGGCCGTTCTTGTCCACCTGCTAACGAGGTTTTGATAGAGAATGCTAATAATGTGTTAATGTGCCTGACAAAGGCTTTAATATATTTCCATGCAGTGAATAAGAACATATTACTGAGATGCAATCTAGTATCTGAACCGAAGGTCTACGGAAGGTGTCGTGTAAAGGTTGTAAAACCCTTTGAGGCAAATTTGTTATTTTGGGTTATATCATTTAAAATTGACTTGACTTAACTTGAAATCAGCAATTTCAAGGTTTCATTTTTCTGTGTTTTGTAGTTTTAGTTTCAGTAAATCAAATGAAGCAAATAGGACTCTAAGCAATCAGTGGAAATGTGGCTACATATTGCAAAGCTTAATTCATCTGTCTAGTGAGTGATAGGTCTGCTTTTGATGTTTGCTTAATCAGCTCAAATTCTGAAACCACAATGTCTCCAGAAACAATGAATATTGATTCATTCAGGCTCAGACATATTCCACATGTCCCTGTAGCTGCAGCTGCTACGAGCAAGAGGTTGCAGCGGAGACGGGTTAGAGAGAAAAGTCATCTAAAATCTCATTAATCATTAAAACCCAATCAGAGCACTGGCCCATGTTCACCTAGTAATTGGACATATCTGGTTAATGTTCAGCTGTGTGTCTCACAGATACAGACAAGAGTATAAATACTTTATACCGAGTTTACGGTAAATAACAGAATGAATGCCTTTTCTTAATGACCAATGATTACATCAGGAAGACACTGGCTGTCATTGGCTAATGAGGGGATGGAACAAATGGTGTCATCTGCACTGTCTGCTAAGTGTTTGAGAGAATAGGCTCCCAGCAACAGAAAAACATCACACTAAACAACTGAATGACCAGCTGAAGGCCATACAAGATGGATTATAGTTTTAAAGGATTATTCATATATACAACTTTAGTAAATAAGAGGTTTGTCTTCCCAGCTACTTTTAAAAGCAGTAATTCAGCAGCTCCGCAATCTACTGAAGAGGACAAATTTCATTTCAAAAAGCAAACTCATTTAAAGCTGGAGTAGGCAAGTTAGAGCAAATGGGATTAATAAAAGTTATTTTTATAAAACGGTCACTATATCCTGAGAGTAGTGCATGTTCCTCTGTGTCCTCCGGTGCTCCTAACGGCATCTGCAAGATTTCATAGACCGGAGGAAAACAACCAATCAGAGCCGAGCTGGAGTCTGCTGTCTCTGAGCAGCTGTCAATCACTCGTGAACTCCGGTCAAGCAGTCAAACTAGGCAGCACTGATCAAATATGAATCAATATTCTGTTAACTGTAATGTCTATTTCTCTCCTCAAATGTTTTCAGAAACATTTTGTAGCTGTAAAATGAAAAAGTTTGTGACCTGGCAGCCATGTTGAGATCAGTTGAGGAAATACCAAGCACCGCCCACCAGCTGGAGCAAACTTTCTAATTTTACAGCTAAACAGTACACTACAAGATGTTTCTGAAAACATTTGAAGTGAGAAATAGTCAATACAGTAACAGAATATTGAATCATATTTGATCAGCACTGCCTAGTTTGACCGTTTCATCGGAGTTCGCGAGTGATTGACAGCTGCCTCCGTTGAATGAACAGCCAATAGGAACGCTCTCTCTCTGCAACAAAACCAAGCAGGAGAAGATAAATAAATGGCAGACGTTGACACCGCTGCCTTTTATTCTCGGAGATTCCGCAGAGCCTGACGCGAGTTTCTACGCACATGGACAGTTGCTGGCATGGGATGCCCAGCGTTGGCATGACCGGGCTATAGTTGGCACGTCCTGGCCTGCACGTGGCTGAGGACCAGCTGCCCTCTCCCTGGTCCGTGGGTGCTCCCGCAGGCAAGGACATATGCCAGAGGGAGAGCTGGCAACTTTACTTCCTATTCCACCCGGGGCTCTCCTTAATCCATCCCTCCTGTTCCTTCCACTTGTCTTCCATTTTCTTACTCTTCTCTTCACACTCAACCCCACCCTTTTACTCCTCTGTCTTCTTTTTCTGTCCCTGTTTTTTTTATACTTTCTATCCTGTCTGTCCTTCTCTCATTCCCTTCTATCCTCCTTCCTCACTGTGGATGTTTTTCCCCTCTTCCTCACTATCAGTTTCCCCAGTCTTCTACAAGCCGGGGGGCTTCTGCCTTCCTTCTCGTTCCCTCATTGCATGTAGGAGTGGATGATATTCTAGCTCTCCACACGACTGGACCAGCCAACTGGGCTAAGGCCTGGAGGCATGCTGAAGGGCTGTAATACAGTCTTCCAGTCCATGATGAGGACACTTGTCACGCGAGTGTGTTTTCTCTCTCGTCCTCTTGTATAATTTTCCTATCGTCTTCCATCCTTTTGTTGAACCTTGCTTTGCTTCCCCCCTTCACTACATTTAGTTCCGTTATTTCCTCCTAATGTGTCGCTATGTCCTTTATTTGCCCTTCTACTGCAGATATTTGATTTTTCAAAAACAGTAAGAGTAGACACAAGTCTCAAATTCAATTCATTTCAAAACGTGTACTATCAAATCTGTGTGAATGTGTTTTCAACAATATCTTCTGTAACAGTGACAATACTGATATAGCCTTCCTTGTATACCATTATTTTACCTATATATTAATACCAATACACAATTTCAATTTATAAATATCTTTACCAAATACAGTTATATTATCACTATTAGTACGATTATAAAATCTGTGCTTGTCTGATGTGCCATCTCCACAATAATCTAACCTGTCCATGGGGCTAATAACAAATTGTGTTGGCGCTCTTCCCACCATTTAAGCTCCCCTGCATCTTAATTTTACTTTATCATCTTTATTTTCTGGCTTTGAAAAGTAACAAATTCTGTCGTGGCAGACATGCAAAGCTCCACATACGGAGTATTGCCTACCCTGGACGTTGCCTTTGATGTGTGATTGGCAGGTTATTAATTAGCTAATTTGATTTAAGAGAAAAGAGATTGTTACAGTAGATTCATAACCTGGTCTCATGTTTTAGGTGTATTGATACCTCGTCAGTGTTCAGCACTACTCAGTTACATCATGCTCTGCCTCAAGTTGCCGGTCAGGTGGTTTAAAGCTCATCAGGCTCCAGCATACAGCTCATGGCTGTGGGATTTATGTTTCTTTCAAAGCTGTACACCATGGTTCACGTGTTTCCATACCAACGTCAGCCACATGGATTTTTCAATGTGGGAGTTTTAGGTACTATCTACAGTATTTTCCCTTATTCATTTTATTTTAGGGCTGTCAATCGATTCAACTATTTAATCTTGATTAATTGTATGATTGTCCTTGATAAATCATGATTCATTGCAAATAATCACACATTTCTTTATCTGTTCAAAATATACCTTAAACCAGTAGGCAATATATTTTTGGCAATACTGTCAGGATATAGTGAGCGTTGAGACTTGGGGTACCCATAGGACCCATTTTCAGGTCAAGGGACCCCTTTGAAAATGGCCATGCCAGTTCTTCCTCGCCAAAATTGAGTGTAAGTTTGGAGCGTTATTTAGCCTCCTTTGCGACAAGCTAGTATGACATGGTTGGTATCAATGGATTCCTTAGGTTTTAGTTTCATATGATGCCAGTATCTTCTCTAGCTTTAAAACTGAGCCTGATACAACCTCCGAAAGATCGATTGCGTTAATACGTTAAAGAAGTTAGTGGCGTTAATATGAATTTGGGTTAACGCATTATTGACTCGTTAACTTTGACAGCCATATTTTATTCACATCTCATAGAAACTCCCACGACATCCTGACATGGGCTTGCGTGACAAAAAATCTTTAAAGCTGTACAGGGTACATAACATGCAAACCTATTTATATAGAAATAACACAACTTTATATTAAGTTGCCTGTAGCTTTAATTCTGCCTCGATGAAGTATTTCACAAATATCACTTTGATGTATGTTGATGTATGTAATAACACTTAAATTTACTTTAGGGTATAATCCAAAGTATTTCCAAAAATGACTTTACAACTATATAATACTATTCTATGTTTGATAAAATAGAAAACAGATCATCAGCTTTATTACCACTGACCTCACATTCTCAATACACATTCTATGCATTTAATTTACGCTGGTCTAGAAAAAACTAGAACGTAGTTACTGAAAGCATGAAATCTATCATGTCATGTGTGAGGGAAACGCAGGGAGCCCATTAAGCTTTGTGCCTCTGAAACATCAAAGCATCGTCGTTCCGATGTGATGACGACTTCTTATTCACTGCCATCTCAGCAACACTGTCAGGTCTGTAAGCAAGTGCTGAACACACAGAGCGAGAACAAGAGAGGGAGATAATTCTGCTGAAGACGTCTCTGTCTCTGCTTCCTCTTTCTACTTCTCAAGTAGAGTGTCCAAAACTAGTCCACTGGGACGCTGGGTGCTTCCAGCTAAAGACATCCAAGATACTCTCATCTCTCCTCACATGTTGTGCAAACAAGCACGCAACGTCCAGATGACAAAAGCCCTGTGAGCCAAAGCCAATTACAACATGACCTCACTACTGAAAAAAAAACTAGGCAGTTGGTTGTGTTAACAAACAAGAAATTGCTCATTGTAGAGCGACAGATGGAGTTTTTTTCCTATTGAACATGAACTGAATCTTGTTTTTCTATTATCTGTGTTTCAACATCAGAAACATTGTCCATTTTCTCAACCACATACTGAGCTACTGTAACTATCCCCAAGCACCTATCCCTCACAATTGAAGCCATCTGTGTGAGTATAGGTGTGTGTGTGTGAATTATCTGCCTCTCTTGTCCCTGACCGTAATAATGACCTGAGCAGGTGGTTGGAGCGACATGAGCCGGAGCTCGCAGGACACTCACACAGCCGTGCTAAACACATGCCACTGTGCTGCGAGAACATACACCTGTGTTCCAAATACCTCCTTCAGTGTGAGTATGCCTGATAGGACAGATGTGTGTGCATCTGCACTTCACTAGTTTTACAAACAGTCTTCTTATAAACGCATGTAATATGTCTCATTAAAAAAAAGCTAAGAATGTGAAGTGAAAGTTGAAAGAAAAAGGAAAGAATAAAAGTGCGGGTGATTATATGGGGCGATTGTTTGCTTCGAGGCTCTTGCCACTGGCGATGACGCACGTTCCTTTGAAATGACGTCAGTATGTTGACGTCACTGAGTGCCGTTAGCAATTTGCTCTGTAGCCGCTCGACTTGTCTGCAAGAGATATGCAAGGCACACTGGTGTGCTTATTTGTATGCACGCATCCTTTTTACAATAAATGAATGAGTGTACACGTGGGTATAGTATCTACCAGCATGTGCATGTACAGTGCTTATACTGTATGCGTGCATGGATTCATTGTGTAAATGTGTGTGTGGATTTCTCCCTCGAGGATGAGGCTCCTTCAGAAGAAACAGAGCCGTGCCACTGGCTGTATTATGGAGCCAGAGAGGCGGTAGGGGGACTGATACGGGTATCAAAGCCTGCCTCTTCTCCTTTGTGCCTTTGTGTGGTGGCCATCAAAGACTTCCATAGCCATCCTGGCATCCCACAGGATTGGCCTCTTATATAAGAACACACCAGCCAGCATACTGCGAGGCTGGAGTGGCACTGAGGGAGTGGGGGCGGCTTGGGGGAGGGAGATGGGGATGTACTAAATATTCCTCAGAAATTTCCCATTTTTGCACCCCCTGCTTTCTGAGTTCACTTCATTCCTTAATTAGTAATACGTCTGTGTTTCTGCGTCTTGCTTCCCCTATATGCATTTCCTTCATTCTAATAAGAGCTATCAGTAAATAAATGCATTCATGCCGACATGCACTGTACTCTCTACTATTAATGTGCTAGATTTTATGTTCCGTAGAATATTTATTTATGTATTTTCTGTGGATATATATGTATGGATGAACAGTTCTGGATGTATGTATATGGGTAGCTAAGTGGTACAGTAACTACTGTTGATGGAAGGTAGCAAACAGTACAAGTATGCAAGCTGATATCATTTGAAATTCACCCTAAGTTTACCTTCTACTTTGGTGCATGAGATGAGCTCTTTTATGAATGAAGAGATTATAAAACAGACTGAATGTGCCGTTTAATCCTTCAAGTGTAATGTGAGTGGTATAGCCAAGACAAGAGAAAAGCTCAAGCAACACATTACTGTAAAGACCTATTTAAAAAAATCATCTACATTATCAAAAGTCTGTGAATGTCATCTATAGACGCAACATTCAAATGGTGATTTATTGATGGAACTATGAGGTTGCCTCAATCACATCAAACTATCTCAATGGAATCAAGCACCGGCAGACTGGTGCATCTTATTATCAGTCAGTGACCAATAGAGACGCAAAATACTTTAATATCACGTGCCTTGTTCTTTTTTGTTTTCCATAGTTTGTCTTTGCCATGTAACAACCAAGCATTCTCATTTTAGACATGTAGTGTTATGCACAAATGTGTGGAATGATATCTTACGTTCATAGTTTGCTTGTTAGATTTTAATATAATTATTTTTTTCAGAATTGTTATCACGATTTTAACAAATAATGCTACATCTTTGGCAAATTAAAAAATAAAACGCTTAAATTTGTATTTCTGAAGGCACTCAAATTTTCTAAATCCAAAAGGTCTGTAGTGTACTGAGTAATTTAAGTTATACCACAGATATTGAATGGGCGCTGTTTTGTTTCTTGGGCCTCAGTCTTGACTTGGACTCAAGCCCCGTCTGTACTCGGTCTAACTTCATCTTGACACTACTCTGACTTTGACTTGTGTCTGTCTAGACTTAAGCTGTCCTAACTAAAACCCAGGCTGTACAGTACGTCTGGGTCAAATACAGAGTCACCCTTTGGTATTTGGCAGGTGGAGGAAAGATGCAGCTGTAAGATACACTGAGCAAATCCAAGGACTCCACTTATATATTGAGTGCGGATAGAAACTGCAGCATGTGTGGTGGGATGTCAGATTTGACCTGTCTTTGACAATAAACCTTTATTTAAACAGGAACATTCTCTGAAGACAGAAATGTCCATGGTAAAGAACCTGCAACACAGGGATAAATGGGAATAAATACACCATGCACATTGTTGAGGAATGAAATTAAATTTGTCACCCTTTTATATATTTAGATAGGTGCTCTGTGAGCGGACATTAAAAAGATAAAAATCACTGTGTAAACTGGCACAAAGCCTGGGAGACACACAATTAGGCTACGTATACGCCTGCAGTAACTGCATTGCTTAAGAGTATCTACTGTGCTTCAAAGAAACACAAATATGTAGCTCTCCATCTTAGAAACCCAGTGACCAACACTCTATTTTCACAAGACTGTGATCGTGCCTTGAGAGGTAGGAAGTGAAATCTGTGGGATCCTTCCATCACAGATGTCCCGCCTGCTCAGCTCATTCCCCATGCATGCTCCATAAGGGCATTTGTCACTTGGTCGGCCATCAATGAATAGACTCTAAAGGGGGTTACAAGGATATTGACACACAGACAAGCACAAACGGTGTGTGTGTGTGCAGGTGAGAATACATGATCATGCCAAGAAAATTTCCACTGAGGCATGCAGCTCTAAGAGTCTGAGGACATCCTGATCTTGGCAATCTTTTCTTCTAGGATATTTATGCCAAATGCGTTATTATGAAAATAATCTTTCAGACCTGTGGCCTGAAGGAATATCTACGCAAACAGGTTTCAGATTCTGAGAACATGTAACTGTCTGTCTGTCTATGTCTTACTGCATACAGGTCTTATTGGCTTAGAGAGAATCTCTCTTTGCTGCATTCACTGTAAACAAGAGACAATCTCCAGCACTTAGACAGATTGGATTCAATTACAGTCTGCCATGCTCTGAATATCAGATAAGACAGAATTACACAACCGTTCTCAAGGTGACAAGTTGAGTGAATGCCTGATGAATCTAAAGCAGCAGCCAAGGACACCGACTGCCTGCTTCGCCAAGAAGAAAGCACTGCAGAACTGTCTCACTGTCTCAGGGACACTCTCATCATACCGGTTTCACCGCTCACACGGAGGGAGCTGAAATATAAGCAGCTAACCCACGGTATTTAAGTCTTAACTAAATAGGCTTTAGTACAATATAATATCTTAAATATGCTAATAAGAGTTCATAGAGAGTACCACATATTATGTAAAGTTTAAAAATGGAAGGGGTATATATGCTGTTTCAAATTCCAGATGAAAGACTTTACCGTTTTGTAAGATACACATGAATTCATGTGTTTAGGTGTATGTGTTCAACCCAGTATCACTGAAACAGATCCACCTGTCCACCAGAGGATAGTGCGTCAGTGTCACATTCTGTCTTGCCAAGCGTGAATATTACACGCAAAGGTGCAGTACCAGCAGGGGGCAACAAAACCACCCATTTAGGTTTAGGAAAAATGTCATGGTTGGCCTTAACATAAGTGCATAACTTAAGTACAATATGTACAAAAACAATGCAACATAAGTACAGAAAACACACCCCAAAGTCAATCAAAAATGCATCACTAAGGTAACTTACAAAACACAGGCGTCCAACAGCGGTCTCCTGATTGAAATTCCTGTGTTTGTTGAATCCATCCACCTCCCCTCCCACCCACCATAAGCAGTCTCTCTCACTATTTATTCTACGTCACTACCTCTGAGCATAGCATATTCACGTGGATGCAGCAGTCAGTACAGACTACATGGCGTACAAAAGACATCCGAAAAGTAAGAACGGCATTCTTATTGCACGCTTTTGTCATGTGCATTATCGTGTCATTCATACGCCTTTTCGTGCGACCTGGCTGATGTGTTCAGATTCAGAAACAATGTGTGCCTTACTTTGCATTCATGTTCAACCACTAGAGGAAAGCCCTCTAAAGTAACTTCTACAATGGAGACCATTAAAGGTGGCTTACCAGTATCTTGGATGTATAGGCGCTGTTGACGGAGATGGAATTGACCAGTATGTCCAGTGATTTTGGTGGCAAAGCTCCAGGATCTGGGATTTCTTTATAGTGCACATCTCCAATGTAACACTGCACAGCCGTCATGCGGTTGGTGGTCAGCGTGCCGGTCTTGTCGGAGCAGATGGCTGTAGCGTTGCCCATCGTTTCGCATGCATCCAGGTGACGCACCAGGTTGTTGTCCTTCATCATTTTCTGGTGGTAGGAAACAACATGATGATCATGATGTGTTGCAATGTATATCTGAAAATGCTTTAAAACATTTGGACTACTAGATTGGTTTCAATTCAATTCAGTTCTACTTATATAGTGCCAAATCATAACGGAAGTTATCTCAGGGCACTTTTCATATAGAGCGGGTCTGAGCCGTACTCTTTTTAATATAAATGGATTAATAAAATGAATGACTAAATTAGTCATTACAATTTCAATGGCTATAATGGCCACAACAAAAAGAGAGATGTTTACGCTCACATTGAATGTTAAAATGCTTATTGAATTCACAGCAACAATCAAAGAAACAAACTATCCCGATTTGGCTTTTATAAGAATTTGTTTCTCACAAAACTGCACAAAAAAATTAATCCATTCATGAAAAATTTGTGAAAATGTCCCAGTCCTAAAAACGAAAAAAAGAGTATGTTTTACGACAGCTATTCTCAACAACTGGGCCTGGGCCGACTGGTGGGCCTCAGAGCGCCATCTAGTGGGCCGTAGAGGTACTGCCAAATGGTTAAATTTAATAAAAAATATATATTTTTGCTAATTTACAAAGCTAGTTATTTTTATTTTATTACTTTTTATTATTTTCAAATGTGCTCTAGAATTCACATAAATAAAAAACAGTTATTTAACTGTAAAGCAAGGATCTCTGTCGGCCTGTCCGTCCCTCTGTGTGTTATTCACATATCTGGAGAACCATTCATTCGATCGACTTCACACTTGGTGGGTGTATTGCTGGGGACACAAGGACGTGCAGCGGGGGCGGGGCTTCAGGGATCTTGGAACATGTCATCCGCAACAGGCAGACCGCGGCTCGATGCTCCGAACTGGCACAAGCCACCGACAACGCTGCAGCAGTTCTACCGGGAGGCTACCGGGAGTAAAATAATTGGCCCGTATCGCTCCGAATGGGCACGTGTTCATTGACTGCCGTTCATTTTACAACCAAACTCTTCTTCACTTCCGTGGAGTCAACAGGAGCGGAACCAGAGTGTATTTCGTCGGTGTGACCGTGAATGAGTTGCGACCTGTGTGGGGTTTTCCCCCGTGAGTAAGACTGTATTTCCCTGGTGAAAGACTTGATATAAACTTATAAAAATAATGTTACTGCCAGCAAAATACCTCCTTTAATTAAATCCATGCTCTACTTTATAACTGTGGTGGTTATGTTAAAGCAAGCGACTAATACACTCATTTGGAATTTACCTCTGCTGTGTGTATTTCGACGATGTTTCTTACTGCAAGTAACCACTACCTGGGTGTGTTACTGTTTTTTTCACTGTATTTCACTGGTGTTTCTGAACGTGAGTAGCTGTGACTTGGGTGTGTGATGCAACTACGTCATGGCAGGTGTATTTTTTAGGACCCAAGGAAGTGTAGTGTGGAGTGTGAAGTTTGACAGTATGAGTATGACTGTTCTCGAGAGAGCATTCAACCGTTCTGAACAGCCATGTTTTGAACGAGCACTGCACTAGTTCAAACAAAGCATGATTTCAATGACCAGTTACTTTTGAATATCACCATGCCAATCATGACACATCATCAGGTAGCTAGCTAACGTTCCCTCAGATGCAGTAACACAAAATGGATTGGGTTTTGAAACAAAAAAGTGATGTGGGAGACAACCCTGCGGCAGTAAAGGCTACAAAGCGTGGTGAGGAAATATGACCCTGAAAACATTACATTTGGATTTATAAGGGCAGGCAGTGATGGGTGAGGTTAAGCAGAACTTATTAAATTATTTTGGACAGTGGAATAACACAGCCCAATTTATTTTTAACTCCTTTTTTAGTCATGTTATGTTTTTTTTATAATTTATTTGGAAGGTTGGGAAGGGAAGTGACTTACAATGTGTACTATAGATGAACACACGACTAAATGTGTATAATGTGTAAATGGACAGCAGTGCCTCAATGTATACAATGTATGTCTTTCACTATTCTTCCTCACCTTGACAGAGTAGGCCAGGGAGATGGTGACAGCCAGCGGCAGCCCCTCCGGCACAGCCACCACCAACACAGTCACACCGATGATGAAGAATTTGACAAAGTACTGCACGTAGACGGGAGTGCACTCTGGCATCCAAGGGTTCTTCTGCATCACAAAGTTGTCAATGCAAAAGTACAGGACCAGAATGATGACTGTGACGGCTGACATGAGCAAACCTGAAAAAAGATACAAAAGGTTATCAGCTGAGCAACGGAAGGTAAAAAGATAAGAGTCTGGGTGGAGCGTCACTTTATGTGATCCATGTGTCGAAATCCATCTGAGGCCTGATTCCTGTAACGTACAGTAAATGTGCTCTAGTATCGTATGGGGGAAAAAACTGAGCAACTAAAAGGAACCCAGTGCAAAACATGGGGAGAACCTTTAAAGATCCCAGATGGCCGTAGAGGGATTAAAACCCAGAGCCTTGTTGCTGTGAGGCAACAGTGCTAACCACTGAGCCACCATGTTGCTTTAATTGATCTTCATATTTTGACTTGTCAAGCATGTCTGTAATTAATAACGTTTATTATGGCTGCTTTACATGTATGTGTGCCAGAGTCAGTTTTTTTTTTTCATGCTGGCTCGCTTGGATAGCATACTGACACACCTACACTGAACAAAGACAACATTTAATATGTTATTAGTTACACTTTTGGTGCAATGACATGTCAAATAGGTGGAGATAATATGATGGCAAGTTGGTGTATACTCCCTTGTGGGTGTTGGTCATTTCCACAAGGGCCAAGATTGGACAGACCCTAGTCATAACAACGTATCACTCTCTCTTCATCATTCCTCACCACAATATGCCAGCTTAGGTTAGAAATAGGGCTGCAACTAACAATTATTTTCATTGTTGATTAATCTGATTGTGATTATTTTCTCGATTAATTAATTATTTGTTTGGTCTATAAAATGTCAGAAAATGGTGAAAAATGTCGATCAGTGTTCCCCAAAGCAGAAGATGACGTCCTCAAATGTCTTGTTTTGTCCACAACTGAAAGATATTCAGTTTACTGTCATAGAGGAATAAAGAAACTAGAAAATATTCACAATTAAGAAGATGGAATCAGAGGATTTCGACTTTTGTTCTTAAAAAAAATGTCCAAACCTTATCGGTTTGATAATCTTTATAGTTATAATCACGTGCTAAGGACAGGTTTATTTTGTCACAAAACACTAAGTGAATTCTTACAGAGGCAACAGTTAGTTGCTATCATCAAAGATGGCGGGTAGATTTCTGTCGCGCCTCTCTTGGCTCTGTTTGTGCCTCCACACGCAGTAGACCATGTGTCACTTTCTGCTCTAATAGAGGCTGATGCATTAACATGCATAGTGTTAATGCAATGTAGTCAAGTAAAGTCTCATGATTTAAGTAATTATGGGGCTCTGAAAGCTAACGAGACAAATTCAATGTCACGTTGATACATACCAGGTGTGTATAGAGAGCAGAGAAGCTGCAGTAACGTAAAACACTGGCATATATGCTGGAGGGTCACAGACCCTGAAGTGTATTAAGAAGACTAAGCATTTTCTGCCAAACCCACAGGAGGCCATATGATCTTACAGTGCTGCTTGTATGCTAATCCATCCACGGTATTTCATTGTTCTGACACCACGTCCTTATTCCATCACTCACACCAACAGTCTGATGTAACAGCACACTGTCAGTAAACAGTTAAGAGCTTCACATGTTCTGAGAATCCCTTAAAGAAGTCAAAGAAAAAAGAAAACCTCAAGCTCTTCAAAGAAAGCATTGGCGGTCAGTTCTTTTGACTTCCTAAACACCTATTAAGACTGGTCCAGAAACCCCTGCATTTTTGCATGACGTATTTTAGGTATGTAGTATTAATTTGTTCGACAGTAATCCTCCTATGTTGCTGCTGCGAGGACACCCACAGTGTGGGCATAAATGGCATGGAGGCATCTGTTACTAAAAATGCTTGCAGCTGGTACAGACCCACTGCAAGTGTTTCAGACATCAACTCCTTGGAGCCATAAATTGCTTTAAATGGCATTACAAACAATTGATTATGGTATGGATTGTAAAACTGCAAGTGAAAACGCATAATGACAAGCATAATGCAGTCTCAGCTGTTCCCACTACAATGACTCAGCAAGTCCCTAGAGGGAAGGTCATTTAGAAAAATAAAGTGAACATCTACAGTTCCATAATAATAACTTTAGCATTCGTCTTAACTACTGTGATTGCTTTAAGCGACCAAGAAGTGAGTCTTATCAGTGCAACATCTTGCTTTGATGGACAGGATGATGGTTCAGTGCCTTGTTGTCCACCGATTGAACTGCCTGAGAGAGTGATGGACTTGTCCGTGTGCAATTTGCCATACCTGCTTTGCCAATCTGGACGGCCAGTTTGGTGAGCTTCCCTTGAAGCACGGACTTCTCTTTCTTTGAACCGGACGACTTCTTTTTCTCTTTCTCATCGGACTCTCCACCTTCAGCACTCTTTAGAGGCTGCATCTCCATGGCAGCTGCTCCATCCTGCTTCTTTACTGTAAACACCATAAAACAAAACAAAACAACAGACAGCAGCAGCGTTAGAAATGTAGATTAGACCATGCAGCGAAGAGGAACAGGGAGCTTCAACACCCAGGTGTTACACTAGCACATACATACAGTTTAGATTTAAAACCAAGAAGAGATCATATGACATCCCATGACAAGATGGGAACTAATTGGTATGCATTAAGCTTTCACACACCATAATGAGGATTGTTTATGTTTGTCCCTGCATTGTCTTCATGGTAAAATCAGAGAGGCTGGGAACCTTGTTTCTGTATAAAATATAGGAACTAAAAATCCATGGTCTTCTTTTGCTGTAGTAAGGGAAACACTGTTTCTTATCATTCAAGCTATTTTTTCATCACAAACGTCATATTTATAGTAAGTCATGAATAATTCAGTGGTCCTACATCCAACGTCCAAGCCATGTTTACAGATTATTTAGATGTCTATATAAGGAAACCTTATACACAGTGTTGCACATTTCACACACAAGGAAAGCTCACTGTGCTTCACATAACAAAAATAAACAAAATACAAAGAACCACAAAAGAAACAAAAAGATTCAAAAGTCATAAAGGGATGATGTGGGAAAAAAGCATAATTAAAAATAATAAAGATACACTTTTAAATAAATTGAAGTGGAGAATATATATCGGTTTTAAGTCCAAAATAGAGTCTCAAGCTTTCTGGGGGTTTGTTCATTATTATTAGCGTCAAAAATGTATTTTAGCCTTAACCCGCTGAGTGATGTACAGTATAGACCGTGATATATACTGTATACAGAATAGCAGCAGTGCTTTAAAATCATCTGTATACCATACTGGAAGACAGTGCAGAGATTTAAGGTGAAGAAAGCTTCTACTCTGGCAATAACATGATCACAGAACTGCATGAGAAATTGTCAACAGAATACAAAATAAACTCCACATTGTTGAAAGCTCATCTCTTATAATTATAATGACAAAAACGACAGTAATGATTGGAAATCCCCAAATAGTAGAACCTTGTATATGAATGTGATCATACATTTCACTGAAACAGCAATCTCACGGAGGAGGCTGGAACACAATAGCTGCATGCTGCAGACTGTTACCTCATATTAATTACTCTCCTTGTCTTGCACAAAAAATAAAATTGAATAGCACTGCTTCCACTAGTCAAACGTCCAAATCCAAAAGGTTGTTAATAATAGTTTGCTAAAATACACAGTGATCTATGTATGTTACATAATCTATCTTCACACTTACTTGATATTCTATCTACTTTATACTGTAGGAAATATGTTTGTGTGGCAAAAATGTTTTCCCTATTTTCTGTAAAAAAAAAGAAAAGAAAATTTGTTCGTACTGTAAAACCAATCCTCAATTACCTCACTCTGTTTCCATCTCTCTCCCCCTCACACACACACACATACAGCACAGTGCTTCTCTGTTAATGTAGCCCATTACCAAGAATCATTTCAGCCCAGTTTTCCAATGCTGATGACAAACCTTTTAATGTTGGACATTTGTCATGTCTCTCTGGTGGTGCATTTGTTTTTCCACGCCCATGACACAAGACAGAAAGTAGCCAACTGTATGCGGCAGAAGGTCAAACCCTTTGCCCTTTCACCCCTTTTCTCTTGGGACACTTTGACTTGCTCATCTTGTGTCTGTTATTCCATCTTGGTATGTGGTATGTGTAGACTTATTGGTATAAACTGATTAAAGAGTGGTGAGGATGCCGACAATTTCCAAGTTTGAATTTTTAGATGACAGAAAAAATATATTGGTCTGTTCACTTGACAAGTGCAATTCAAAGAAAATGCATGAATAAGTAATTGATTAAAGACATTTGTGTTTTTGACTGTTTGTCAGACACATTAAGATATTTGAAGGCATCTCTTTGGTACCCTGGGATAAACATTTTTCATTCTGTTTAATTCTTCACAGACTAAATTGATAGATTAACAATAATAAAAAACAATCATTACTGTACAGTAGTAACACCCCTGAAGGACACCATCAACAACGTCGTATCCCTTTAATCACAGACAATTTATGTCATATTGTATCGGGAACATTTCAAGGAAAAAGTGGAAAGGGGAAAACAGGGTGTGGTGTATAACTTGAGTACTAAGAGGACAGTTTTGAGTGGTTTTGGTGGAAAAGGGCAGCCTGAGTGAGGCAGATACAGCAGTTGAGGGACAGGTTTCTGTTCTCTCGTAGATAACAAGACAACACAACAAGAACAACAACAACAGAACAACAGACCAGGGACAACACATCAGTGACAGACAGAGTGAAGAGGAGGGATTTTCTACACTAATATGACTGCAGGTAAAACCTGGGTCAAACACTGACGTTCTCTGGGATTGACTTAATCTGTAGTGGTAGACTTTGGAATCTAAATTAGCACTGCACAAAAAATTGAGACAGTGAGGTATTAAGAGAGTAGAACGTAATGAAGGCTGGAATAAATAAAGCAAAGTAGGATTTCCTACCTGCATTTGACCCAGAGTTTACACCACACACCATAGAAGGGAAACAATGAGAAGAGGAAGAAGAAGAAGAAGAGAGGGAAGGAGGGCGAGGAGGAAGAAGAGAGAAGGCAGGGGAGGAGAGAGTGAAAGATATGGTTTGGTTACCTTTAATCTGGTTGCTCTCCATATTGCCATCTTGCATTTTACCTATGATGGAGACATACAAGACAATAACAACAAAAATAACCAAGGCAGACAAGTCAACAAAGTATCACCACAGAGACAGCACACACAGTGAAAACCAAAAATTCACAAACAGGGAGACAGGAAAATGACTTTTAATACACCGTCTCTGTGACAGTCACATAGAAAGGCTTGTGATGTGTCAGTGATGTAATGTACAAACAGAAGCTACAGCTGCTGGCAATGGGCTACAGACAAATACGGTAGTGTGCAGATTTTCTTGTATTAAGTGGGGGGGGAAATTAGGCGTTTAATAGACGTCATTTTATTGCATAAGTAAATAATTCGGTAATTAAAAATGCTTAATGGGCCTTTCTGAAACAAAAATATTTTGACATCGCGTGTGACATAATATGCTGAACATTAAAAGAAAACTCCAAGTCGAATATTGTGACATACTCACACTATGAGCACAGGTAATTCCACACACATTATCATCAATACGAGTCAAATCGTCAGGGTATAAAATGAGATATTAAGACATAGAGTAGATACAGCATTACACTGAACACCTGACAGTGGGGGAGAGTACACCACAAACACACAGCACATACACGCAAACAAGAGAGTGCATGCATAAGAGGGAAATTCAGAAAGCACATGCAAGATCACACGCTTAGGGGGAAGCAGACTGGAGATGTGAACAATGCAGAAAGAGAGAGAGAGAGAGAGAGAGAGAGAGAGAGAGAGAGAGAAAGGGAGCCAGAAGGAAAAGCCTCCCACATGGCAAAGTTACATAAGAACAACTGAAGGAAAATCGAAATCTAAGTTTAGGGACAGTGCATTTATTATGCTGTTGGATTCTGCTTACACAAGGAGTGAACTTAGAGTGAACTTAATTTAAATGTGCGTTTCAATGACACGTTTTAAATTGCAGAATCAACCTGCTGGTAGTCTAACAGAGTACATACAGTATATATCATCTTGCAAGCCGATGAAACATAAAACTAAACGTTACATGAGTCTTGTGCTTTCAAACACACAATGTTAACAAAATAAGAACATAATATTCAAGAAAGCATTTATTATATGCTGCAGTGTTGATCCCATTATCTACCCAGGCAATAATTATAGAGATATGCACTCTTTGTCTCAGTGCAGGGCAGTCAAATCTGTCTTTCAGTGCTTTTGTGCTCAAATGTCACCGAGAAAATTGCTCAGGTAGAGCTGGAAGATCAGATTTTCTCAGAATCTTCGCCATGTATGTGGAGAATAAATGGCTCGTTTCACCTCCACTTCCACATTAGCCAGTTCCCTGGAGTCACAATAAAGCTGAAGATGACAAATCGCTTTGTTCCAGCCCAGGAGAGCACAAGGTCGTCATTACAGTGCAAATCACGCTCCTCCTGCCTTGAGTACTAACATTTTTGTGGCTGCTCTCCAAGGAGACAAAGATAAGAGAGAACCCAGTGCAACAATGAATGAAGTTAATCTTTTGCATCTTGTCCAGCTAAAGCAAAAAATTGAGGATTTGCACTAAGTGATCTCAGAGGACACCCAACTACAGGAGACGGCCCTACAGTAGGATTTGGCCACCAGTCTTCAGCTAGCGTCTAACAGGCACCATTTAATGACGTATTTATACATTTTGGCAAGTATCTTAAATATTTTCTTGCAGAGATATGACACTACCACTAGCAGCCAGTAAGCTTAGCATAAAGACTGGAAACAGGGGAAACAGCTAGCCTAGCTCTGTCCGGCGGTACCAGCACCTTTAAAGCTCACAACTTAACACATTATATGTCATTTGTTCAAGTTTGATTTGTACAAAAAACAAAGTGCAAAAATGCACCCGATTCGACTGTTATCAGCTCATTAAATATGCGTTATCAGTCGTTACAAGCCTCATAGTTGTGGGTCAGTAGGGGCCTGCTACACCTACTGTGTTGTAAAAGTGAAAGCGAAACATAAAAGCAACAAATTCTAACACGTTTTATAACGTTACGTTTTGAACACAAACAAAACAACTTCTTTACGTTTAGGACAAAAAAACACTTAGTTAAGTTTAAGGAGAAACATTGTATTTTGGCTTAAAATAACTATGTTAGAAAAGTGAAAGTGAAACTTAATGCGTGTGAACACAAAGACAACTACACAGTGCTGGTTTCACACGGGATGCGAACCCCAGTCTCCTGGGTGAAAGTAGTGTGTTTAATGTCCCATTCATTGGCCCCGACCTCCACCCCATACAGAGTGTCACGCGGCCTATACTACATACTGGAACTGTGATGCTGGAAACTTGAATTTCCCTCAGGATCAATAAAGATACTATCTATCTATCTATCTATCTTGAGTGCCTGACTTCCGCTTTTGCTCCTGTCATAATTACTACGGTCGCTAGATGTCGCTGTCGTCTTATTTTATTTCTTCTTTCGGTGATCTACCATGTGAATCGATGATTAAACCTACTAGTGGGTGTAGCAGGCACCTTCTGACCCACATCTATGAGCATACTTGCCAACCTTGAGACCTCAAAAAAAAGTTTGAAAATTCTCATACATCGGGAGAAATAAGGGAGAATTGTGACGTCGGGAGGAAACCAGGAGACGGCAATGACATACAGGAGTCTCCCAGCAAAGGGAGGGTTGGCAAGTATGTGTATGAGGCTTAAAATCACCAGTAATGGCCATTTAATTACCTGATAACAGTTTAACAGGCTGAAAAAGGACATGTTTCAGGCTATTTCTTGGCTGGGAGCAGTGGTATCAATCTTCTAATCTAACTCCCAGTAAGAGAGGGAATAAGCGGAATTCCCCAAAAATTCAAACTATTCCTTTAAAGACACAACACAATGTTAAACAAACAAATGTTGCAAGACTTCACCAATGTAATCCTTGCTCAAAAGGTTTTCACTAAGTCTTCGCATCCCAGAGACCTTATGAGTTTTATTTGTTTTAAGTTTTCATTTAAAGATAAACCACAAAGAAATCCAAAATCATTACAAATTTCTCCAAGGCAGCTATGTAGTATATACGTTAAAAGCGTTACAAGACAAAAGATAGCGTAAAGAGAAGAAAAAGAAACACGAGACTAATTTCTACGACTACAAGAGGACGTGCATTGACAGCATGGATACAAAAGGGTCCAACACAACTGAAAGGAAAGGTAGAGCAGAAGGTGAGCACCCATGATAGGAGGCAGTAGGAGAATGGAGAAGGTAGGAGGAGACCAAAAAGTCACGACAGAAAGAGGTCAGAGATCAGAGGTTTTTGTCAACCTACCATTAATTAGGCTGGCACTGCCAGGGGCATTAATGCCTGCAGCCCCATCCGTGGCTATAGTTGCGATGGGGTGGATAGGGGGATGGGAGCAGTCTAGCCAGTAACAATGAAGGCCGAACACAAATGAACAAAAACACACACACGCACGCGCCCACACACAAACACACGCATGTGCACACACAAGACAATGAACAGAAATAACATGGTTATAGCACATTTAAGAGTTTCAGCATATGTAGACTGTATGTGAATAATAAAGATTAGTGTTGTGATCAGTATGGTTTAAACAAATTTGAATGTATGTATTATTTCTGTAATCGTATGTATGTTATGTAATTTAATAAATGTTGGGTTAATAAAACAAACAAGTGTAACATTGGACAGACATGTAACATGAAATCTGAACATAACATGTGTAAAAACAATATAACAAAATGTGAAACCAGAGCTACAAAAAAAGAAACAAACCTATTGTTTGTACGTTGATTTTACAAATACTTGTTTCACCATACTGAATGAACTGTATATAATCTTGCATTGTGTAGTAAACAATAGTGATAGACTGCATTTATCGTCATTTTTGTTCTTCCTAATTTGTTGCAATGTGAAGTTCATTTAAACCATGTTATTCATGTAATATCTGTTAGCATCACAAAATCAAAATTTGAGCAGCAAATCTGAAACAAATGAGCTAAAAGGTGTTGCATAAACGAAACGTAAAAGGGTCAACGTATTAGAAAGAAGGGAAATACACATGTTCCAACCAGTTAAGTGACAGGGCTAATTCATTTTACTAGAGTAAATATGAGAGGGTATTTTTTGCCTTAGCGCCCCCTGTAGTTACAATTGTGGTTTTCAAAACCTGGAATGGATCTCACAAGGATTTGTTAATGTCTTTTGACAGCAGTCACATAAACTATGATTACTGGGAAAAGGAAATTCAATTGAAGGTCAATAATTGTTTTCATGTGTCCTTTTGGGTTCTGTGTCTAGAGTTCATTGATAACAAAAACACATTGACTTACAGCAGCTAGGAAGTTTTATCACAATTCTATACTTCATTTATTATCTCATTGAAAAGCAATTGTTTCCTTTAATGACACAGCACCCCACTGATTTTAGTGCAAATTATTGATACAATCATGAGTAGTGTTTTGTCAGAAAATCCATCTGAGTAATAATACAGTCTGCTGATATGAACCTTTATAAACGTCTGAGTTGCCAAAGGTAATCTTAACTTTAACAAATTATATTCATGTAGTCTATGTACAACTTTAAATTAAGTTGTTAAAGTTGTATTAAGTAGGCCGGCTATATATGAAGTATTGAGTTCATGATGTGTTGTAGGGTTTTTTTTGTAAGATTTTAACAGAAATTTCTAGCAGAGAAACTTTGAAAACACCAATTTTGATCAAATCTGCAACTTGAATGTGTGAGTGAATTTAGTTAAATAGTTAAATGACTGCATCCCTGAGCCCAGATTATGTGTTACACTGTACAGTTTGTTGCTGGTTGATCAGACACCTGCATACAATAAGCTGTTGAAGCACTACTATTCAAGATGTAGATCAAAAGAAGAACATGTATAGTATTTGTTAGTGTTCAGATCAGAGGATATTTTTTACTGTTGCCTTATATAATATAACAATTTTGAGAAAGCACTGAAGCAAAATGCTTATAAACATATAGTATGTATCCATGCATGCTACTGGGGTACCTGCTCATTGAAACTACAGAGCTGTCCAAAGAGGCCCTGGTACTGTAACACTACTCATGTTAAAATATGTATAAGATGTAAAAATAACATCGTACAAAAGCTCGTACTGTCTACTTCACTCTCTACTGCTGGTACATGTGCTGTACACCTGCGAGGCTGTCGCTCTCATGTCATTGTTCTGTAAAAACAGAAATGAGATGAGTCTGACAGCCTTTGTTTACTCGTGGCATTCAATACGTCTCTGAAACAGGACTGTTGTTGAATGCTAGCTAGTTAGTTTGATGAGTGCAGTGCCTGTTATATGGGGAGAGGATTATGCATTGTGAAATGTGTCATCTGTCAACACTTAAAAAGATGCAGTGTTGTGAGGATGAGGCTTCTCTTTTTAAGTGAGGAATTAAACTGAGGGAAGGGTGCTCGGCTACAGAGGAGGGGTGTAGAGTAGCGGTGGTTTATTGGGGATCGTGAGGGGTTAAAGGTCAAAGGGATCAAGTACCACTCCCAGGGGTCAGAGAAAGGTGATACTCTACCTGTATTCTGGTGTCCATCTGCCACTGCCCCTCCTTCGAGGTGAATTTGGAACGATAAGAGAGTAAGGACAATGATGCACCTGAACCCACAGAACCTGGATACTGCAGCTCACTAATGTACCACCAATACTCTTTTCATACAGTATTTATACACATTCAGCAAAGAGGCTCACTGTCAGGTACAGTACTACGAATACCTACAAAAGGTGGAAATTTGTTCATTTGTTTATTGTTTATAACATGGTTAAAAACACTGATATTATGCAATGAGCGTACACAGACTTTCAGGACATAAGGTAATGAAAGGGCAAAAGCTTTTTCAAGGGTACGTTGCTGAGCAACACTGACAAAAAAAACAAATTACCTCAGTTCTCCTGAAGCAACTGGAGAAAATCTTGCATGTTTATAAAAAGATATATATTATTTGATGATCCTACCTTTCTTTTCTTTCTTCTCCTCTTCCTCTGGGCCGGCCCCCAGCAGGGTGAAGATGATTCCAGTCTGAGAGTTGACACCGACAGCAGTCACCAACATGCGCCCTGACCCCTCCATCACATGGGTGCCTGGAGAAAGCAAAGCAGGGTTTTAAGAGGTTTTTCAGCTAGATTAGATATATTCTCAGTGTTTGTTTAAAAAAAAAAGTTATATTCTTTGTGTTTCTGCCATGATCGTGTGCCTTTATTAAAATTAGGGCTGTCAAAATGAATGGGATGATAACACGTTAACTTACATGTAATTTGTTTAACGCCACAAATTTCTTTAACGCATTAATGCAACTTGCGATTTTTAGGTTGTAGGGGGTTCATGCTGGCATCATATGAAACTGGAAAACATAGGGAATCCATTGAAAATAATGCAAATAATGCTCCAAACTTATGCTAAATTTTGGCGAGGTCCCTTGAACTCTGACCTCAAAATATGTGAATGAAAATGGGTTCTATGGGTACCCACAAGTCTCCCCTTTACAGACATGCCCACTTTATGATAATCACATGCAGTTTTGGGCAAGTCATAGTCAAGTCAGCACACTGACACACTGACAGCTGTTGTTGCCTGTTGGGCTGCAGTTTGCCATGTTATGATTTGAGCATATTTTTTATGCTAAATGCAGTACCTGTGAGGGTTTCTGGACAATATCTGTCATTGTTTTGCGTTGTTAATTGATTTCCAATAATAAATATATACATACATTTGCATAAAGCAGCATATTTGCCCACTCCCATGTTAATAAGAGTATTAAATACTTGACAAATCTCCCTTTAAGGTACATTTTGAAAAGCTAAAAAAAACTTAAGATTCATTTGCAATCAATCGCAATTAATCATGGACAATCATGCAATTTATCATGATTAAACATTTTAATCGATTGAAAGCCTAAACATGGGATCTGCAACCTTTTTTTAAAATGATTTTTGCCATATCAACATTAAGGTCAATTATAACACCACATCAAAATGTAACTCTTCAACGGATCTGTAATTTTATTCCATATATATATAGGCAACTTGAATAGCAGCTTTTTTTTAAAACTATTTCTCCCATAATCAGGATATTGTAATTATATAGAGAGCAGTATACAAGGAGGCTGCCATCCTGCCAATATCCACATCTGAGTTGAAATCATACCAACCTTCCACCAATCTTGTTCATCAGCAATACATTTTAATTTAAATAGCTGTATTTCTTTACCCCCTGTGGTTACAAAGTATATGCACAGTTTCCATTCTGCAAAGACGGCAACGAGTACCAGTCAATTAGAGGCGGAGTAGGGCAGTTTTCATGGAATGCGGGTCAATCAAACCCGAGCAACTGCCAATGGCAGTGAAAGCGGTAATTTGGCATTCGGATGAGAGGGCACTTCAGCATTTCCAAAAAACTCTCTTGCACACTTATTGCTAGTGTGCCATTGGTTAAGCTGCCACCATTGGCATGCGTGCCTAAGGTTGCTGGCCCATGATCTAAACTCAACATCCCTACGTATAATGGTGAAATTGAATAATTTCCGTACAGTATGAAAGTGTGAAAGTATTCATTGGCTTACAGTGTGTTCCTATTTCATAGTACAGTATCATCTAGTAGCACCTACTGTATGAGTGACTTGTGTGGTCAATCAAGAACATTTGATTGGTTACTCTAGAAAACGTATAGGTCGCTTTGGTTCTATATTGATTCTGTATCAATATATAAAACACCATTAAAGCCAAATGTCAGTGCTTTATTCTCATTCGCTATTTCATTTTAAATCCAATGTGCTGAAGTACAGAGCCAAAAGCAGTAAAAACCTGTCACTGTGAAACTGTGTGCAGACCGCACTACACGTCTGTGCGAGTGTATGTGTACAGAATGCACACGCAGAACATTATTAACCTTTGGGAGAATAAGTAGATGTGGGTGAAAATGAGGCTAATTAAAGAAGACAGCAAAAAGGCACACAGCTAATTATCCACAGGGAAAAAATACTAAGATGTGAGATCAGATTAACCCACGTTTCTGTTATCAGTGATATTCTTTAAGAATCCTACAGCTGCAAATTCTAGTGTCTCTGCTGCAGCAAACTAATATAGAGGGAAAGTAGATTAAAAAATAAGGTCTTCCAGGCTGTCGCCAGTGTCTTCTGCATTGATATTTAGATTATAATTAACAACCTTTTGTATTCTGTCTGAGGTAACGCCTTGACTGTGATTTATAATTAATTTGGTTTTCACTCTATATTCTGCAAAAGGAGCTAGGCAGACCAATCCTAATCCCAATAAGTAACAGCAGACAAACCTCAATATATAAACAACTGGAAACAGTAGTCTGAGGCTTTTTCATTGGTCATCAACATTACATGGTTGCCTCTGAAATAATTGTAAAAAAAAAAGTCATGATTATTACGTAAACATTTAGCTGGATCATTTGTAAGAATCTAATGTACTCTTGGTAGTTTCTCAGCATTACCGACCCTACCTTTAATTCCAAAATGCCTTTCTATTTTGTACATAAATTAACATTTACATTTAAGATGTAAAGAAATGCAGATCAATACATACACAGAATGATATTTTAGTTGAGTGGATCAATCAAAGTTGCTAACTTCAAACTCAGCAGTAAGCCAGACAGAGGAGGTGAACATGTAAGAGGTGAGTCCTCGAGTACCCCTCCTATGTTTTTGTCCCTTCCTCCTTTACACAACAGCATTGCATGCAGAGGACTTGACTGTGACGTGCAGCATACACCCATCCATTGACTAGCAACTTACCAGACAGCAGCATGGGGTCCTTGTCTGCACACTTCTTGACGTGGTCGGACTCTCCGGTCAGTGATGACTCATCAATCTTCAAGTCATTGCCCTGAATCAGTATTCCATCAGTAGGAAGCAGATCACCTGCAACAATAGAAATGGCAGAGTTGCTATCTGCAGTGGATTTAATTACATTTTCTGGAATTGATATTGATTGGTATTGCCTTTCACAACAAAATAATTCAGATAACTCCAAAGATTCGTTTATTTAAGGCAGGATAGAGTGTGACAACTGCAGAGACAGAGGATGTGCATGTGTAGGGGTCTGTCTGCAGCTAATTAATTTCTCAACATTAACTTAATGTTGCTTGAATATATTTAATTGCTTAAGGTGGACTTCAGAACTTTAATCCCCCTCTGGAAATGAGGTGGAAGTCTATTTTCAGCCACTGAACCATACAAATTCATTTACACAGAACAATGAACGAGCCAATTGAGGAAGTCAGCAGGCACGTCCAACCACACCAAAGCTATCTAAATGTTCTGGAAAGTTTGGTCAATTTTAGTTAACTCTAACAATGTTTCAATTAAAGCAAAGGTTGAAGTCAGAAATGAGTTGAGTGAGTTTTGAAGTAGTAAGAAAGGGCAAATTGGATAGATAGTTAGCATGACTGAATACCTTGCATACTGCTACAAAACAATGTGTAATCTTTAAAGTTCAAGATTAACGGTACACAGAAAACTAAAGGTGGCAATTACACCTTTACGTCCCCTGAAATATATTACTATGCAGAAAACATTACTGTTGTCATGGAGCTAACTGGATTAAGCCAGAAGATCCTTCATTGATAACTTGTTTGTTAATATTTGCCTGTGTTTGCTTCGGAATGAATTTGTAGTTTACTCCACTTACTGTATGTCATAAACTCTAACACAGACACATTATGTCAATCTCCTCACACCTACCGTATTTGATCTGTGCGATATCCCCCACCACTATGTCCGACACGGGCAACTGTATGACCTGGCTACCGCGGACCACCTGGAATTTCTGCTCCTGCTCGATGCGGCTCTGCAGCCCGCGGAACTGCTTCTCCTTCGACCAGTCGTTGAAGGCTGTCACCAGCACCACACACACCACAGACAACAGAATAGCTGCTCCCTCGATCCAGCCGGCATCCGCCTCGCCTTCGTCCTCTACCCCGCCTCCTGCCGCGCCACAGGCTACAGTACGACAAGAAGGAGAATGGGAACATTATACAGGTGTCATGCATTTTGCAAGCCCGCTGTGTTTTCATATGGACTGCAAGTAGTGTGTCGACACACACTTACACACAGAGTATGAACACTTCATAATAAAAGACACGCAAAGGGATGTAATCAAAACCTACACTCAGGTGAATATATGTAATTTCTCTGCTTGTGTACAATATATGCAATATAAAAGACAACGCTAAGAACAAAATAAAATGAATTCTGGCTGAAATGACCTTCAGAGAATTCACTTCTCCTCGCTTCTTCATTAATTTGCTCCACTTCAAATGAATGCCCTGTAGTCTACTGGTTGTGCACTGACAGAATGATACAAGGCCTATTCCCAATCCTCCTCGTGCTGCTTCATGTATTACTCTGGGAGCCATTGTGCCCTACACTCACTACACTGGCTAGATGACTTCAAAAGCCCACGGTGGGGTGATTTGCTTTGGACTATAAAACACTTGCAGCTCACAAGGGAACTAGTGTAGACCCCATATTATAGACATTACATGTGCAGGGTCTGATTTAAACAAGAACTAGACTCCAAGAAGCAATCTGGACTTACTGTTGCAGTACAAAGGGGTTCCAATCAATATGATGTTCATTAAGTGGATATACTGCATACACTCACAGAACACACCCTCCTTGATCTGTAAGACTAATACTGTTGTACTATATATAATACTAATGTACTCGTGCATTCATGTAGGTTTTGGCAAAAAGAGAGATATTTAAGGCATTTAATAATTATGTTATTATCTATCATTATCTATCTTATCTATAATTCATAATATTGAATATAATTTATTACATGGCTTTGTCGAATACTCGATTCTGATTGGTCAATCACGGCATTCTACGGTCTGTTATTTCTTTATAGCAGACTGTTGCTATGTATAACAGACCATTGCTATGGGTGCTGTTCGGATGTCGGACTCTGGCGGATGGTTTTTGTGTGAAATTATTGATTTCTTAAGTAAGTAGCTGTGTGATAAGCAAGATAATGTACAGCGTGCCGGTCATTGTTGTGAAATAAACCCCTTCAGGCCGATGCTCTGTCGGGGTTTATTTCACAACAATGACCGGCACGCTGTACATTATCCTTCACATATTAAATATCGTTCCTTGTATGTATTTAATTGTTATTTGTTTGTTTTTTTCTTCAGTTTTTCATGTTTTGTCAGGGAAAATGTAAATATAAACCGACTTTTATTGTCACACGTTGTATTAATTAATTAATTATTATACCTAACACAGCACACGGTGAAATTTAGTCTCTGCATTTAACCCATCCTAGTATTAGGAGAAGTGGGCAGCTACCATACAGCGCCCGAAAAGCAGTTTGGGGGTCCGGTGCCTTGCTCAGGGGCATCTCAGCAGTGCCCAGGAGGCGAACTGGCACCTCTCCAGCTACCAGTCCGCAGTCCGTGTGGAGACTTGAACCGGCAAGCTTTTGGTTCCCAAGCCAAGTCCCCACAGGCTGAGCTGCTGCCGCCCAGAAGTAACCTATCTCCTTAAAAGTTAGGCAACAGTATATTCAGACTGGCATGGGTGTGATACGTGGGGCCATTTTATTATCTTGCAAAAAAAAACAACGGTTAATAAAGCCTCTTACTAAGAAGCAAAGATTTCATGTAGAAAAGAATATTACAATTTATTTATTTTTCCACAAGAAACATAAACTAATAAATTATAGCAGTATATATGTAAGTTCAGCCTGTAGCCTGACAGAAAGTAGTCCTGTCCTATAGTAGCTGTCCGTGGTTCTGATTGTACAGCTCTTAGCATCTAGACATGTGCATGTGTACACAAAATGTGTTCTTGTCTCTCTCATGGAAAGAGACACACAATCATGCAGTACATAAGTAGCTGTCCATGGTGCTGAAGTTCCAAAATTGTGCAGCACCCAAGCGCAAGGCACAAAATATAATGCAGCTAAATTTTACGATTGGTTGAGATGTAAATTAATAAATACATGTCTCCAAGCTTCAAAGACACTTCACCACACCATGTTGGTTTCTATGTTTACTTATTTTCTTAGTATTTGTTCAGGGCTTTATTTTGTTGCATGTCTTGTGTTTGATGCAGACGCAATTAACAGCCTCTTCATTCAGCTGCAGCCAGGCTGATTCATATGTAAATGAGAATTAAAGTCATCCCACCACCTTCTATTTCTGGACCGTTGAGCTTTGTTTGACCTATTAATAAACAAAACAGTAAACCAGCACTGTGAGATGTGTGCTTGTGTATACATGCATGTGTGTGATATTTGCTTTTGCCATAAATCAGTATAGAGATGTTTATGGGCTGCAATTTAATATTTTTCTTCTACATGAAGTTGGTGTATTTTTTTGTGTATTATTATTTTATTATACATGTAGTCATTATCTTCAATGATTCAACTTCCAGTTAGGTTATTTCATATGTACTGTTGCTATCATTAGTCAAACTTATTATACCAAGACACAACCCTTGAGTTGTATCATCCCTAAGACAGTAAAGTCAGCCGTACAATATCTTACCATACTACACATTTATGTCTCTCTTTAATAGCCAAATTTGAGGGATCATTGCCAGAAATGTTTGATTATATTAAATATTTGAGTGAAAAAAGGAGTTAGTTTTGCTCTTGTTAAAGTGCCACTCTGAAAAACTCTGCATGTCAAAACATCCTTCCATCCCTGTGGCCTCATGTCTGTCTCTCCTCTGTTATGCACACGTCCTTTTGGTGTTTTTCTGAATTAGGTGGTTCAAATTGGTATGCACTCATATCTTTCTGAATCGCTCTGCTATTTACATCTATTCATATCCGCAGGAGTTGATGTGCTAATTTAGATTCATATATATTCATATCATTCAAATATGAGAAGAGACTTGCATATTGGCACCATTTTTTGCCTCAAGTTAAAGAGAAGCTTGATTATGTATCTGTAGATGGATGCAGTTATTAGCATAATGATTCCTCTGGCCGTTTCTCTGCTTTATCTGGAGAGCTCACTCAGAAATCAATGCAGCTGAAAGGAAGCAGAGAAAAGAAGCAGAGTATGAAGTAAGATCAAATTCCAATTAAACAATCATTTTACTACCTGAGTATCTGACTGACTCATTAAATCATTCATTTACTCACTCATTAACCAACATTTAATCTCCACCAACCAACTGATAAATGTATTAATCGTTTGATTAACTACCCACGCATGTGTGATAATGGTAACCTTTTCTTCTTTCTCTGGTATTTCTACCTTCATGAGACTTTTTAAACCCCTTAAAATGATGACTGGTCCCCTTGGCAGGGTAACTGAATTCCATTACTGTGATAATGCTGGGAGCAATGACTGATGTTGCTGACTCAGCACCTCGTTATGGTCTCTGTCTTCATTTCCTGTTTCACGGCTCACAGGGCTGATGTATGGGCACTGGGTGCTCAAGGTTATTTCTCTGCTCAACACTTCATTAACCTTCCCGGTACCTTTCATACGCACATTTAACACACACACACACACACACATGCACACAAATCACCCCAATGCTCGATGAGTCGCTTGATCTCTTGAGGCAGGTCACAAACAATGTGTGACCTGCCTCACCAATTAAAAAGTGTGTGTGAATGCATGTAGGTGTAAGTGTGTCAGCGAGTGCCAGTAATGTCAGAGGAAGTGATGTCAGTGGGCCAATGCAATTACAGCCCTTTGCTGTCCTCTGCAATAGTGGAGATACCTGTGAGATAACTGTTGTAGCTTATGTGTGTCTGTCTGTCTCAAGACCTCGAAACAAACGACGAGAGAGAATTTTAAAAGGAAGTGATGCTTCACTCACACTCTCCGCTGCTCTCTCCGGGAGGGTGGTAGAAGGAGAGTCCCAGGGAGATCAGGGCAGCAAGCTCCAGGATGATGAGGGTGACGTCCTGCAGGGCCTCCCATACCAGCTGCAGGAAGGTTTTTGGCTTCTTTGGAGGTATCAGGTTTTTACCATATATTTCTTTTCTCTTGTCCAGGTCAGTCTGGGTACCTGCGAGACCTGAGAGAGTAAGAAAGAGGAGGAGAGAGGGGGAAAGAGTTGGAGATTAGTACAATGCATCACGATACAATCATCATCAGTGTGTGTAGGATATTCTTACTGATGTACTGCAGTGAGTTTTATATTGTATATAGGGTTAACATTACAGCAACAAACAACAATCTGCTTTATTGCTACATTTGATCCAACACATTAACATTTTTATATGTAAATGCACAGCTAGAAACTGCAGATTTCTTACTTTCCTTTTGCCTTTCGTCTCTCTTTTTCACTCTCACACCACACTCAATGCATCCCTAATTACCAGTTTGAGTCATGGTGGGCCACGGCTCTGCGTTCCTTATATAATTCTGCCCAAGAGACGAGGGCCTTGTGCTCTGACCTCATACACCTCCTCATACACCATGAACTACTGTATATAAATATTCTTTGGCTCTTTTATCTGAAGATCTTCATACTGGCTCGAGGGACAATTTACTTTTAGAATACTGTCCAGAAGATTATTCTCATGCAGTAGCTAAAATAATGTGCAGAAAGGGTCTGTTACATCAGTGCTTTGGCAAGAGCAATGGTTGAAATCGTAATCCAAATAGCATTAACACAAATGAGTAGCTTTTTGTGTGCAATTGTCCTTTTTTTTCCAATTTATTTTTTAAAGATGCATTATGTCATTTTTCAATGTGGATGATTTAGAATAATATAACAATACATTTTGTGCATGTGAAGCATTATATTCAACAGTATGTTAAATATCAACATAACAGGGTTGAGCCTGTGTTTGATTTAACCAGGGTTGATCCTGTGTCTTTTATTTGCTTTACAATCTGAACTAATGGACCTTGAATTGGGTCTGCTTTGCCTAAACTATTGTTCTTCATATTAAGTCATGTTGTTATGTATGTTAAGTTATTTTTATAAAACAGTCACTATATCCTGACAGTAGTGCATGAGTCAGGTAATCTGACAAAAATCATGTTTCTCCGTGTCCTCCGGTGCTCCTAATGGCATCCGCAAGATTTTACAGACCGGAGGAAAACAACCAATCAGAGCTGAGCGCCAGTCTGCCGCCTCTGAGCAGCTGTCAGTCACTCATAAAACTCCGATCAAACAGTCAAACTAGGCAGCGCTGATCAAATATGAATCAATATTCTGTTTCTGTAATGTCTATTTCTCTCCTCAAATGTTTTCAGAATCATCTTGTAGTGCACTGTTTAGCTGTAAAATGAGAAAGTTTGTGACCCGGCAGCCATGTTGAGATCAGTTGAGGAAATACCAAGCACCACCCACCAGCCGGAGCACACTTTCTCATTGACCATTTGATTGGAGTTTATGAGTGATTGACAACTGCCTCCGTTAAATGAACAGCCAATAGGAACACTCTCTCTCTGAAATGACCTCTGATTGGTCAAAGTCTCTCGTCACGGGCTAGCCTGAAAACAGAGCCATGAGGAGGTGCAGAAGTCTAGTTTTCTCTCAGAACACTTGAATTACAATATACTGAAAGATTATTATGGAATTTTTCCCCAATGATGCCAAAAATATTCTGCCTACTGTACGTTTAATTTAGATTTATTACCCATGCAAAATAATGTTGATTATTGCTGATATTGTTTCTGACTGACTGATTAAACACTTTAAAGTGAAGTAGGAGAGATTGGAGAAAATATGATTAAAAAAAGTTATTTAATGTCAGAAAATAATGAAAAATGAAATTTATAATTTTCCAGAGTCTGAGGTGACATTTTTAAATTGCTTGTTTTATGTGATCGACAGTCCAAACCCTATTTTTGCTTGGTAAATGACTGACTTGATTATAAAAACTGTGTAATTTTCTACCAATCACATTATGAAAGATTGTAATGTGAACATTTTACACTTACAGAACATTCTGCTCCGTGTGAAAGGGTTGAGTTTCTATGATTACAACAATCAAATTACAACCTCATTTGACATAATTGTACTGCGGTTGATTTTATATATTTGATCTGCATTGTAATATTACATAATGGGCCTTAAAATTGAGTAAAACTAGCCCAAACTATTGTACTTCATAGTTATAAATGTTCATATATTAAATCACATTTATTACGGCTACAATACAAATCTGCATCACTGAGAAACTGCTGTGAACTCTAATCTATATCTACATCAAACCTTCACAGAGCTATGGAGTTAGCATCAAGCGTACTAACAGCAATGTAAATGTATCTTCAGTTAACATTATTCATAAAAGATGTCTATCAAGCTACATTATTAGTTTCTATCTGGCTGCTTCTCAGTGTAGTACTATTATCTGGTTGCTGAGCGCTCAGCACACACAGTGTGTATTCAGCATCTCTGTGTCTCTCTCCCTCTCAGCCACAGCAGACATTACCACAGCATTATGTCATGCATGGTGCGTCACTGGGTCTCCCAGGAGTGGCCCTGGATTGCACCTGATAACATCGCTGCTGCATGACACTGTTTCACATGTGAATGCAAATGACTGTGAGATGACTTATTAACATCTGCAGAGAATAACTGATGATCCATTCGTCCCTCCGACGCCGGGGGGAAGAGGAACAAAGAAAGAGAATGACAGAGTTGTTGTGTGTGAAAAGCGAAACAAGAAATGACAGAAAATCGAGAACCGAGATCCGTTTGACTTGCTTGAGAAAGAGAGATAGAGCGACAGAGAGGGAGAAGGAGAGGACAGAAGGAGGGCAGCCTGAAAAGAGAACAATTCCCAGCTCCTACGTAGGAGAATGCCCTGGTTACAAATAGATCAGTCTATAAATAGCCTCATTATCCATTCTCTTTTAATTGTCTCTGTGAGAGGACCTAGCGTGCTCTCCCATTGATCTCCACAGCACCCTGCCTCACATCACACACAAACATGACTGTGTGTCCCCATGCCTGTTTGTGTGTGTGTGTGTGTGTATGGGTCTTTGAGTCGTGACTGCCTGCACGTGCTGTGTGTGTGTGAGTGTGTAATAAGGCTGGCTAAGCATGCCGGCAGTTGCTTGCACTATCACACGGTAAAACTAGAGCTGATATATAATCAGGCTCAGATACACACACACACATAAAGATGCACGCACAAGTGCAGATGCACATATTTATACATATCCACATTGTGTAGAAACCCCTCTATCTTTTAAGCTATGTCAGGAGCACATCAAATTCGACATTCACTCATATTTCTACCCAATACTGAAATCACAGAACAACAAATACATATGCTAATCCCCCCACTTCATATTTCTAGTGTCCGTCCAGAGGCAGGGGAGCTAGTTATAGCATGCAAATGCACCATTCTGCATAAGGGCAGCAATCATTTCACATTAAACATACTGAATATTCTTTAGCTATTTTCTACCGCGTGGTGGTTACATCTGTGTACGAGATGGTGCATCAGTTCAGCATGACATCTAACCTTATTAAATGTTTCAACTCCTCAAACGCCCTTGAGATGTGAGCTGCGCTCTAATCAATCTCCGTAATCATTAAAAACTCATCGCTTCCTGGAAAATCCTCTGCTACATTATCATTCCTTCCTGGATAGCTGATTGCAACGCTGCTTAAGATTCATTTGCCAGATTATAAAATATTGTAGGCTAAATACTGTCAGCCCACCTAACTGCTCTGGCAGTGGATTTTGAGGAGGCAGTGAGAGGGCAGGAAAACTGTGGCGATACACAGATGAGTCACAACAATCTCACAGAGGATTAAGGGTGATTGCAAAGGAGTCTTTGTGCTAGAGTCCATCACCGAGCAGTGAAGCCTGAACAGACTGCATACCCAATGTACAGATGGGAATAATGGATAGGGGACTCCTCCTGGTACTATATAATGGCTGGGTAATTTATTTATCAGAGCTCATTGTAATTGTTCTAATCAAGGTTCAAACGGTAAAAGCCTTTTGGAAAGGAAATTTGAGTCCACCTATAAAAAGATGATGCACTATTAGCATTAGATTGACTTCCTCTTTAGATCGTCAGTTTATAGACTTAAAACAAACAGTGGGCATGCGGGTGACTCAGCAGATTAAGTAAAAGCCATTTACTGTACCAGAAATGCATCCCGCGGTTTAATCTTATTTGTGAATTTGGTTGCATGCCATCGAATCACTCAGTTTTTCAGTCACTTTGCACTGAATACTAGCTAATTAAGCAGGCTTGCTTAATAATAAACCACATTTGGCCATACTTGACTGTGAGCATTAGATGGCTACAGTTAGAATTTTTATTGCCAATTAGAAAATTTACGACTATGGTATTAATCATGAAAGGGACTGTGCCATAAATAATCTGTATGGGCGTCGTTGGCCGTCTGGGTTCAGGAGCCAAGAAGAGTCTGTGACTCTGTAATGACTAATGAGCCTATACTCTTAAATCATTTTAGAAACCTGACCATGAAGTTTGGCATAGGTACAACACTAATGTAATGATGATAATATACTATATCATTAAAGATACAATGATTAGACTCTGGCTTCAACTTCTCTGGACTCTTCTCCATTGATTAATCTCTTTATTACTTTTATGATTTAATATACATTGTTTAGTCTATTAAATGTAAAGAAAAAACATCTGATTGTTTTGTGCACCTAACAATCCAAAACCTAAAGATATTTAGGGAAAATATTATGAAATAAAACAGAAAAGCAGCAAATGTTCACCTTTAGAGGCTAGAAACCGCAAATATTTGGGATTTTCTTAATATATGAGTTAATTGATTATCACATCTGCTGTCAATTAACTTCCTGTCAACTGACGAATTGTTTGTATTAAGGCTGTCAATCGATTAAAATATTTAATTGCGCTTAATCGCATGATTGTCTATAGTTAATTGTGATCAATCGCAAATTAATCACACATTTTTTATCTGTTCAAAATGTACCTTAAAGGGAGATTTATCAAATATTAAATACTCTTATCAACATGGGAGTGGGAAAATATGCTGCTTTATGCAAATGTACAACACAAAACAATGACAAATACTGTCCAGAAACCCTCACAGGTACTGCATCTGGCATAAAAAATATGCTCAAATGATAACATGACAAACTGCAGCCCAACAGGCAACAACAGCTGTCAGTGTGTCAGTGTACTGACTTGACTATGACTTGCCTCAGACTGCATGTGATTATCATAAAGTTGGCATGTCTGTAAAGGGGAGAAAATGGCCATGACAGTTTGTCCTCGCCAAAATTTAGCGTACGTTTTGAGGGCTATTTAACCTCTTTCACTACAGTATAGTTGGTATCAATGGATTCCTTAGGTTTTCTAGTTTCATGTGATACCAGTATCTTAACTCTAGCTTTAAAACTGAGCCCGCTACAACCTCCAAAAGATTGATTGCGTTAATGCGTTAAAGAAATTAGTGGCGTTAAAACAAATGTGTTATTATCGCGTTAACTTTGACAACCCTAGTTTGAATAGATTACAGAATTATTATTATTTACAAATCTCGGAACCCATCGCCTATCAGTCTGATGGCAGATAAGCCTCTGGGGGCTAAGGGGCTACTGTATATTTCAGGTGTAGTCAGCAGATATCCAAGCCAAGACTTTTTCCGTGTGCTGCTCATTGTTTACAGTCCTATTAACAACTGAGATTGAACTGGAGTTGGAGTTGAGAGACGACGTGTACGACCGGATTGTTTCACAAGTAGCCTGTTTACAAGCTAGTTTCAAACCAATAAACAGCTAAATCATCATCAGACAATAGCCGGCGGGTTTCCAGATTGCATTTTTGCCAATGTGTTCTGCCTCTTTTGCTCTCCACACAGACTGTTTACCTGCATTCAACCAAAGCCTGCTTGAACAGGATTGGTCAATACTACTCGGACTACAAGCAGAAACCGGAACGCTTTCCTACAGATTCTACATGTGAATGCAGAATCTCTTTATAGAGACTAAAGATTAAAGTCTTTAAAACTCAATGGTGATAAAATCTTGATTTTTTTCCTCCTCTTCTTCACTGTTCTTACTCTATAATTTATGGCTGGTAATGCGCTGATCTATCAAACACAGCAGGATCTGTGATTCGAATCTGCTTTGACAAATGATACCTACCTAACATCCTGTTTCCAAATAGACAAGACAGGGACATTAAAGACAAAAAAAACTTTATGCCATCCTTTCTGCGGGAAAGGAAATGGGATTTTTTTTTCCAGTCAGAGGGAACATGATGGCATATTTTAACAGTTGGCCCTTTTTTTTGTCCGTGGCTAAAAATAGATCTCCATGGAAACACTATGCATCCCACTCGTTGAGTGGAAATACCCGCGACTCTGAACCTTGGAGATTGTGTGAATATCTAAGCAAGCGCGTGTGTGTGTGTATGTGAATTTTTTCAAGAGCATGCACGCACGCGTATGTGTGTGCACACGTACGCACTGTATGTTCTGTACAAAGAAAAGGCAGTAAAGAATGAAATGACTTGATGACCTCCAAACGTCCTTGTAAAACAGGCACGTCACAGGGGAGCAGCAAACTAATTGCATTTATATAACAGATCTAAATCTTCAAAATAATGGAGTGAACAACATTTTAACATGTCTGAGCGGTATCTATCGTCATGATGGTGATCGTCATCATAACAACGCAAAATATCAATGCTTTTTTTTTGCAGCGAATCGAAAGCTTCAACATGTATTCTCAGCTCTCACCATTTTAAAAAGAGAGGGGGGTGATGAAGAGGGAAGACAGAGAGTGGTTGAAGTGTGACTCAGAGTGCACAAGAGAGTGAGAACAAAAAGAGAGAGAGGGAACGAAAGAGAGAACAAGAGTAGGCTGGATGTAGAGTGACTCTATGAATAATAACCCATCAGCGGCTAAAAGGTGGATAATTATCATGCTCTTATTAGAAGATGGAATGATGGAGAAATGTGTCACAGTGTCCTTGAGAATGACCTCCATAATAATGACACCATGTTATGCCATGCAGAGAGGTTTGTTACTGTGCGTACAAAGGCAGGATACAGTAGAAATAGCTTCTTAAGGATGACATTACCAAAAAATAAATAGTGAATGACATAGATAGGAGGAGGGAGTGGGATGAAGAGGAGTCTGAAAAGAGTCAGACAGTAACAGGAAGATGCACACAAAGACAAGAAAAAGGAAGAAAAAAATGTGTATGCTTTTTGGATCATGCTACAAAGGGCTCGTGTCTGTCATGTAGAACAAGGTGTAAGACATTACAGCAACATGATTATTGTGGTGCTACTGTAGTTGAGGGGAGAAAAGGACTGGATGCTTTTACATTGGCCGTCTTGTTGTCCTTGTTTTAGCTTCATGACTATGTGTATCTTCCTGTGCATTTGTTCTCAGCACTCTGCATAAGTACAGTATGATACCGGAAACCAGAGTTAAATTCCTTGTATGCTTAAAAATACATGTGTCCAAACAGTGTCGAAAAAGGGTTCATGGTTTACTGACAATGAAAATATTTACTTAAAGTTCAGTTTCCAAGGTTCAGTAGTATATTGTAGTATACTGTATATACTTTCAAGGCTTTTTGGAAATAGAGATAAAAACAAAGCTTTACAACCTAAATTCTAACCAACTACAGAGCAAAAATAATGTGAGGGGATTCATCACACCTGAGACGCAGCACATACAAAAACTGATTTATATGCAATCTTGTAAAGTGCAAAGATGTAGATCTGCTAACCCATGTCACACATGGCCTTCCAACACTGTCCGCTTCCATCGCAGTGGGATTCACCCCTGAAGCAACCCAGAATACAAACGTATCGTACATATATGAATATGAACACATGCATGTCTATGACATTTTATTTCAATCAACCAGGGTGGTGCAATGTCTGAAGAAAATTTAATCCAAGCCATATATGTACAGTATATGTATATACATACATACTGTACGTACATATATATATAAAACTAATGTCGGGTACCCACTAGATGATGATTCCCACCTCCCAGCAAAGCCAAGATTTTTTTATGGTTCTTAAGATTATCTTTCCAGATATTCTTGTGGGGTGAGGTATGTTAAGAGTGTTTTCACATCCCCTGATCGGCTCAGAAGTCCATCCTGGCCACACCAATTTCAAATCACTAATATAAAACATGTTCAATATTTACGATCAGATATCCTGCTGTGTGTAGGGAACCCCGAGGACAGCCAATGACGCAGTCACGTTGGAAAGAACGACAACCGCCGTCGTAGCGGCCGCAGCCAATGCATGGGCTAATGCGTGGGCTAATGCAAAACGCGAAGCATAACGTAGTAGTAAGATGGACCTCAGAAATGGAGGACCAACTTGTTGATTTGTGGCAACATTACAAATCTTTATTTATCGTGTCTTCGTGACTTCGTGACTTCATCCAAATCTTTTTCTTCGTCACTTTTCAGTACAAAGTAGTTCAAAAACTAACACTGCTAATTCGCCCGTCGTCCACCATGTTTGTTTACACTAAAGTCACGTTTGATCGCGAGTAATTTTGCGAGATTTCTGTTTTTTAGAGTCGGGACTTTTGTTGTTCATGAATTTCATCTGTTAGTGTGTGATGTGCTGTTTTGGCCAAATCGTTGCTCATCACACACATAAGGAACAAAACTGTTACATTTAACATGACATGTCATGGTGGGTGACGTCTCTCACATTTTAAACATCTGTTCAGATTTGAAAAATCTTTTAGTGTGGGCCAGCTTAAAAATGAACAAGATTCCTGTGAGGGGGGGGCGGGGCACACCCAGCAGCACAGCAGGTCCACCTACTGTTAAATGAAGACGTAATTAAAGAAAGAAAGTTATTTTTGTCACGGTTGGGCTGGATGTTATGGGGGAAACATCAGGGCGTCAGGGGATTGATGTCAGTGCAGCATTTAAAACAGCAGGAAAGAGGTGTCTTGTGTTCAGGAAGGGGTTCTCTAGTTTGAAAAAAGTTTTGTTTTGTCTTTGCTCAGCTTACAATGTGGTTTTGCAGCGCTCTGACTCTGTGCGCTCCACACCCTCATCAGTGCAAGAGGACACGGCAGGAGGCAGGCTCTCTCTGTGAGGACGAGTTGATGTGACATGTCTTCAGTGCAGCAAAACGGGCGAGCAGATATACTGTACTATTATATGTAAACAAACAACGGAGAAAATACATTCTCTCATTTCATGAGGAGTCACAGGGTCACACTAACACACACAGATCTATCCTTCATTCCCCTACAGACAGCCCCTTCTGAAAGGTAATGGACTGGAAAGTGGCACTGAGCAATTCCTGACACCATTTCTTTCTCATCACGAGTTTACTGTATGTGTGTGTGTGTGTGTGCGTGTGTGTTCATATGTGTGATTACCTATTATGGTATGTATCTACTTGTGCAGACAAAATGACACCTCAGTCCCATATTGCAGAAGTACAGAGCTACACCTAAGAGAAACAAACTCCGGGAACAGGATCAGTGGCAGATTTTCATGTTTATCTGGCAACAGGGAGGGGGGGGAGGCACTATTTCTTGGCGGGGACCAGTTGCCAGGCAACCGGCGGAGACTCAAGGAAGTTACTGGTCCTGGCCAAGAAATTGTCTGGCAGATAACCCCCCCATAAAACAGCAAATTGTTTTTACTATTTGAGATATAACGTGTTAATTAATGAGCTTAAGAGGTCATCTTCAAAGATTATTATACTTGATTTTGAGAAATGCTACAAGATGACCACTAAAAAACAGCTTTTGGTTTTGGTATTTAATATAAGTCTTTAATTATTGAGACAGAGAAGCCACTGCGTCTGAACATATTCTCTGATGCCATTTAATTTGTGTTTTCTGCTAAATGAAAATGGCTCAAATGCCAGCACAGTTTTCAACAGTCTCCCAACGAACCCAAATTAAATGTATGTTGCAATGCCGAAAATAAAATATGCAATTTGTGTGCAAGTGTGTGTGTATTTGTGAGTCTGTGGGGGCAGCTGTACAAGTGGGTGAGTTTTGCTGTCACGCACTGTGCTCTATGAGTCTGACTCATGCGAGAGATGGCAGAGTGGAGTGAGAGAACACAGCTCACAGCTCTCTTTCTCTCACACACACATATACAAACACACACCACTCGCTCCACAGGATAACTGATTATTACTTTGTATTCCTACTTCATAGTACATATGGGCATACATGTTGTGGGGGTCTTACAGTATACATGACGAAGATGGTTGTATAAATCTTAAGGTCTACAAAACGGAGTAATGCATCCCACATTAATTCTATGAGCTGTTATGTTCTGAACCAAAGTACACATGCTCTTTTGTTTCTATGGCGATAATTCTTGCACTTTTTTATTTTATAATGCTGTGAAAAAGGCTAATTATGTAATGTTATGCAAGAAAAACAAGCAACGAAAAAACACATAGATGTGGTTGGTGTATGCTGCTCATATCACAGAATTTGAATACCCAAAGGTTTAATTTACACCTCTTAGAAATCCTTTTTGGAAGCCTGGCAAGTAGCACATCAAGAGCAGCATGGAGGGGAAAAAAACAGAAACAAGATGACAGTGACTAACGCAGGATGAAGGCTTCATCAGTGCATACGGTCCTATCAAAATTCATGATTTTTGTGTGAAATGTCTATGCATTGGTGAGAGATCCAGTTCATATTATGGATCCTGGATGCATGTGTGCAAAATCATGTGTCTGTGCAACTGGGCCGCACAATTAATCCTATTACTGATCAATGGTACAATGGTACGTATGATTTCTTACCAAAAGTCATTCTTCATTTTTCATGCTTTTTCCTACGAATGTCCAGCAACACGTGTCAATTTCCGCACGTTACATGCATACAGTCTTTTCAAAATCAACTTCTGTCTTCACAGGAAACAACTTAGTTAAGATTAGGCAACAAAACTACTTAGTTAGGTTTCAGAAAAAAATCAACTTGGTTAGAATTAGGTAACAAAACATCTTAGTTATGTTCAGGAAAAGATCGACTTGGTTAGTTTTAGGCAACAAAACTACTTAATTAGGTTTTAAAAAGATCAACATGGTTAGGTTTAGGTAACAAAACTACTTGGTTAAGTTTAGGAAAAGATCAACTTGGTTAGGTTTAAGTAACAAAATTACTTAGTAAGGTTTAGTAAAAGATTGCGGTTTGGGTTAAAATAACTCCGGAAGTGGCGTAACTTAAGTATGGAAGTTACGTGACAAATAAATCAGCGTTTCTGATTTCACACAGGGTGCAAACACCGGTCTCCTGGGTGAAAGGCCGGTGTTTTTTAAACCACCCATCGACCCTGACCTCCCCCTACGCAACATTTGTTGCTCTTTATACTTACTGGTTCACAATTACGTTGATTACATACAAATTGATTTCATGGGATACATACTAATTACAGTCCATTACTTTTCATGGGTATAGCTATGATTGTGCCATGTTTGCATTGATGAGGGAATCCATTGCATTTCTCCTTTAGCTGGGTAAATTCATGTGACAATCTGTGGGGAGCAGGACATCGAGGAGAGGAATAAAATGTGGTGAAACAAAAAGCTTTCTGAGTAAGATCAAAACTGTGTCAGGATTGAGTTAACGCTGTGCTTGTACTGTAAAAAAAAACTTGTGCAGTCTGCTGTGTGGGACCGCAGTCATAGACAATGACGAGAGTTAAAAGCACCTCCAGTACAAATGTGCTTATTCAACCTACTGTACTGCAAGTGATCAAAGTGAAAAACAGTGGAACAAATATGAGTCTGTGACTCAATTTATTAGTCATTTACTGTATCTGTTCCAACATCTGAGCCTCAAACATTGTTATGTTGGCCCGACTGCCCTAGATGTGGACACAACATTAATGAGACATCTGTTTACAGCCTCTATGTCTGTCAGTGTGTGTGTGTGTGTGTGTGTGTGTGTGTGTGTGTGTGGCAGAGAAAGAGATAGTGAGAGTGTGCGAGCGTGTTTAGACACAACTGCTTAGTGATAAGGGCAAAGTGTGACGGGGTCAGTAACTTCATCCTGTAATTCCAGACTGTTCAACCATTCATTCAATTCTTCCTTCCACCTGTTCACCATCACTCCGTCTTTCATTCATCTATCCATGTATGTTCAGATAATTGTCAAGTAAACACAAATTCAGTCCATTTCTTTTTATAGCCACCATTCCTATTACTTTTTATATACTTTTACTTTTCTCTATGTTATGTATCTGTACTTATTTCTGTCCTCGTGCAGCTGCCACACCTCAATTTCCTCTCTGGGGATAATAAAGTCTCATCTTATCTGATGATAAAATGTCATTGGTGTTGAATTCTTATTTACCGTATAGACACTGCGATGAATAATAAAGAGCTGCTGCTTTCCTGTAACTGTTACAACGGTCCCTCCTTTTTTCATCCACCTGTTTCTCACTATCTCTTTTACACATGCGTGCATGGATGGGAGAAACACACCTGTTCCCTACTCCTCTGATGTGTGACTGTTGGTGTATTTATATTAGGGGTGTAAGAAAATACTGAAAATATCAAGTATCAGAATATTGTGTTTTGTGATACTGTTTCGATTCTCAAAGACACTGTATCGATTTGTAATTAATAGTTTACATGCAGATATTCACTCAACTCTGTCAATACTTTATTTAATTTGTAAAGATATGCACCTTCTCAGTGTATGTGCCCTCTCAAAGTTGTGCTGTAATGTTGGATGTTACAGGGACTGGGATAAATGCAAATGCAGATCCCTCTGTTCTGAGTGCATAAAAAAAGTCAACTTTTTTTTTACTCAGAATTTTTGGTGGGGTGTTATTTATACAGATTTCCTAAAATTAGACTTAAAAAATTCCAATATATCGCCTTGCTTACAGTATCACAATATATCGTAGTATATTGAATTGTAACCCCTGTATCATGATACGGCAAATTCTTGCCAATACACAGCCCTAATTTATATAGGGACTGTTGTACGCATAACTGCAGGAATACTAGAACATTTTGAGAGCTTCAATACTACTGAAGATTTGGAGCTTATAAATTACTTTACAATCCCATAGACTGAATCTGAATCACAAGTTAATGGTTCATTTTAAATAATTCCCCAATGCACTAGCTAGATGGTAATGTTTTTTTATTGTATTGCATAGGACGATTTGAATAATGCTATTTCAAATAACCCTAACACAGTAATTTGGGCTCTGTGGCTTTAGCCAACCATGCCGATTATGAGCTGTTGTATTTTCCCCTCATGCCCACACACTTACTCAGACCACACACAAACGCTGTGGCTGCACACACTCACACAGATCAGCAACCCTCCCCCCCTTGGGAGTGAAAAGGGAGAGCATACAGGGCCAAGAGGCTGAAAGGGAGAGTGACAGTGGTCTATCTGCTGTCTCCCATCTGGGTGTCAGTCTCTGGTTTCACCCAGGGGCTCGGATAAGCTCCGGACACAAAAGGGACAGCTATTAAAATTCAAACTACCAGAGAGGGTCATGAAATAGTCATGACAGGTAAGGGAAATCTACACACTCTTAGGTGCCACTTATTATCTGTCTGCTTGGAACTGCAAGGGAAAATACAATGTTTGGGGTACAGCAGGAGAGGTGCTGATGATTGGGTAGAGATGATACCAATTGAATTAAATATATACTACTACTACTACTATAATAATAATCATAATTTGGCATTATTCAATATAATTTAGTAAACGTATTTGTACATCACTATCAAAAAAAAATGTTAATGGATTAAACCATACAAGAATGAACTTTTAATCATTCAACACACTCTTGAAATAGAAGTTTACAAACACTAACACTGCAGGGAAAATACAGTGCAGAGTTGAAAGAGTATTGATCTGTGCTTTAGCTATGCAGCAGCACTTTGATTGAACTGTAATGTGACTGAGCCCATGAAGCCTCATGCTGCACAAATGGATGCATCTCCTTTAGTATTCCTGACATGAAACAGATGTACTTGCACGATATTCAACACAATTGATTTTTCCACATGCCACTAATGTAAGGCTAGCCATTTGAAATTGGCAGGGTCATATGTCTGTGTAATGGAAATACATACTAAAATACTACTGCTAGCAATATTTGGATTCATGACTTTTACTTACAATTAAGTATTTTTACATGATTGTATTGGTACTGCAGTATACTACTACTACTACTATAATAATAATCATAATTTGGCATTATTCAATATAATTTATCATGCCTAATTCTCCTCTCAAATGTTTTCAGAGACATCTTGTAGTGTACTGTTTAGCTGTAAAATGAGAAAGTGTGCTCCGGCTGGTGGGTGGTGCTTGGTATTTCCTCAACTGATCTCAACATGGCTGCCCCGTCACAAACTTTCTCATTTTACAGCTAAACAGTACACTACAAGATGTTTCTGAAAACATTTGAGGTGAGAAATAGGCATTACAGTAACAGAATATTGACTTATATTTGATCAGCGCTGCCTAGTTTGACCGTTTGATCGGAGTTCGTGAGTGATTCACAGCTGCTCAGAGACGGCAAAGCTCCAGCTCGGCTCTGATTGGTCGTTTTCCTCCGGTCTGTGAAATCCTGCAGATGTCGTTAGGAGCACCGGAGGACACAGAGACACATGATTTTTTTTAGATTACCTGTCTCATGCACTACTGTCAGGATATAGTGACCGTTTTAGAAAAATAACTTGTTTAATCATATTTGCTCCAATTCTGCCCACTGCTGCTTTATGTAAAGGATCTAATACGTCCTTCACCACTGAAGGTTTGATCAAAGGTTATGTAAACAATTCCCCAATGAAGGTTCTGTTAAATGCAAAGCTGCTGTACAATATGTATTCTCTGGATAAAATTGCAATAGCTGACTAACACTGTCACAAGAGACTGTAGAAGTAGAAATTATGTGTTTGGGCAGTGTCTGATTTTGGTTCTTTGATCCTGTTCCCTTGGGTACGTGTGACTATCTCTGTGGCAGTATCCAATACTGGCAAGACTAAACAGGCTTAGTTTCTCCTTCCTTTATGCCCATGGGCAAAGAATGGCATTTTAAAGGTTCAGAAAAGGTAAAAGTCAGAACAAGACAGTATCCATGTCCATGTTCCTCTTTTCCGCGGCTGCTGGGATGTAATGGATCATTCTCTGCTGGATGTGTGAACTCAGAGTTGAAAGATAGCTGCTCTGTGCCCTTGAGCAAGGCAGGGCTGGATCGGGTCCAAGACTGTATCTGTTTATGTGCCCTTGAGAGGGAGATGCTGTCTGTCTGTGTTGGCAGCCGTGGTACCACCCTTGTTTTGCCCCACAGCGGGAGAAGAGAGAGCAGAGAGGTCAACTCAGGAAAAGAGCTGACATGGAGAGAAAGAAGCCGGTTATAGCCCGGGACTCTGCATATTCAGCTAAAAGCATCACCACGCCTGTCAACTCGCTATCCATACTCCTGGCTTCCAGCAGCCAGTTCAGATTCAGGACATTTCAGAGGACAAGAGCTGAATGTAGATTTATGACAGCAACCTGGGACAGAGAAGCATTTGGAGATGTCAGTTTCTGGCACTGTATTTTTGAGCGATTCTCTTATCTAAGGACAGACTTTCCAGGAAAGCATGAACTAAAGTAATGAGGTGGTCTGGTGGCCTGATGGTAGAATGGAGGGTGTCACAGGTTCAACAGCCACCTGTCCTCTCCTTCAAGAGCCCTGGAGCAAGACACGACTCCACCACCTGAACACGCACCGTACATCGCAAGACAAATGTGCAAATATAAATATAAAAATGAAAATATGTACATATAATGTATAGTTTCAGATGAAAAATAATGATAGGGAATGTACTACACTTTGAGGAAATATGAGAAGAGCTGATTTAATTTCTAGCCTTGATAGCAATGCTTTGGCATTACATCACCAATTATTTAAAAGTCAGGAAAGTCTGGCTGCAAAAATCAAGAAAAGGGGGGGAGGGAAAATCACTGCACTGCACCATCAACCAGCATTCCTTCATGCTGAAGAAATGACAGGAACAAGATTATGAAATGCCATTTCAGCCAATATTAAGTAAATAAATACACAAATAAGTAAATATACCTATAAAATAAATTAAATATGGCTATGAAATAAGTCCTGAAATAAATAAATTAGGCAATAAACCTATATAAATATATAAATATAAATATAATAATATATATAAATGAGTCAATCTAATTCAATAAATAACTAAATAGGTTTTTATTTTTTTAAAAAGGAAATTTTTCAAAGGACTAATTTTATTTATTTCAGGGGACTTTTATTTCATAACGTTCCATTTATTTCACAGCTCTTTTTATTTCCATCTGTTATATTCAAATGAATGGGGTGTCGTTATCTCACAGATTCAGCCCAAAGCACGAAAATTAGCTACATAGCTAGCTACCTCCGCCTCACTCCCTGGAGTCCCCAATAGCGTCCCGCTCCAGAGCTCCAGGCCTGGGTCACCTCTGCCGCTGAGACTCATCTCCATTGCCAGGACCTACTGCCAAGTCTACTGATCCCGCAGGGAGTCGGGGCAGTTCGAGATCACACCCTCGGTGCCGGAGTTTGGACTAGGGATGCACCGACACCGATACTGGATTGGATATCGGGCCGATACTAACTCAAATAGCTGGATCGGGTTTAATGTATACTGCATTAAAATGCTTAAAACTTAAATTTGAATTCCTGTTAATTTTGAAGATTTTTTACAAAGTTGCTGGTGTATGAGTTATTACTTTAATAATAAAGAACAATTCAGTAAATTTATATGTATATGTACGAAGACGGACCTTCAGCTAGCGGCTATAGCAACTCAAATTCAGCCAGTCCAAACCCCAGTGCTGGGGGTCTGATCTCGGACCGCCCCGACTCCCCATAAATGAATGTACATATGAATGTCTGTGTGCAACTGAAATCAGACACTTTCTGGCTCAGTAGTCTGAATATGTGCGATAACCACACCCATTCATTTGAATATAACGAATGGAAATAAAAAGAGCTGTGAGATAAATGTTACATTATGAAATAAAACTCCCCTAAAATAAATTAATAAATAGGTAGTCCTTTAAAAAGTGTGCTTTTAAAAAAAAAAAATAATAACATATGCATTTATTTATTGAACTATATTGACTGATTTATGTATTAATATTTACATGTATTAATATATTTATTGCCTCATTTATTTATTTCAGGATTTATTTCATAGCCATAATTATTAATTTAATATTGAATGAGTCCATACAAGATTAGATCATAATAAAATAAGATCAATGTGAAATAGCTAAACTGTCACAAGGATTTGTAATCACATAGGTAAAGTAAAGTGTTAAGTGATAACTGGGTTATTGTTCATATGAACTGAAAACTTAAAATTCAAGTATAGCTTAAAGGTTTGTAAAATTCATGGTTCAAATCTTACATTTCTTGCTGGAGGTAGCACATATACTGACCACATATGCTGTTTATTCAGCACTGGATTGGTTTACAGTCAGTTTCATATCTGGAATCTACCAAAACAACCACATCTATCTATTTTTTTTGACATTTTCAGTCATGCCTACGATCTGTACATTAGTCGTATACACTCACACAGGCAGACATACTGTATACTGTTGTGAGTCAGCACCAGGCTCCATGGGACCAGGCCAGTAGAGTCTGGTTTTTGGCATCTGTCCTCTTAATTCAGTCAAGCATCTCTTGGGACAGCTGACTTCACTGCCGGCCATGTCCAGCATCCGCACACGTATGTGTGTGTGTGTGTGTGTGTGTGTGTGTGTGTGTCTGTCTGGATTTAATGGAATACATTTTCACTGTCTCAATAAAACAACTACTATACATTGTCATACTTGCATTGTTTGAACCAATGTCTTTAAAAAAAGACAGAAACATAATTAAATGCACTTAATGTGCCTCAAAAAATATTACGGACATCCAGATTCAACTGCAAACTGTTTTAACACATAAGAGTCCTTCTCTAGCACGTCTGGTTCTCCTTCTATTGTAACTGGTATATTTGTCATGTGGGAAATCAATATGGTATTCTGGCTTTTCAGCTGATATGCACCACTATTGATGAAAAGATACAGTTTCCATATAAATTGTACATTCAAGGCAAATTTCACAGCAACAAAAAAACTATAATTAGGCTTGCTCTAGACTAGGGATGTACAGTATTTCAGTGGCCATCTAATGGATATACATTTTGTTTTAGTCCAAGAGTCCTTGTGTAATCCCTGTCTGGGAAACCAGCCTACAGTGTGTTTCTCCAGAGACAGTAATCAAACCCTGATGTAAAAGCCTAAGCATTTGAGAAGTGATTACACTTCACAACATGTCCCAGCGGAAATATTCACACGCTATTATTATTTTTTAACCAACACCTGCTCATATTTTTGTATTATGCTGCATTTAAAAATTGGCACAGCTTTGCAACAATGCATACTTTGTAGTAAAGCATATGGCAATGGCTTTATCCATTGTCACTAACAACTTTATCAATGGTTAATACCTTTTTTATTATTAATGCTTAATAGATGAACAGGAAACTGCATGAACAAAATATCCTTTCCGAGTGGAGAAGCGTTCATCGCATCAAGACATCAAATCTGCAGTTAACATTGTTAGCAAATCATTGATGAAGGGTGGAGGGCTTTTTAGTTTACAGTAAGCTATCAAGCATTCACATTCAAATGTTAGTACAGTAAATCATTCTTAAAAGGTTATTTTTTAAGTTTATTTTCTTTGGTCCGTTATGGTTAATTAAAGCCTAAATCCGCATTTTTTTTTTTTTTAAACCAATTCATTGTATAGTTTCATCTATCTCTTTGGTTTACTGTAATAAAACAGACAGCATTTAGGTAAAATGTAGAACAGATTTGTTGGGTCGTGTCTGTCAACTTCACCTCCAGCTCTTGTTTTTTTGGGGGGTTTAAGAAACATTTTCTTTTGCCTAAAAATGTCTTATTCAGTGTTAGCTTGAACTTAACTCCACCATCCCGTGTCACTTCTGGTTGCAAAAGATCAAAATGACGACGGCCAAAATTGTGAAATCAAGGCTTCAAAACGTCAGTCCACAAACCAATGGATGACGTCACGGTGACTACGTCCACTTCTTACATACACTCTATGCTAACGACACTAAACAGTGCAAGCGTTGTTTAGCAATGCAATGGCAGAAGTGCTGACAGAGATAACAGTGTTTAACTGAGATCAAGATTTTAAAAAGTAATTCCAAAGATGTATTAGCAGAACTGCTCCTTAAGACTTGAGCACATTCCTTTCCCCCGTAAATCTTCTTAATATTGCATTTAGAGTGCTAGTGCAGAGTGATTGACCACTGTGCAGCAATACTGTTTAAGTACTGCCTCAAGGTCACTGCTACTACACTGCAGCAGAACACCTGTGTGAGTAGTGGTGTGTATTTGAGTGATTGTGTGTGTGAGTGTGTGCATCTGCCCACGATGTGGTTTTGCTCCCTCGCAGAACAAAATGACTGTATATCATTTATAATCTGTCCTCTGAGAGCCAGCTCTCTCTCTTCTTCACTGCCTCCTGTTTCATTCTCTCTCTTTTTCTACCTCTTCTATCCCTTTTACAGAGTCACTAGGGGAGGGGCAGAGAGGAGAGGAGAGGGCAGAGAGGAGAGGAGGAGGAGGAGGAGGAGGAGGAGGAGGAGGAGGAGGAGGAGGAGGAGGAGTTGCAGAGCAGGAGAAATTGTCCTTATTAAAGAGACGGCTGCTCCATGTGAGAGATCCCTTGTGGGACAGAGATTAAATAGACTGCGTCAGAGGGGAACACGCTCGTGGCGCTGCGACTGGAGGAGGACGCGATAAGTATGATCATCAGGGAAGGAGGGATGGAAGGAGGGAGGAAAAGAAAGGGAGCAAGGAGGAGAGGAGGTAGGATGAGGGACAAACAGACGAGAGGAATGAAGAAGAGGAGAAGGAACAACAGGGTGAAGATTAGAAGAGGAGAATGTGCAGAAATGTAACAGCACACAGACTGAACTGTGGACTTTATTTCAAGGGAGGGATAAAAAACGATTAGAAGGGAAAACAGGGAGGAGGTGGGTGTGAATGAAGGAAAATGAGAAAGAAAGGAGATGAAATGGGAGAGCGGGAGAGGTGTTTTAAACCAAACTCTGCAGTCACAGAGAAGATAGAGGGAGACGGAGAGGAGAAGAAGGTGAGAAGAGGTGGATGACAGATGAGTGGGGCAAACAGTTCCCTGAGTTATGTATAGAATTCATAAAGGCCTCGTCATGGGAGCGGTACAGAACTTAGCGAGTGAGATGTGGGAGGAATAAGAAGAGTGATAGTAGCACCGCACTGTCTTGATATCACAGATGGAAATGACAATGCTATGTATGATGCGAGCTGGACGACATCTGCGAGAGGAGGTAACAGCAGAATAGAACAAATAAAGATGAGTAGAAAATGAAGTGTTAATTATTTTTTCTTCATATATCCCATCTTCTGTCTTTCTACTGCTACACCTCCATGTTCCCTTTTTTGTGGTTTGTCTGCATTTTCTGCCAGCCATACACATACAGATCCCTACACCTCTGACCTTGACATCAAGGCAATGTCACTAAAGAAAAATGGTTGCATGCATACAAGTCACTAGTTACAGATCAATAGCTTTATACAGTAGGTGAGACACTATGATGTGTGTGTGTGTGTGTGTGTGTGTGTGTGTGTGTGTGTGTGTGTGTGTGTGTGTGTGTGTGTGTGTGTTTGTATGTAGGGAGGCATACGTAGACTATAAATAAGAAGTGGACGTAGTCACCGTGACTTAACCCATTGATTTTTGGCGTTTTGGCGTTGCCATCTTGTTTTTTTGCAACCAGACAAGACGTTGGAGCTAAGTACAACCGAACACTGAACAAAACATTTTTAGGCGACCAAAATGTTACAATTAACTTTCATGAACTGAAAACACACTGTGAAAGGGTTAAAGTTCTAAGACGAACACACGGACAACTCCCAGACCGGTCAACGCCGTGGTAGCGACCTGTCAATCAAAAGGTAGCCAAGCCCTAAAGCATACCCTGCTTTATGGTCTATTTGAATCTAAATGGGACCATCAAATGAACATCATGCTGTATTGAAGAAGACTTGGCACTAGAGATTGGGAACATAATCTCATGTTTACTGAGGTAATAAATCAAGTGAGAAGTAGGCTCATTTTCTCATAGACTTCTATACAATCAGACTTCTTTTAGCAACCAGAGGAGTCGCCCCCTGCTGGCTTTGAGAAAACGTGCACGTTTAAGGCACTTCAGCACTGGCTTTCAATTCTTAGACCTGGAGGTTGTCCGCTGGTGTAGAGACATTTAGGGTCCAGTGTTGGTGTGTGAGGTATCAAATCACATTTGGATAATTAAGTCAGGCGTTCACCCACAGTGAGAACCATCAACAACCTTCTTCCATGAATAATACTGGCACCGTGTATGGTGTATCATCTGGCCACCATCCACCACACTCTCTTCATTACTGCCACAAACAGCAATGCAGGGGCACTCCCCTCAGGGATCTGCTATAAACACACTCTCCTCAATCAACTGATGGTCACCTGCATTTCTGCAAAGCCATTTTTTCCCACTCTTCCCAAAATAATTGTTCATTAAGTATTGTCTCAATTTCAACAAAGAAAATTTATTAATATCAATCAAAAATAGAGTCTCCATTTGGGTAATACATATTTAGCAGTTTAGGGGATAAAAGTAAGTTTAAAAAAAGGTGTGCTACTTTTCCAGCAGTATTACATTGTTACTAGCTCAATAAAAGAAGTGAGAGTAGAAGAGAGACAGAGATGATGAAGGTTATAGATGTAGAGCAGGTCTATTTAGGCTACGCTGTACACTGGGCCCACTGGGATACCAGCGATCGACCATCACACCGAAATAGAAATGGGAGCAGAGGAGAGAGAGAATGGAGGAGAAGTAAGGTGTGGTGAGACAGAGGGATGGGAGGATAGAGAGAGAGAGAGAGAGAGAGAGAGGAAGGGCAGGTGGAAGGGTTGATGAGGAGGAGTCTGGAAGGGACAAGAAGGAAAGGAAGTACGAGGATTTAAGTGAGATCCATAATAGAGTTGCAAAGTTGGAGGAAATATTTTTCCAATTTTCTATTTTAATGTTTTGTTTTAAAGAAATAGTTTGACATTTAAAAATCAAATACAGTACTCTGGCTTTCTTGTCGAGAGTTCGATGAGAAGATTGATGCCACTTTCACGTCCATACGGTAAATATGTACAGAAGCTGGAGCCAGCAGCCAGTTAGCTTAGCTTAGCTTAGCTTAAAGACTGGAAAAGGGGAAGCAGTTAGACTGGCTCTGTCCAAAGGTAAAGTCTGCATAAAAAGGATCATTTGCCATTTTATAGGGTGTATGTGCCAGATAGAGTGAAAGCAGTATCAATCCTCTCATCTAACTTTCAGCAAGGATCATGTTTTTTTTTCTACTTTCTAAATACTGTAATACCCATTAGCTTCAACTGCTGTTGCTATGGAGAAGAGGTCAGTGAGTCAAATTCAAAATGCTTTGCCGTTTCAATTAGCAAACCATCAAACTGATCAAAAACTGACCCAGAATCTGAAAGTGAACTGATTTATGCTGCGGAATGAAATTAAAATGAAAAGTTGTTTTCTTGTTTCTACAAAGTGTAAAATTTCCAACCCGTTTGCCATTAGCAGTGTGTGAGTCATGATAGCTTGTTTTATACCAAGAAATGCAGCACGGTAGTCATAGTTAACTTCTGGCCATACATTTTTATGTGCACAGGCTTGTACCTTGGAGGTATTTTGTAACACAGTTGCTCATCATACTGATCATTTAACTGTGACAGTTCCATGCCCATCCAAGCCTGAACAACCTGCCATTGTCTACAAAGAAAAGGAATGGGACTTTCACTTTCAGAGCTATGAAATCCTGAAATAACTTTTCCTAATTTGCAATCGATGGGGTGAAGAAGAGGATAAAAAAAGGTGGATGGGTCAATGTGTTGGACAACCATTGCCATTTAGTCAGAATATAGATTAGATGTATATATTTAAGGTATACTAGTTATATTAGGTTGGAGATCATTACATTTTAGATATAGTTTTGGTGTGCTTGAGATATTGGTAAGCACCTGGTATGGACTTAATCACAACCTGCTGGTGTAAAATTGTCTCTGGAGGTTGGGGGAAGGTGATGGCCAAGGAGATTTGTGGATGGTGGAGCTGAAGTGTGTGTAAGTGCAGCGGGAGACAAATCAGTGCAACTAGCGGCCAAGGGGAGAAGGGGGGGTGAAGAGAAGATGGAGGTAGTAAGAAGACTGAAATGGGAAGTGGTGATATTGTAGAGGGCAAAGAAAAAATATTAAACAGAAAAGGGGTCAGGATATGAAATTGAGGTATCCTGGTTGGTTGGTTGGAAATAAAATAGCTCAGTCCCAGGCTGGCTATAAAACAAGTTATTAAAAACGGAAAAAAACTGCAAAATTTCACTCTTGAATTGAATTTTTATTGCCTATTCAACGTTCCTGCTGTATTAATCAGTATTTAGTGCTATCTCTCCTCAGCATGCATAAGATAGCAATTCATTCCATCACCTTGGTGAGTAAAGTCATACTGATGGACAACTCTGCAGACGACAAACTAGAAGTTATAAAAATGGTGACTTATGAGGCCGACCTATTAGGGGGGATGGTTGGTGTACTGCTTTGGACAATAATATTATATTACTGTATTATATATAATTTACTGTATACAGCAAAAAAAATCCCAGAACTGGTTTGTTATTATATAAAATTTAGTGCAAACTTGTAGTTATGCATGTTTTAAGGTCTCGCTAAGAACTCTCTTGCCCTTCGTTTCTCACAACATCAAAGACTATCGATGCCCTAAGCACCTCTTCATCCCCCCCGACCCTCGAGGAATGGCTCTGACCTGAGCACTCTCTTACAGTTCCTTGCTCCCTCCCTACCCAGGAGGACCCACCGACGTGCTGCAGCTCTCCACCTGTCTACAGTACAGAACATAGTTACACTGTGAGCATCCACCAACCGTCTTTTCTCCTATCTCAAGAGAAGCAAGTCCCTTCTCGGAAACTAAGCTGTAGCCTGACATCCCATCTGGCCCCTGAATGACTCATGCCATTCACCCGCTAGCTGCCTGAGGGAAACGCTAGCCTCTTCACCCCACAGTCACCTACAAGGCAACACATAGGTAACTACATCCTAGGTGCAGGTATATAGTACAAGGAGGCGGGCTACTGAGAAAACTGAAGGGTAAGAAACAGATTCCAGGCATGTTAGAGAATTAGATGTGGCACTTAATTACCACTCATTTCATCATCATCATCTTCGTGTATCAAGGTATCTCATTAAATTTGGATTTGCAAAAAGGAATTTTACTTCCTGGGGATGTTTATGTTTTAACCTCAATTCATGTATTACATTTAGGCTGGGTAGCATTTAAAAGCGATGCCAGTACCAATAGAGCACTTCAGAAGTTTTGATGCTTCTGGGTTGTTTCGGTCGATAAAGGTATCTAGTACCTATGCCCAGCCCTAATTACATTCCTCCACTAGGGGTTTCAAATAGGGATGCACCGATCCAAATTTTTCAGTCCCGATACTGATAGCAATACATGGGCTTTGGATATCAGCCGATTCTGAGTACCGATCCGATACCAGTGTTTAATTAATAAGCTATAGGCCTCACTGTGTGGAAGTGACTGGGATCATTGTTTTAAGTGTAAGGAAACAACAGGCTTGACTTCAATATTGCTTTCCTAACTTTGAAAACAAAATGTAACAATTACATAAATATAAATTTACTGAATGGTTATTTGTTATTAATAAAATAAATCATAAACCAGCAACTTGGTAAAAAATGTTCAACATTAACAGGAATTACAATTCAACTGTGAACCTTTTTAATGCAGCGACAAATTGGTCAAAACTTAAACTTAAAAATGTCAGTCTAGTCAGTAGAATATAAACATAGAACTGAATTGGATAGATCAGCCCACTCGTCACGATACCCGATCCAGCTGTTTGAGTCAGTATCAGCCCGATATCCGATCCAGTATCGGTACATCCCTAGTGTCAAAAAATGTCCATCCATTGGAGTCATGAAACCTTTACAAAAATTGATTAACATAATAATACCTAATGAAATGTGTTAAAGGAAGTTTCTTTTTGTTCCTGAAACGCTTAGATTGTTAATAACTGATACAATATGTTTCCCCCTTTTGTATATTATGCACTATTGTTTTTTTTTTATAGCCATCATGTGCATAATGTGTATTGTGTTGCATGTATTCTCCAACTACTTTGCTTGGGAATGCACTGAGCGCCTTATACTCTAGCCATCAGTCATATATAACATATTTCTTATTAAAACATTTTTAAAAAATCAGTCTCTCAAATGTCTGCCGAATTTGTATCTAAATTGTACAGTTTCATGTACTGTAGCAACAGTGGAGCAGGAGCCTGGTGCCTGCGTCATCTAAATGCATGCAGTCAAGAGTGCAACCTCTTCACTGGTTGCATTTGTATACTTATAGAGCCATTATGCATTTATGCTGCATAATGGACTACAGCCATTCATGAACTATTAGTATCATGTGCGAGGGCTGGTATAGGCTACAGTATACGGGGCTAATAGGTCAACCGTGCTCAGGGCCTCTTACCATCAAACGCAGTCCCCCGGGACACATACACATTACACACACCACACATGATGACAGCAAGCAATACAGAAAACCTTCAAGGATAATTAGCATCCATGATCATATTTCGGAGGTAACATATGTTCCGTGGAGCAGTCACGCGCCACACGAGGGGATCCACACAACACAATCATGGAAACACCTGGGATCACTAATGCAAATACCATTACTCAATATCTACTTAGTGAATGTTCCAGTGAGAGACAACATCATAACAATTCATAATTGTAACCAGGGATGAGGGAAGAGAAGCACCGGGCTTGTTAGCAGTAGGGCAAGTTCTCAACCAAAATATGGCAAAACTTGTTAAATGGATTTACCTAATGAAAATGGTGGGAAACAATGATATGGAAGCACCTCATTTATCCAAGCAACAAGATGCACAATGCATTCTTGAGAATCCAATAAATGCCCAAATAATTAATGGCACACACAATGAGATTGTGGTGAGATTGCAGTGTGTTGAATAATTCAGCCTGTAGAGAATTTGCATTTACATACATTCTGAATTGCTCCATAGAGCCACATATTGTGTTCACTTATTGTCTATCGTTTTATGATTAATTATTTGACCCACTGGAGATATCAAAATGGAACTATAATGTTGCCTTGTGATCCAGAATAGATAGCTGGGCCAAGACTTCCTTTTCCGTGCTCATTGTTTACAGTGAGATTAGCAGCTTGAGTTGCAAGACCTACAGTATGTGCAAGACTGGAGAATCATTTTAAACCAATAAAAAGCTAAATCATCGTCAGACGAAAGTCGGTGGGTTCCCAGATTGTATTTCAGCCAGTGCGTTCCTCCTCTTTCGCTCTCCACATGGACTGTTTACCTGTACTCCACCAAAGCTTGCTCGAACGTGATTGGTCAATACTACTCGGACTACAAAAACGGAAACCAGAGCGCTTCCGATACCAAAATCTTGCCCCGTTACCTACAGATTCTACATGTGAATGCAGAATCCGTTTATAGAGATTATTACATTTCCCATAAAAGACAGCATGTTAATAATTACAATATTCCTGTTTCTATATCATGAGTTTAATTGCTTTCATTTTAGTTTTATTGTAAGTCTGCAGCTGTGATGCTGGAGGTGTTTAACACACTGATGAAATGTAATGTTTGTGTATGTAATCAGGATGCTCATGAAAATGAAATTATAATTGTATGTCTGTTATGATTATCTTTATTGCTAGTTAAAATTCAGTTCAATTTCTGTATCGCTGTAACACTGCAAGCATTCCTTTCACACTTCGGTTTCAAATATGGTGACGAGCAATTGGCACCGCATCCCTGATCAGTGTTCATCAACGTTTTATTCTATTCAATCCCATTTTGATTCGCTCTTTATTCAGCTCTTGAGACTCAGAAGATTCTGTGAATTCATCTAGATTACTCTGCCACCGGCAGCTGACCTAGAAGTGGTGCTATTGGATGAGAAGACGAGGGAACACAATCTTCTGAGACTATCAGCCTATAAGGTTACAGGTTACCTGTGATGTCACACAGGTGACACTACATGAATAGTGATCAATGATCCCTACATCAGGGGGAGGTGGATCATTTTAACACTGTTATAAATATTCAATACACAGATGAAGCCATTAGAGAGGTCTGTTTGTTGTATGCCTGCTCTACTGCAGCTGGGGACGAAGCAACAGAAAATCCTACCGTTATGCAATATGTAGATAATGTAAAGGTTGCGCTGTATAACAGTAGATCTCTGTATAAATAATTGAATAACCTGAAGAGGATAGCTTTGGTGGATAAGTGATACAATGCATGTGAAGGCATTCATAAATAGTTATATAATAAATCAAAACTAACCTACACCTGTTAGGATAAAAAAAAAGGAAAGGGGAAATATCTGGCATTTGCACTGCAGATATGAAATATTCACTTTTTCCAATTGTTTCACCGAAAATAAATAAAAATAAAAACAGGTGCTGTACCTGTACCTATTCATTATTATTATTATTATTGTGTTTTTGCTTTCTCATTCCACTCATGGCCGGTCCATATTTGCAGACGCCACAGCACATCCCACGTGGCCAAAACCTCTACCGTGTTGCCCCAGAGACCTGCTCCTTAATAAGGCTACGGCTGATTGGTTGATGGGATGGGAGAATGACAAGGGAGGGTGGGGTGGGGGGCTTGTACGGAGGAGGGAGAGTGAGGGGAGCTAAACTGTCCAGAGAGATTTCTATGCATACTAAACAGGTCTCACACTCGCCGGCTGAGAAGAATTTTCATTAGTCCTTCAAACAGGACTCCCTCCCCTGTCTGCTGCTCTGATGCTGTGCTTGCGCATTTCTCCAGGTGCTTTACAAGGTTTGTGCATGATTCATCATTTACCAATGATTTTTATATATCAAATAACGCATGTGGAGCAAGTAAGTAACGATCCATATCCAAACCAACAGTGAATACAATGAAAATGCACCATCAATCTCATGATCAGCTCAACATACAGTAGTAAAACACATTCCTCAAGATGTGATCCTTCAAACCACACACACATATTGACATACACACCCACCAGCACATACATAGACAAGCACTGGGACTTACCTTCTGTGGGTGAGGTTTTCAGTCGTTTGCACAGTCCCTCTATGCCCGTGTAGTCCTCCTGGAGCTTGACCACCGCCTCTGTGCCACGCAGCTCCATCAACGAGCGCAGCTCCATGACCGAGCAGCCGAAGCCGGCCGCATGGTTGTCCTCATTTCTTTGGTTCTTGGCATAAAAATCGCTGTTGGACATGTCCCCCATGATGCCGGCTAGTCAAGTCAGTTAGATAAGTGTTTGTTATTGCTTATAGATCAATCAAAAATCTTGCACAGCAGAGAGATGAGCTCAGTCTCATCCAAAAAAAATCCAAATCAAGCAGGCAACAACCAAAAAAAGGGGGAAAAAAGATTGCCACTTGTAGGTAAAGTAGGCAGATAGAGAGATTAAAAAGGGGGCTGGGGAAATCCGATGGGATCAATCGATGAGCAGCCTCTCTGTTTCAGGAGAGACTGTCAGATATCGGCAGACCAAAAACCATCAAAGAGAAGAAACAGGAGAAGAGGAGAAAGAGCAGCAGAGAACAAGGAGAGGAGGGGATGACGAATCGCAAGTGGGGAGCATCCAGGTAAGCGTTGGACAGCCCCAGTGGTCAGGTCCTGAGAAGGGAAATGATGGTGGTTGCAAGTCCTGTAGGTCTCAGGCTCACCACGGCTGCAGTCCAGACCCGCTCCATGTGTGGCTTCCCATTGCTGCTATTCTGCTGTTGCCTCCGCTGCCTCTCTGTCTCTACATGGTGGTCTTCCCCATCACTGCTACAGAGAGAGAGAGAGAGAGAGTGAGAGAGAGAGAGAGAGAGAGGGAGGGACGAATTCGAGAGATGAATTCAAAGAGGACAGAAGGTGAGGGAGGAGGGAGAGAGACACAGACAGAGAGCACAAGACGTGAGCGTTGCAGTGTTCTCAGGGCAGGGGTGAATGCAGCGGTAGATGGTGCACAGCTGAAGGACAGCCTCTCCTGGCTGCGGCAGTAACTGTGGCTCTGCTGTCTCTATCTACTGCTGCTACTGCTGCTGCTACTGCTGCTGCTAACCTCATTCTGAGGACAAGACAACTGCCAGAGAGAGATAGGTAGATAGAGAGAGAAAGGGATACGAAAGAGAAGGAGGGCGGAGAGAAGAGGATGCTCCTTTCTGGTGCAGAGCGTAGAGGAGTTGTGCGCGGGCGGGAGGCTGGGGCAGCTCTGACGACAAAGCGGAGAGGAAGCACGTAACGCTGCGCTGTCACAGGGAGGATGGGCTGAGCTGTGGAGCTGCTGCTGCTGCTGCTGCTATCCCACCTCTAGTTCTCTCTCATTCTACAGTAAGTGACCTCTCCTATGCAGTCACTCAATCTCAGTGATCTCTTCCTCTCTACCTGTTGTCTTGTAATGCCTTGCATTAATGATTTCACTTCATGTCTCCCACCCTCTCTCACCTTAGGACTACACTCTACTCACGGAATAGACTTCTTCGGTGTTATACTGCAATTTGCCAGATTAGAATAATTCAAAGTCCGTCACTAGTTTACATCGATTTCAAGTAAATTGCCATCATGGAACAAATTCCTTTCTTTCAAAGGATGAGGCTGGCATAAGTATATTTATATTCTTGATAAATCCTATGATATGATCAATACAAACAGTTTGTTAGTCCATCTTTCAACACTTTCCCTCTTCCCTTACCTGTCTGTGGCACCCAAGGCACATTTTAGTGTGTTTAAAAACAGATCACATTTACAGTTTCATTCAAGAAACTTTAGATAATTTCCTAAAACCGCTGGACACTATAGTTATTAGCAAGTCAAGCAGCCATGGTTTAATAGACATTTGGTGCTCTAGTGAGTATTTTCAGCACCTGGACTCAAATAAACAACAGTGCCCAGATTCATTGTAATAAAGTAATGTCATAGTGCAATGGCATGGCTCATTGTTGTGTTTTTTAATTTAGACAACAATAGAGGTCTATGGCACAGAAGAAAAAGCAAATAATATTTGTTAAAGGGGACCTATTATGCTTTTGTGCTTTTTCCCTTTCCTTTAGTGTGTTGTATAATATTTTGTGCATGTAAAATGTTTGCAAAGGTACAAAGCCAAGCCCAAGTCCAGGCCAAAGGGAGTTACTCTCCCCCACAGAAACACTGCTCCTGAACTGCCTGAAACGCCTTGCTTGAAGTCCCGCCTTTTCTTCCGCAACGTGATGATGTCACCAAGTAACACACTTTACCTAGCGGCTAGTTTGGCTCACCCTCAAACAAAGCTAGTTAAAGCCGAAACGGAGTCCGAAGAATTTGGTTCGGTTGACCAATCACAACAGAAGGCCAGCTGACCAATCAAAGCAGACTGACTGGGCTCAAACAGAACGTTTCAGACACAGGGCGAAAAGAGGTTCTTCAGCACAGCCGGTATGAGAAAAATAGAGTGTCTTTTTATTTTAACAATGAAGCATGTAAACATGTTCTAGAAGAAACCCAAAATACAAGTATGCACCTGAAACCTAGCATAATAGGTCCTCTTTAATCGGATCAATTCATTGATAGTCTTTCCATGATATTTGTTGACAATAGAGGAAATACAGAATATTGCCATCCTTTTCCTTTAACTCACCAGCTTCTCACAATGTACCCACCTACACATAATGTCACAATACAATGCACATGCACTATTGATTGGTCACCCGTAATTTACTAGTGTGCCTTAATTTCCAATCAATGAAATCAGTGACCAGTAAACCTCCGGCTTACAGCTAGCCTACATCACTTCCCACTCACTCAGGGGATACCTGGAATCCAGTATTCACCACTGTATTGCATTATACTGAACACTCCAGTAAATCAACACTAAAGCACAACAACTGGCTAGCTATACGTCTCTTCGTCATATGTAAAGCACAGTATTAATACTGGAATACAGGCCACCTGCAGTTAAAATTGGCCGGTCACTCCATTCATTAAATTAACTACAAAACCATACAATCACAACAAGGCAAAAATGGCTCACATACCCGCGTGACCCCG